>NC_041372.1:3307925-3675425 GCF_900634415.1 Cottoperca gobio | reverse complement strand
TTACTTTGAGATTGCCTGAAAAGTAGTTAGCAAGCAAGTGAGCGGAGAAGCTGTAATAGAGTTGAAAGAGAGTGACGTGGATGTGTGTGTTGTTGTGAATGTGTTCTCACCCTGGTGTTCATTCGGGATGTAGTCCTGCGCTTCGGTGTAAACCAGCAGCGAGGGCAGGAGGAGCGGCTGGTTCAGCTCATTCTTCAGGTTGATGTAGTGGTAGCCTAGAGGGAAGGGTATAGATAGAGATAAAAAAAATGATAAGACACTACTATGCATTAGTTCTGGACAGTAGAAGGTGCAGCAGCATGTAAATGAATGAGCGCAGACATAAAGCACATCAGTGTGGTTACAAACAGACTTCTCCACAGGAAGTTTTTCCTTGTGCGATGCGAGGGTCTAAGGACAGAGGGTGTCTGTGTACAGTCTGTAAAGCGCACTGAGACAAATGTGTAATTTGTGATATTGGGCTATATAAATACATTTGATTTGATTTGAGAGGCAAGTGAGAAGTGATTCCTCTTCCGTTTATGACTTAAGAAGAAAAAGGTTTAACCAGACAAATTATTAAGTTACATTTTGTTCATTTGTGAAACAGGTGAGAAAGAGATTTGCAAGGATTGTTTTTCTAATCTCCACGTTTTCTCCTCGAAACAGGTAGAAAAAGACGAGTGTGTTTTCTGTTGTAATACTCATTCCGGCCACAAGGGGCAGAAGTGCATCTCTACCACACGTTCTAAATAAGACTAAAAAAATACAGGAGAGAAACATTTTAGATGAAACTTAAGAAAATGTATCACCAGAGGTTTATTGTTCACCTTCCTCTCAGGGCTTCTCTAAATGCTTCACATTAAAAGTGAGTGTTTGTGTTGTGTGTACTGACCAGGTCTAATCGCCAAAACAGGGAGGATCCGGTGTCCAATAAACTTTCCGTTTTCTTCAAACACCGCTATCCTCAGAGAGGCCAGTGTAGGGAGGATGACCTGGAGAGGGGGGGGGGAGGGGGTCGATGCCAAGGGAGAAGTTTAGAGCGCATTTAAGAGTTAGCAAAGGACAGACAACGAGGGGCGAGAGAAAGCTTTGAAATACATCTGAATCCTGGTATCTGCACCTTATTAAACACAAACATTTCATCGTCCCACACGGGGTCCAGCGAGTTCCCATTGGATGTTTTGGTTCTGTACTTCCTCTTTGTGTCAGCGGGAAGTCCAAATATGTCCACTTCCACGTACACGCCAACCTTCTTATCAGTCAGAAACTGGCCTGAGATCACCTGGTGGAAGTTAAGTTATACATGTTCATTAGAACAACTCTCACAAACAACTTTAATGTCCAAACGATGACACGTTTCGTCCGTACCCTAATTTTGACAGTATTGGCGACGATCCCATCTACTATGTTTTCTGTGAAAGGGTCGAAGTGTTTGTCCGTCCTTCTCATGAACTCAGGCTTCAGCAGGTAGCCGCTGTGGCCGTTGTACTCGAACACACCCATGTTCAGCTGCATCGGGAGGTCTGGGGGGGGGGAGGAAGGGAGGAGGGGGGGTTGGGAAGAGAGGGATTTAAAGGGATGCTTTAACTTGACCTCCCTGAGTTGGGAATTATTTATAAGGCTGAAGAAACTCTTTAAATCATCATCTATACCACAGTGTCTGCCAGCTACAGAACAACCTTTATGTTTTAAAGACCTTTGACATGGTTCTTGGTTATATGGATACTTTGTACTTTCTGAGTTAGACCATCTGAGGCTGGAACTACAAAAGACCTCCACCAGGTGCGTCTCCCTCTCCCCTGCAGTCAAGATGGTGGTGAAGATAACAACAAGGGAAATGTATTTATCTCCCATCATGCCTGATTTCAGTGGATCTTAACATATGGGGTTTGGAGTCAAAGTGAGAACAAACTTTTCTCTGGATGTCAGTTCATGAGCTGCGACAAAAGGCCAAAAAAGTTGGCAGATGAAAACCCACGCTGGACAACGGCGTGTTAGCAACCCGTCAATCATAAATGAGTCCCGCCCTAAAGCATATGCGGCTTCAACACAGTTTATCACACTTCTGCATTGACAGACAGACAGACAGACAGACAGACAGACAGACAGACAGACAGACAGACAGACAGACAGACAGACTCACCGAGCGTCTGGAAGTTCAGCGCCACCATCTGGCAGCCGACGTTCCAGAAAAGCTGAGGCATGTAGTTGGAGCTGTCCACCCTCGTTCCTTTAGGGTAGATTCGGCTCAGCTGGTTCTTATTGTACCTGGAGGAGAGCTGTTAAGAACCAAACACCGTATATGTGGCATATGTGTGCGGCATACATCACTTATTACATATTGTTTTAAAGTAAAGTCTGGACTTTGAAGACTTTTCCTCGCTCACTACTTTCATTTCTGATGGACACAAAAGAGGCATTTGATTTTCTCCAGGGATACTCGACAAACTCAATGGGGGAGCTCTTCAGGGTGTCCATGCCTTTTGTTTCCACCAATGACGACATTTCAAAGAACTTCCTCCTCTCTGGTGGACAGAAAGAGACGAAGAAGAGAAATGAACCCCGGGTACAGAAACTGATAATCCAAGACTGATCATTAACCACACACACACACACACATGCACGCGCACACGCACACGCACACGCACACACACACTTACTGTTTGCCACCTCGAAGCTCTTGAATTTGACGGGCTCGATGTAGTTGACGAGAGTCGACATCTCCTCCGTGGCGTTCACCTCACTGCTGGCGGTGCCCTGAGGGAGGCAGAGAGCACTGATCCATCAATCAGCCCGTCAGCCTGTCAAACCCACACGTCAGCCAGCTGGTGGCTCTTACCTCGTCAGAGTTCGGCTTTTTCAGGTCCGCCACCGCATCGTCCTCCTCGTCCTCCTCGCTCTCTCCTTCGCCTCCTTCGCGATGTAATAAAAGACACGTCATGGAAAACCTACGTCCGACTTTAAAATCCATGTGTACCTTCATCTACAACCCACCGAGGGATTTGCGAGGCTCCGAGTCTTTGACCATCCGCTCAGCCAGCTTCTCCTCCCCGTTAGTCAGGAGCGGGCCTCCCTCGCCGTCTGTCAGAGGGCCGTCTACGCAGAACAGCAAAGTCATTGCGTTAACATCTTTGTGCAGTGAAAGGTTGATTAACCTCATTGTGAGCATGGAGGAACATCACAAGTTAAATAAATGTAACTGCAAGAGATGCAGGTAGTCGCCTGCGCTCACCGTTGTTGTGGGACGAATGCTCCTCCAGCTCTCTGCGCCGTATGCTGCCACTACTCGAGGGTCGGTGGTGTTGGTGCTTCTTCTTGTTTTTGATGAGAATCTTCCCCAGCATCTCCTGTGGGGAGGGGAGCTCCTGACCGGGGTCCAGCTGTACACACACGAACACTCAGACATATGAGTGTTGTGCACATGATGCACATATTATTGTGCATATGAAGTTCCTAACTAGTAAAACATGCATTGTATTCACGTGCACGTTTCCTGCAAACCCCCGATATACCTTTGTTACACAATGCGTGTCTGATCTGGTACAAGGACTCTTGCTCGGGGGTTTAACTGTGTGTGCATGCACTGATCGTTGTGAATACAGAGAGGTGCATCACGTCAACACAACCCTCTGAGCATCACAAGCAGTTTGATCATTTTTGATGCTTTGCAAGTCGATTACCGCCAAGTCTAAAACAGGCCATAAAATAATATTATAAATGAATGAGTTAAAACACATTGAGCGATCAGTCTTACCGGATATTTCTCCAGTGGATCGATGAGCAGCGCGTCTCCAAAGATGGTCCTGCAGTACTCGGCCATCTTGGCCTGCTGCTTGGCCCTGACAGAACAAGACACACGGGCTCTGGGTTACTTTAACCGCCACATCGGGGGCCATCATCGGGGGCCATTGCCCACGCTTGTATGGGAAGTTAAGGAAGAATGTTCCGTCTGATAAATCATTTTTCAGACAATTCAATTCCTTGAATTTTGCATCTGGTCTCAGCTTTAAATCCACGTGCTGACAAACACTCGCACAACACGACTTACGAGTCTACGTGGTTCTCGAAGGACAGGATGAGGGGGTACGCAGAGGTCTTGAAAGCACTTTCTGCTATCGCCTCAATCACCTCCTACAGTCAGAAAGAATGAGAACATTAAAAGCCGCTCCATGCAAAGTATGACTTCGTATAAGCAGAACACATTTCCTCAGATTGTAAAGTGCTTATGAGAAAAATATACAAAGGTGCTAGAAAGAGGTTAAGGCACTGCTGCCACGTTCTGCAATAATAATAATAATAAAGAAACTGAATGTCATTGTACTCTGTACTGTGGAGACTTCATTGTCCCGTTTGTTCTAACGGTCTGAGGTCGCTGCCTCCAGATTCAGCTTTTCTGAACCCGCTGCACAAAGAATTTGCTGAGCAAACCGTACAAATGACCCGAAGGTGAAGAGGGAGTCAGGAATTGAATGAATAAGCAGTGGCCTCCACCTTAAAGGGGATCTCAGTGGTCATGGTGAAGCCGTGGGTGATGTACGGCTCCTCGTCTTGCGGCCGGCCCTTCCAGCAGTCCAGCTCTATGCAGCGACAGCCGGTCAGCAGCACCTGCCTGTACATCTCCACCGACGACAGACCGGTCAGCTGACCCACTGCGGGCAGACACACCAAGCGATGCAAAGATGGTTTTAACTATAACGCTAGGTATTCAAATGCAGCTTTAGTAAACCTCATGTAGGTTCACGGTGCATTGCTTGTGGGAATGCAACAAAATATTGTTTATCTGGAATATGAGCAATAAGTCAACAGGTGTCAGCAAATCCTCTTGTTAGATCTGAGGTGCGTCATCTTTACCTGTGAGGTATGTGTTGTGTGAGGAGTTGATGAAGTAGTGAGACAGCGGTTGGTTCATATCGTCGATGATGTCCAACCTCTCTGGAGGTACGATGCTGTTTTCCTCTCCTTCCAGATACCGACTGAAAGCCTGCAAACTGATCTGGTCTGTGGAGGGGGAGAGAGGGAAAGGGGGAGGGAGAGAGAAAGGGAATTGTTTACCTAGAGCAGTCTTTCTCAAAGAGCTGGTGGGGATATTGGTAAAATGTCACATTTGAAATGAATATATTATACGTTTAAAGTGTTTTTGAGCGAGCGACATGTTGAGAGTAAACACAAGGGTTACTTTGGGAAACCTTCAGGATCTTTTGAGAAGGAACGTGATGAATTTAAGAAACGCATGACGAAGGCGCCCTCACAGTTTGCATTTTGTGTATCTCTCGGTAGCAAACGATGTTGCTGTGGGTAAGCTGCGGCTCGATACGGACATAAATGGTGTCTTGTGTCCTTGCAGAGCGGCTGAGGCTCTGCTCCTTCCACATGCATCTGCACTTTATCCACAGCAGCACATGTGAAGGACATCGTTTCATGAAATTCCCAAATGATTCCCACATTCTGGATGTTTCGGAGAAGGAAAATGGAAATCAGTGCATGGCCGAGGATTTAAGAAGAGGACAAGCTGCTGCAGTAGCAGGAAATCAATCAAACCTTTAAACCTGACGTTTTATTATTATTATTTTACTAGGGCTGCAAATAACTACAATCATTTAGTCTATAGAATCAACTAATCCTTATCTATTATATATAATTATTGCAGCTACACAATGGAACCAACAACAGGTTTAGGAAGTTCTGTTTGAGAGCGACTGAAGAATGTTTTGCTTTAAATCGACTCCATCAACCATCTGATTGGACATCTCTCGTTTTACGATGTAAGCATCAGAACAATAAGTTGCTCACCTCTCTCCAGCTGGCTGACGTTGGTCTCATATTTCTCCATGATCTGTCGGACCTGCTCTCTCTTCAGCGGGGGGTACAGCACCTCGTTCAGCCTCGAGTCTCGCTGCCTGCGGTTAATGAAGTCGATCAGCTGGTCCAAAGAGATGAACGGCTTACTCTTGGAGCCACTGCAGCAAAGAGGAAATGTGTGAAAAGAGTGTGTGTGTCACAGATACAGCTCGTGAGCATTACTAGGAAACTAGAGCATCACTAGGAAAGGATTTGGGGGGGGGGGGGTGGAATTGTTTTCTGGCAAAAGGGAACAAACATAATGGAAAATCACAGCATGTGTTTGTGGAAGTGTTATCCCGTGTCACATACCTTTCCTCAAAGATGCTTTGTATCTCAGGCCGGAGACAGAGGCTGTCGAGAAACTTCTGGAAGGCGTCCCACGTGAAATCGTCTGGCTTGATTCCCTCGGACTGAGAGAGAACAGAGAGGTTTGTGTGGACGGATGTGGAGGGAAAGAGAAGGAAAAACATGGACCAGTCAGGATCAGGATCAAATGCAACACATATCACACACACGATGCACGATGTGATTCTGGTCTCCACTGATAATGTGCAGAACATTACAATCCTGCTTTGTTTGTTCCAACATACTGGGACTATGAAGTGGTGGAGATTCTACAGGCTGAAGTTAAAACACCTTCAGTCGTGGATCAGATCCTCGTCAGTCTTTCCCCACTTTGTGTGATCTCCTATTCCACCAGCAGGAGGCGGCAGAGCACCACAAGACAAAAGAGAAATGCCGACAGTGCAGTTTGCACAATCTGACCCCGTATTCAAAAAAAGAAACGTCTTGTGACTTCAAACCGATTTTCAGGAAAGATTGCACCGAGTGAAAACACAGGAAACCCTGTTTTACCTAACGAACCACACGCCTGCGGTGCCTTCCACTGCAGACACACACACTGACAATATCAGACTCAGGTTTGACAGAAGGGAAGGAGCCAGGGTTCAGTCTAAACAGCTGCTCCCTCTAGGAAGCCAAACTGATTAGGAAATATGGAGAGACTGCAATCAATCAAACAGAGCAAGTTAAACTAACACGGCAACACAGTGTTTGCTGTTGAGCGGGACCTGCTGCTGAAAGATGACAGACTCTCTATTCAGTCTTAATACGAGTGACAGCTGCAACATCCACCAGTCAGCGCTTCACCCCTTCATCTCCAAAACTTTAGCTTGCATTAAAACTTATTTAGCTTAGCTTAGCACAAAGCCTGGAAACAGAGGGAAACAGCTAGCAAATGAACATGTTCTGTATTGTTTGTTTAACCCGTGCAACAGTCTTAAAGACGTGTGACTCTTGTGGACACTTGATTAATTTGTCATATTTCTAGGCTCCTCTCCTCCAGGCCTGCAAGCCTCTTCATTCCTTCCTTACATAGCAAAGGCATGCAGAGAATGCTTTGCAAAAACCTCCAAGGGTGAGAGACTGAGTCGCAGCTATTCACATCTCATGTATGAACCGAAACACTGCGCACACACACACACACACACACACACACATGTTGAGTAGCCCTGTGCTGAGTGATGGCTACAGGTGAGTACCCGGTTATTGACGAGGCCGCACTGCTCCAGAGCCGTCTCCACTCTCTTCTTATCGGAAAACATCTTGAGAATACTGAAAGAAAGACAAATCATTCACTGACATTAAAATCATGTCGTAAACATCAACAGTGAGGAGAGATAAACCAGAGAAAGTGGAAGAGAGACAGAGAAGAGGAAAGGAAAGAAGAAGTGGAGAACACTGGTGTTTAGAAAGTGGTTGATGCGTGTTTCTCACTTCTTCACGGGCATTTTCCCATCCTGATTCACCTGCAGCTTTAACTTAGTGTACCTGAAACACACAGAGCGAGGCTTTAAAACAAATCGCCTCCAACCTACAAGTTCCTAATGTCAAGATCAGTCACTTCTTACACTTTGTGGAGGAAGGAGTGCCGCGATGCATTCTGGGAAAGTATGTTTGTGGCCAAAGTGAACAGCTCATCTGTCCAAATCTGAAAACACACACACACACACACACACACACACACACACACACACACACACACACACACACACACACACACACACACACACACACACACACACACACACACACACACACACACACACACACACACACACACACACACACACAGATAAAACAGGGTTGTTTGACTGTTTGTGTGATATCAAAATTAAGTGAAATTTCAATATTCTATATACAACACACACACATACACCTATTTACAACTCCTAAACACGCACAAGCCTCTCTGTCAACATCGTAAAGTGATAAATGAGCTAATGGCCTTAGAAAAGAAGGCGACACGAGGAGGATGTGGAGGAAGGATGAAGAAACAGGAAGAAAGATATATTTAAAGGGACAGTTCACCCCAAAATATGCATATTTCTCCTCTTACCTGCTCTGAATCAATCTAATCTACAGTTTTGGTGTGAGACGCCTTGTGTTGGAGATATCAGCCATAGAGACGTCTTTCTTCTCTGGAGGAACTACTTTCCTTCTCAGGAAGACGTCTCTACAGCTGATATCTCCAACACTCACATCAACACCCTCTAGACTGATAAATAGCTTCAGGTGAGAGGAGAAATATCTATTTTGTATTTTTGGAGCGAACTTGTCCTTTAAAGGCAAAGCAGGTAAGTAATGTGAGTAGGTTATGGGATGGTGGCGGTGGTGGTTTCCATGGCTACCTTGGCTGTATCTTCCTGCATGGCCTGGAAGTTGAGGAAGGAGATGTTGACCAGGTCGTTGCCATGGACGACGGTTACCAGCTTCCTTTCCACGCTGTCACCCTTACCGAAGCCGAGCACGTCCCGCAGCTTCGGGTCCTGACACACACACACACACACACACTGGATGTGAACATGACACACAAACACATGTTTGACTCGAGTGTATCCTCCATCCTTCCCGCTCCCCGTGCAGCTCTCCGCCTCCTGAGATCAGTAAATGTGATGCATGTGGTGGAGCACTCTGATCGAATTAGCCAAACGACTCTTTCCTCCTTTTTAGACTCTTTATCTACTCGCTCCCAACACTCAATGTCTCTCCATCACTCCCTCTCCATCGTGTCTCTCTTTCATTTCAATTAAACTAATTCACTTGCCCCGTTTATCAAGACAAATGGTGCCAAAGCAGTGCACAAAATGTACTTTGCCATTAAGCAGCAAGCGAGAGCTTGGAGGATCAGTGCACTGGAACAAGACACAAGATGATACAGTGACCTCACTGTCAACAGATTTCTCTGGAACCTCAATCCACCAAAGAAATTGTCCTGGTGAAACTGCATTTTCATTATTTTTGCAGCATTGTTTAGACCACCCGAAAAAGACTCGGCAGATTAATCGTTAATGGAAATGAGCTTTAGTTGCAGCCCTAAATGAAAGCTATAAGCTAATGTTAGAATACAGCTGGGCTTAGCTAACACGCACGCTACATCCACCGTCTGCTGTTTGCCTTAATGTCTAAGGTTATTGCAGAATATGCTCTTATATCTGAATGTCATCGTCCATTACTTTGATTACAGATCGTAATATTGTATATTGACCCACAAGCCTGCACTGTGTCAACACAGAGCGTTACATTAGCGTCTCTGTCAGGCGGATTCTATGCTCTTACACAACGACTTCCTCGCCAACAGTCACTGCTTATATCACTTCCTGTCTGACAGTTCATCCGTCAGCAGGCTCACCTTCACCCGCACCTTTGCACCATCAGTTGAGTGGAGACACGCACAAATCTTTGGGTGACAGTCACACTTAAGCGTCACATTTCTAGTCAGAGGACAAAGTTATCAACAGCAGGAGGTGACAGCTTCTTTCACTCACTCACACACACACACACACACACACACACACACACACACACACACACACACACACCACACACCACACACACACACACCTTTGGTTGTTTGGAGTATTTTCCTGTTCTGGTGTCTCTGATGGTGTTGATGTCCAGAGTCTCCACCTCCTAAAAGACAGAGAGGTTCAACATTAATCAGTAATAACTGTATTATTCATTTTTCCACTTTGTTTTTCTGTTTGTAGGAAAAACTATCAGAACATTTGTGAGGAATCTGAATCAACAGCTTGTAGTTGTGTACGATCATTCAGTATCAGTGTGGAGAATCAGGGAAAGAGGAAGAGTGGTTCATCCCCTTTTTAAAAACTGTTCATATCTTCGCCACGCTAGCGGTGATGTTGTTGTTATAGAATGTCCGCCACGTAAATATCACACCATCGGATGGTTTGCTACAACATTTAGTACAGAATCTATTAGTATGAGATTGAGTTTCTAGTCGTTTCCTGCAGTTCGAGCTACAAAGATCAGGCTCCCGGCAGGTTTCAGCTCATGAGCGCTTGAAAACCTGCAACGTGCATGAATTAAGAAAAAAAATTGAGAGTAGAAGACTGACGCCTGACTGACGACTGCGACACAAACACCGTCTGTATGCATGCACACATGCAAAACAGGAAAACCCACATTGAGAATATATGAAAATATGTGTAATACATAACAGCGAGCGAGGCGCCAGTGGCACCCTTGACCCGAAGGACAGCGCGGTCTGGAAAAGACGAAGCAAGAGGCTGGAGGGATGACAAGAGGAGGAGAGTGTGGTCATAAACCCTGCCATAAACACAGAGGAGGGCGCACTGTAAATATTTGTTTAGCCCTGCACTCATTCCACAAGCTTTCTTACTGCATCTATGTCTCACTTATGTTTTTCCTCACTGCTGTGTGGCTTTGCTGAGGCATTGTTAGGACACAATCTACACTTAATGTTTCATTAATGAAGAAATGTTTGTGTCTCTCCTCCTGTAACTCTGACAGTTTGTCAAACGTCTCCATTTGATCCATCTTCTCCCCGTGTTCCCTTTCCAGAAACAGCAAAGACTCAGGCTCAGTATTAACTCTAATGTTCCTCCGTCCTCGTTCCGTCTGTCATTGATTCACTCTGTGATGTCATCGCCCCGCTGGCTGTCGGCTCCTCTGGGATTGGCGGCGAGTATTAAAAGGTCGGGAGTGTTGGACCAACTGGATTAAACTCTGTCTCAAACTTTGTCCTCCGATTGGCCTGTGGAGAATAACTTACTTCCTGGGGGAATCAACCCACTTCTGGGTCTGTAGGACGACACACACACACACACACACACACACACACACACACACACACACACCCACACACACGCTTCCTCTCCCACAGGCCGTGGTTTCATTCCGCTATTGCCATGGTGACTCCTTGGAGACTTCAGTAATGAGACTACAACTTTGTCTGTCGTGTGTGTGTGTGTGTGTGTGTGTGTGCGCGTCTTTAAAAGTTCACATTTTCTCACAGGCTAGTAATGTAAAACACACACACAGCAATATTCAGACAGGCATATCCTCGACATGCAGGTCCTGACTTGTGCAACATCCTGACCTGTTGAGCAAGACAGAGTGTATGTGAGAGTGTGTAGGTGTGTGTGTCTTCAATCTTCTTCTTCACGCAAGACAAGTACAAATGTGTCAGCGTGGGATCAGGAAAGTGTGTGAAATGTGTGTGTTTCGGCACATAGCTGTGTATCTGAGCGCACAGCGTGCGTCCACGTGAATGTCGCTCATCTCCGAGAGCACATTCCTAACATATTCCGGCCTTCTGCTCAGTTAACGCGTGTGTATCAGTGTGTATCTGTGTGTATCAGTGTGTATCAGTGTGTATCAGTGTGCATCTGTGTGTATCTGAGTGTAATATTCAGCTAGTCGTGGCAGCTGTAGGACTCCATTCATCTCACAAGCTCCATTTATCACTTCAGACTCGGCTGCAGGCTCATTATTGCTCCCAATGAGTTTGGCTGAGAGTTTTCCAGGAGTCATATTGTGATGAAGTGCTATAATTTACTTTAATTTACTGTTTTTGGTCGGCCGAAGAACTTTCCCTCCGCCTGCCTCACGCACTTCTGCCTCGCTTACTGGTTTCCTCCAGGATGCACTTCTTTACCGCTTCTAGACAATATTTACTACTTGAACTTGTTGAACTTAAGTTATTCAAAACAATACATGTGCTGCTGCAATGCATTGTGGTCTATTTAGTCTAGACCAGGGGTGTCCAAACTTTTTTCACTGAGGGCCACATACAGAAAAATATACGAAGGGCTGGGAATGAGGGGAAAAGGGGATGGATATATCTCAAGCTTGTTAACCAAATAAGTTATTGGGCTTGTTAACACATCAACTAACATTAGTTAGAAAATGTTATCAACTTTAATTGACTGAATTTTTCTTGAAAAATTGAGCTTATTAACATGAATACTGTGTAATATATGTTTTAACTCTCCTATAATGGGAACAGCGTTGCACTCAGTGGGAGCAGTGATGCTGTGGACTGAAGGATGCTGCAGGTCAGGAGTACGTTTGGTGGTTGAGATACGAAGGACATCACAGAGATGCTGTCGCTCATTTTGGTTCTCAATCTGCTTTTGTTCAGAGTTAACACAAAATGTTTGCTCACATATTTGAGTGGGGTAGTGCACAACATTGACGTTGCGTAGAGTAGAGCTTCACACAGAATGCTTTCATGTGCGCAGTCGGCTCTTGTTCAGTGTTGAGATGACCAGTAAGATCAACTAAAAATGCCAGGTCTGCCAAACATGGAGGGTCACTCAGCTCATGAAGAGGTCGGTCCTTCTCTTTCAAAAACAGATCGATTTCTGATCTCAGGGAATAAACCCGCTGCAGCATGGAGCCGCGACTCAGCCAGCGCACATCAGAACGGTGGAGTGCGTTCCCGTATTCAGCATCGACATCAGACAGGAAAGCTTGAAATTCTCTGTGTTAAAGTCCTCGTGCTCGAATTATGTTGTGCCCATTAGACTTGTAAGACCAAGCAGCTCTTCCGTAACGCAAAAGTTACCGTCAACTCCCCGCAAAAAATAAAATGAACAGCTGTGCGGTGTCTGTCGCATCTGTGCTCTCATCACATGCAATCAGTAAACATCTAAAGCACAAGCTTTATCTGACACTTGATGTTTTAAGTTAGCCGACAAGTCAAAACTGTGTTTCTGTGCTAGAACTAAGACGTACAACACATTCAAGCACAAGTTTCTATCTGGGCCATATTCCATTAGACTTTTAGAATTTGCTACGGGCCAATTAAAAATGGACTACGGGCCGCAGTTGGGCCGCGGGCCGTAGTTTGGACACCCCTGGTCTAGGTTCATCCTCCTTTTTAGGTTCTAAGGAAGCGATCTCAGCGGAGAAGCACTGGGCGGAGCTGATACAGTTAGTGGTGCATCAGATAATCATCTATTTCATTTTACTGGACAAAATAATTAGGATTCACAATATTATCCCGATAATCATCAAAACATAATATTTGTAATGGATCACAGATAGGACACATCCTTTCAGTGAAAAACATCATGATCAATGATAAAGTCCCGTAAATAAAATAATAATTCCTGACACACTATCCTATAAAGTAATCCTTTGTGCTTCATGTGGGTACATAGGTGGTTTTGATCCAACAATTGCTATTATGTTAATCTATATTTAGACCCGAAACACAAGTACGGTAAATGTTACGTTGATTAGACTCCTTCACTTTCCTTCCTTCATTTCTTTGCCTGACCCTTCACTCCCCTCCTCCCTCCATTCATTTTCTTAAGATTACAAAAACATTAAAGGGCAACTAAACAATCAAGAGAGCGTCACTCCCTTCCAGTGCCTGTGTGTGTGTGTGTGAAAGATCACCACAGCTAAATAGGCCTCAAATAACCAATCATGGCTGCTATCAGATGGCACATGATGACGGCATATAGGAAACCGATCCACCTCAACGCAGACACGCGTACATCTCCACCCTGTACGGAGAGCAGCAGCCCCGACAGGAGACTGTAAAGGACACAGAAACATCGGAGACGTAGAACAAAGAGACCTTCAAACTGTTTTACGGCCGCGATGGGAGAGTTGGGAAGGTGTTTAGAGAAAGAGAAGGACACTTAATACCCTGTGAAACATGGGACAGCTCTATAAGTCCGTCTGTGTCGCCTTGTAATATGTCCTCTGCCCCCCCCCCCCTCCACTATCCCTCCTTCTTTATCTGTTCTTCGTCTTTCATCCTCACTTCATGTTTCTGTGCTCCGGAGACGGAGGAAACGTTTGAACCACTTAGCTAGCAGTCATTTATCAGTGAAATATTAGAAGCAAGAAGAAGAAGAAGCAAGGAGGAGGAGGAGAAGAAGGAGAAGAAGAAGGAGAAGAAGAAGGAGAAGAAGAAGGAGAAGAAGAAGGAGAAGAAGAAGGAGAAGGAGAAGAAGAAGGAGAAGGAGAAGAAGAAGAAGAAGAAGAAGAAGAAGAGCTGAAAAGATGGAAAAATAAACAATAAAAGATGAGAGAGAAACGAAGAAAAACATCATCATTTATAAAAAAGGAAAAGAAAGCAAGTTGGACATCAATAATATGAAGGCACGCATAAACAACACACATGTCGGACCACGTGTCTCAAAGCACAAATAAATAAAAGGCAGAACTGGACCCAAAACACACAATAACTCACACGCAACAAAAACAGCTGCAGTAATCAGAAATCTCTCACAAAACATACACACACACACACACGGCAGCAGAGTTATATGAGAAGTTCAATATCAATCTGAATGTGAAGCTACAGACAGAAGATCTTTATGCATTCGGAGGTGGAGAGAGAAGCAGAGCGTTAATGTTGGTGATAATCCCTCGTTGCGCAGGACAAATATGGCAAGTAGGTGAAAGCTGGAGCAGAAAGTCCGTCTGTGAACTGTGGTGATGTTTTAAAGAGACATTTCAGGTAATAACACATTTTTATTTCCAGCAGACACGATGCCTAAAACTATAAAAAAATAAGATTCAAGTGGGGATAAAACAGAATTCTCTTTTTAAGATGAATAAGCTGCTCATACACACGACATGGAAGTTTTGTGACAGAGATGAGTGAAGCACATGTGGTGCACAAACACTCCCAAACACTGTGGAGGAAGCATCTGCTTAGACAATGGATTCGATACTGTGCAGCGTCTCAGTTCTCCATACAGAGAAGAAGTGAGTGTCTGTGTGAGTGTGAGTGTGATGTGTGTGTGTGTCAGAGTGAAAGTGAAGACTGCTCTGCCATGTGCACAACGCGATAATGTCAACAGAAGACGAAGCATGTGATCGAGCGAAGTAAAGAAACCAGAAACGAGGAGAAAGAGGGAAGTTGTCACATTATCGACTGACACACTTCACTTCCCCTGCAAACCGCTCACAGACGTGTGTGTGTGTGTGTGTGCGTGTGCGTGTGCGTGTGTGCCAAGTTCATTCCTTGTGAAAGTTTAACTTGAGCAAGGGAGATCATCTCTATTAGCTCTCTACTTATACCTGCCAACAATTGCTCCACTTACAACTCAGCTCATTTATAACAAACGCAAACGGTTTCCAGAGGCTACGACTACATTAAAAGCCCGGCATGTACACACACACACACACACACCACAACAACATTTGCTGCATTTCTCTATTTTACATCATTATAAACTGAACATGTTCAGGTCGGTTGGACAGAACAATTCAGGTCAGCTGACCTTCAATCCATCAGAGGAATAGTTTGGCATTTAGAGAAATAAGCTCAATCGCTTTCTTGATTTTCAAGCCACATTTTTACAAAACACTTTTTAGATGTTGGTCATTTGTATTTATACATTTTAACCGGATCAAGTATTTTAGCCATCGTTCATCTGGAGCTTAAGTGCTTAGATAAACAAGCTGAGCAAGCAGCCGAACAGCGTGCAGGAGGAACTCTGCTCTGGGGAGGATTCTGCTGCTGGTAAAAAAAACTCCTGAACGATAAAACAATTAAGGAATCTGAGGCGGGAGAAGTTGACTGCAATGACAGCGAAGACATCAACTCCCATGATCCCACGCTACTTCACCAAACTCCGTCTCTTGTTTTGATTGAGAAACCCCTAGTGTGTGTTTAAAACCAAAATTCTCTGTGTGTGTGTGTGTGTGTGTGTGTGTGTGTGTGTGTGTGTGTGTGTGTGTGTGTGTGTGTGTGTGTGTGTTTAAAGACTAAATTGGACTTCTGTGGCAACTCAATTACATCCCCGGGGGAAAATGTCTAAAGGCCCAGGTGCTATTGACATGACCTGTACACCTCAAAGGAGGAGGGAGGGCAGAAGGAGAGAGAGAGGAATTCGGGGAAAAGGGGAAGAGGAGTGGGAGGAAGGGGGGAGGGTGGGCAAAGAAATTCCCCAGAACCCCCATCTCGCTGTCTGAGTGACTTCCTGCCCACTTTCCCACGCCAAGCGGGAGAATGAGGGAGATTAGAAGTGTTGTTACAAGAAATTAAGGAGCAATAACTCGAAAGGACCACGTGAGAAAACGCATCGATGAGATGAAGAGCAAGAGGAAGAGGAAGGGAGCAGATGGAGGGATGGGGAGCAGCGAGACGGAGAAAGCGATCCATTTGAGATAATGAGGTGGCAGACAAAGAGAAAGAGAAGATGGAGCGCAGTTTATATTAGAGGAACAACTTCGCCTCCTCTCTCTGACGGCTACCAGCTGCCCCCGACACAGGGAGACACGAGGAAGTAAAAGGGGGGAGGAAGATTAATTGCAGGTGGACCAGCAGTGTAACAACAGGGCAAGAGCCAGCAGCTGAAGTGATAAAGAAAGATCTCCAAAGCAAAACAGAGCGGCGAGGAGGATTAGCCGTAGTGCTAGGTGCATTTCAACTGGAAGCGCTGTTGCAGGTCAGGCCGCGCTCAACACTCGATCAAGCCGTCCTGTTCGTTTATTGGAAACGACAGTTAGCTGACAAATCATCTGTGCTGGCAACAGAGGTGTGGAAAAGGATTGCAGGAATGTTCTTAAACAGGGAAACAAGTTGCTGTGAATGGTATGTGGCCTGGTTAGCACTGTTAGCCGTGCAGAGGACACCGGCGTTGTTCTTTTTAAAACCACACGCAAAATCAACACGTACTCTCCGATGAAGCGAGGTCGAGATGGAGATTTGATTGACAAGAAAACAGATCCTTGCAAAAGCATCACATGATCTTTTAAATGCGTTTCATTCAGAGCATTCAGCTCCAATTATAATCTGCAGTACAGAGCCAGACGTTTCACCCTCTGAAGATGGGAAAGAGTTTCTCTAAAGCTTCTTTTAGCTGCGGTTTCCACAAAGGAACAATAAACAAACTTTTCATTCTGCCCCTTTAATCAACCTGTCGATGTGAAGTGATCGACGGCTCCAGTTTAAGATCCATCCCAACCCTTCTAACCCCTCTCCTCCATCTGCCTCAACCTTCCTGTTATTCTAACAGCCATCTGGTCATCTGCTAAAGACTTAAAATGTTGCATTAAGCTTGCACATGTAAAAAAAAAAGAAAAAAAGGAGGAGAAGAGTTGGCTAGAGGACAGAAAAAGGACACACACAGCAGAGTTAGCAGCAGGGTGCAGGCATATGTTGTAACAGATGTGTGGATTTGAGATGTGGATCTTGTGCAACCCTCAGGCGCTGGCAGGCACTTTGCGTTCAGGCAGACTGGACACACCAACCAGCACTGAGGATGTTTTGGGGGGGTTCCAAACTGGATACCAAGGATCCTTCGGGGTCGTCGAAGCGGTTACAACACGTCCCAAACAAAGGGAATAACTTTATACTGTTTTGTATGCATGTAAATGTCGACATGCATACACTGCTGCTGCAACTCCTTCATCACATTACATCGTCTCTTCTGAACTCCGGCTGCACATGAACTGTTAAAGTTTGGAAACGGTTTAATGTAAGCGACCACTAACCTGCCTGTGGACTGCAGAACTGAGCAGTGTGACAGTACATCTCCCCACGCTGCGGCATCAAACACTGTGTTGCACTAACATCTGGGAGGCCTGCACGTTACGTTACGGACACTTGCTGTCACTACTTTTAAATATTTGTACCCAACTCCATTTATGCCTGCGGAACACCCAAGGAATAATAACTAATATAAATCACAAGAGGGACGTAACTCAACTCTTTCAACTACAAATGTGTTCCTGAGCATGTTAATAACAATTTATCTCAAAGGGAAAGAGTGGACGGATTTAAAGAGTTGGGAAAGTAAAGACAGACGGACGTTTAGAGAGTGAAAGGGAAAGAAACAGTGCAGACTGGTGCACGGTGGGGTGTGTCTCGCTAGTCTCACTGCCAAGCCACTGTGTGCGTGTGTGTGTGTGTGTGTGTGTGTGTGTGTGTGTGTGTGTGTGTCAGCGACAGTTGGTTGTTATCGCCACTGACTCAAGCATTATGGGAAATTCTGGGCTCCGAGTACACACACACAAACACACGTCAGAGGTCTCGCAAGCCGAACCTCCAAACATTACACAAAGATGGAGAGGAGGAGATAACGGAGAGACGAGGATGAAGGAGGGGGGAGGGGGGGGGGGGGGGGGGGGGGGGGGGGTGATGGAGAAATGAGAAGGATGCTCCAAAGAGAAGATGTCAGGAGCGAGACTAAGGAAGCATTGGAAAAAGAGAGAAATATAGAAAGAGGTATTTAAAAAAAGGGAAATGTTAAACAAAGGGAAGGTGACATGAAACAGATGGAAGATGGGATGTGCAGGAACACCTGGAGACAAAGGTCAAAGGACACATATTCAGATATACAAAAGGAGGAATGAGATAAAGCAGATTTAAAAAGAGGAACGTTTGTGAGACAAGTCTGGAATAGAAAGGTCCGAAGAAAGGGAGACGAGTGATGAATGGAGCTAAAGAGAAGTCCGGAGGGGGTGCTCCAGGGTGCGCATGGATCCAATACTCATACTTTTACAGTCCCCTAAAAGTATTTACCCGATATATACCTTACATTTCAGAATAGTATTGGGTTATGACCACAGGAGGTAAGTGCAGAGGAAGTACAGCTGCGTCCTTCTCACCTTGATAAAGAAAGTTTCTATCCTTTCAACTTCAAGACATTTCTGGGTCATAGTCTTTTGGACTTCCCCTCACTGCCCACCTCACCCAACACCCTCAAGTTTCACAAAACAGACGCGGTACATCTTTCTCACCTCCGAACGAGAAGAGTCCTTAAATAAAAGCAGGACATCTGTCGCTCGACATCACAAGTAGAAAGAAGAGCTGCACTGGAGATCAAATATTTTTGGGTACCTCTATTCAGAGAAATGGGTTCCATCCAGAATGCATCTGTGTAAAAGCGTATTAACGGATTAATAATAGCTAGATATCTGTGTTGCCGTGTCCTCTTTCTTTTCAGCTCCGCTTGGAAATCTCCAGGGGAGCCCACAGCTGATTTAAAGCTTCACTCTGAGATCTTCTCTAAACATTCAGGTGTTTAAATCCTGCAGAGGACGAGGTTAGAGGACGAGCACCGTCCACATTCAAACCTGCGTCTTTGTAGAAACTTAGTACACAGTATTTACTCACAATAAACACTTTTTGGATGTCAAAATGTTGTAAAACAAAAAGAACGGGCCGACTCTGTTCCTACAGGGCTTAATAGCCACACTTCTCTGCAGGCCTTGAGGCACATTACAGATTGTGTGCTACTGAAGTAGAATAATAAGAGTCGCGGCCACAAAGCTCGGTGCTTTTCATTATGTTAATGTTGGCGTGACTCAGTAAGTAATGAAAGAAAAGCCAAACACAGCAGCACATAAGTCAAATGAGTTGGCACAGGCACGGCTTTATCCTCACATTCCCAGGGAGGCAGCCGGACGTTGACTTTGGACTTTAAGATTCAATCTGACAGTTTAAGAGATGTTTCACTAAAGTTTCTGATGCGAAATCGAAACCAACTCTTGTTTCATGGCTTTATACTACAAAGCACGGCATGCAAGTGTGGTTCAAATTGAAACAGGAAGTCAATCTGTCAATTGTGATGGGTTGTTAGGTTGGGAATTATGGGTAAAAATGTCATTTTTCTTTGTTTTATCCTCCCAATAAGTGTGGATAAAACCTGCCTCACTGTGTTTCTTGCCCTTCGTTTCAGAAACGTCGCCACTTTTCATAATGTCAGCAATTAACATGGAGTACTGTGTAGTAATAATAATGACTTTATTTATAAAGCTCCTTTAAATACAGAGTTTACTAAGTGCTTTGACAGACACAAGCAGGTTACAAGGTAATAAAACAACAGAAAGTCAAACAGTAAGGCAGAACAACATCAAATTAAAACACAGAGACAAAGTGGAGAGAACACGCATGATGATAAAAGATAAAACAGCACAAAAGATTAAAACTATTTAATAAAAACAACCTTTTGTTTCAGGTTGTGTCTTTAATGAACTGCTGGCAGTCGTTGTGTGGAGCTTCAGTGGCACCATGTAAAGCTTTAATGACGGACTTTTTGCTAAACAGTGTCACAGCTGCACCTCAGGCGACAAATGGCCTATAATCGCAATAACACACACACACACACACACACAGACACACGTGCATGAGCAGGCATCAGGATAAAATGAGTATTTAAAGCCTCTGTGTGTTATGAGAATGCATGGACACATGCAGACACACGTGCAGGCAGACAGCAGGACGTGTGCTCTGGCCCAGATTACACACACACGCACACAAGTGATAATATTGGCTATCAACAGGTCATTCCATAAATGCCTTTTGGATAAATAGACAGCCAGAAATAAAAAGAGGGGCAGTGTGTGTGTGTGTGTGTGTGTGTGTGTGTGTGTGTGTGTGTGTGTGTGTGTGTAGGAGTAAAACATAGAGAGATATTGAGATGGGTGAGTTAATTAAGCTGCCCTGAAATATCCTTTGATTTGAGGAGCCACAAAATGTACTGAGCAGAACAACATCACACATATACAGTATCTCTACATGTACTATATGTACATGTACTATAAGTACTGTATTTACACAGATAAATGTTTTTCATGCACTGGCCATTTTTGAGAGTTTGGGCTATTTTCGTTCAGAAGGTAAGAATTCTTTTTTTTTATTTTTCTATTTGAGTCTGTAGATTTCTCCTAAATTCACCAAAACTTAGCATTACATAATGCCTCATTTGCATATTTAAACATAACATTTGCGAAAACGTGTAATAGAAAGAGCGACTGGTTTAATGTAAGTAATCAAGCAGCTCATGGTGACCCTTCACCTGGAGTCTCCCCTTAAAAGGTGGAGAGGAGACAGAGGAGGAACAGAAAAGAGACAAAAGAGAATTTAAGTAAAACAACTTTAATACTTCTGCACTACAAAAACAATCCTGAAGCCCACATCCTGCTGACTCACTGCCCATTAAATCTGCCTAATCATGTCAGCAAATGCCTAAAATCCAATATTACTAAACTAATGGCTGAAGCACAGCCACCAAAGACATGCAGGGGAGGCGGCTTGTTGGGAAGTACACATTGATGGAGTGAAACAGACGGAGGACTAAAAGGATGAAGAGCGCAAAGACATCAGGGAGTCGGAGGAACGAAGGGGAAGAGGCAAACAAGGCCCGGACAAATTGATGAAAGCCATTTTGTCTGAACTAATGGGCTGGATAAAACCACAATACGAGACACAAAAGAAGAAGAAACAACTGAGAGACTGTCTAAACAGCTGGAGGAGGAAGGAGCGATGTGGAAAAGTTCAAACAAATAACAAGTGTATTATCCACATCAGCTCGTGTTGGTGCATTAAAGAGCCGCTGTGGTCGGCTCCAGAGTGGCCCATTTGTGTTTCTGTGAATGCTTTGTCAGTCTATTTGGCCTACTTTGAGACCAACCTGTGTGTGTGTGTGTGTGTGTGTGTGTGTGTGTGTGTGTGTGTGTGTGTGTGTGTGTGTGTGTGTGTGTGTGTGTGTGTGTGTGTGTGTGTGTGTGTGTGTGTGTGTTGTGTGTGTGTGTGTCTCACCAGGTTGGACCCTCCAGTCCAGTAGAGGAAGAGTCCATCTGGGTCAACTTTCAGAGTCACCAGGGTGGGGGGCCCGCTGTTGGGCTCCTAGACAACAAACAGAGATGTTATAGAGGGACGAACAATAATATACATCACAATCACACACTCTCTCACACACACACGCTTATAAGCAGAAGCCTGTGTACCGGTTTATTACAACTTGTCCAAAGTCATTGCTGGTGTGTGGGAACATGGCAGCACCAGATTATCTCATCGCAGTGTAGAGTGAACACACTGAACTTTCTCCCAGCAGTGTGTGTAACTGAAGCAGCTCAAGTAGAATCAAAGTTACATTACGTTATGTAACAAACACTTATTTAAACCCAATCCATGATGATGTAAACCCTTTCATATCGTAGACATCTTCTGCACTTTGCCTCTGAAGCGTCAGACTTTTAAAGTGTGTTTGTTTCCGCTCGGTCACCTTGTAAACACTTACATTTCAAATTAAATGCAGTCTTCTGGTATTACAGCTGCAACAAATAGTCGACTTATCGATTAGTTGATAGAGATTACATTTTATATCCCGAGCAACGAATCAACAAATCCAGAAGATGATGGGGTAGGTTAATCCTTCTTGTTACGTGAAGCAGGTTCCTTGAGGGGCCTCGTGCATCCTCAGACTCTGTGGTTTATATTAAGCGGTTTTTAAAGAAGCAACTTGTGGTGTGAAAGAGAACATGGCCGCTCTGTTCACTGCAGTCTCACAGCAAAGAGGACAGAGGGACATGCAATAAGCTGTTCATGGCAGCAGTGGCTGTACCTGTATGGTGCCTTGCCTTTATGGGTGTGCAGACAGACAGGAGGACAGACAGGAGGACAGACAGGAGGACAGACAGGATATTGTGCATGTGCCTGTGCAAAAACAGCTGTTTTGATGCTGGAAAGCGCAGAGTTCAACCAGCATAAGAATCTCATTCATGTGCAGTATAATGATGAACAGGAGCCTGCATCAACATGTCATTAGCATCATTACAGGGTCATACGCAAGATACCATGACCGCACACGTACACACACACACTGTACTTATAGCGGTAAGCGGTCAAACATAACGTCCAGACATCCTGGGAAACAACGATGATGATCCAGATTGTTTTTATGACAGTGAAAGATGACTCATGTACACACGTCATCTTCGTCATCACTAAGAGAATGATCTGCCCACAACTTTCCCACCGACATGCGATCAGAGGGAATTCAGTAAGTTTACATAAACTAACTGCTGACCACATACACACATTTCTAAATGTCTTCATGTGGGTTAAACAAATACAATCACAAACAAGGCTACAGGAAACAAGGAAAATATGCAATAACACTGTTGAGTATCGCAATAACAACATTACTTGTGATAAATAAAATATTAAAGTGTACTCAGTTCTGCAGCTTTCTTATGTTGCCCAGTGAATGTGTAAGCATCAGCAATCCACCACAATATCGTGCATCCCTAAACAAAATGCATGTTTTTAAATGATACTTATATTTTAAAGTGCAACACTCTCGAATAACTCTAAGAAACTTGAGTGATACGATAAAAAACACACATTGTGAAGCCGTAATGATCACATTAACAAAGCTGCTCAGTTTCACGTTTAGCACAAATGAATGATTTCAAAACGAGCAGAAATCAAAATCGATAGAAATCAATTTCTCCATGTAATGAGACGCTGAACTTAAAGACAAGCAACAGATCCGATGTTACATCATCACTTATTTATAAGTACTCATGAATACTCACAATAATCAGGCTCGCCTTAAACAGAGGGATACACATTGGTACGCTTGTTAAACAGGTACAAAGAAAGCAGTTCATAACTTCATCCCTCAATTAAAAAACACATTTTAGAGAAAACAAATGATGTTTATAGTGTTTTAAACTGCGTTACCTTCAGACGGAACAAGCTGTGTCAAAGCTCACGTTAATCGTGCTGCTCAAGTGCATTTCCTTAAACGTTTAACTATTCGTTGAAGAAGTCTTTTTACTTCCCCAGGAAATGCACGTTTTCAGTGCATTTCCAGCCGAACATACCTTGAGTTTAGGCTCCACAGTCGGCTAACGGAGAAGGAGTTACCAGGAGAGGTGGATGTTGGGATTGGGAGGAGGAGGAACACAGAGAGAGAGGAAGATGGATAGGATTGGAAGAAAAGGGTGAAAACAAAGAAACACAAAAGGTCAGGAGTAGAAGAAGAGAGCACGACATCACGAGACAGTGGGTTCAGTCTTTTTAAAGTGGGCACCCCAACATAGAGGGGAGGATGAGACTACTGTCACCGGGGTGTCTCGCTGCTCGTTCACATGAGCCTCAATGATCACGTGAAACCTGGGTTCATGACCCGTGTTCACTCACGGTGGGAAACTGCTGTGACAAGCGTCTTACGGAGACCTGCTGTCAGCTGCTGGTGATGTCACGTGGACGGCGAGCACTTCTTCAGCCTGAAGTGAAGCCAGAGATTATTTGCGTTTCAACAGAACACGATTACAACGGCTGAGAGCAAAACCAACTTCCATTTCTCTAAGCCGATGACACTCATCAGCTTTCAATGCAAATCATTTGCAAATCAAAAGGCCTGTGTGATGGAGGCACACACACACACACACACATCAATATTATGCATCCTCTCACACACACACACACACACACACACACACATCAATATTATGCATCCTCTCACACACACACACATCAATATTATGCATCCTCTCACACACACACACACACACACACACATCAATATTATGCATCCTCTCTCACACACACACATCAATATTATGCATCCTCTCACACACACACACACACATCAATATTATGCATCCTCCTCCAACAAATGTAACTTTAATCCATTTTAAAACACGCTCCACTCAGCTTCACAAATCAGATTTAAGTTTTCCTAAAGTAGCCAGTTTCCATTCAACTCTATCTAAAAATGGTGGAACAGTTTGAGCACCTTCACAACACATGTTTATACGCACGCACGCACGCACACACATCAATATTATGCATCCTCGCACCACACACACACACACACACACACACACACACACACACACACACACACACACACACACACACACACACACACACACAGACACACACAGACACACACACACACACACACACACACACACACACACACACACTACAAAGAGCAGAGATGAAGCTCAACTGCTCCTCAACCTGAGGCAGTTACGAGTCGAGGACTATTCCAGTAGTTGGAGTCTGACCCGTCCACATTTGGTACCTCGTCACTGCCAAGAGCACCCGGCACTTAAACTGTACATTCATACAATCATCTAAAATTAGGACGCCAGAATATTATGACTCACTAGAGATTCAGCCGTCGTATTATTGTCATTTTTGCGATTTATAAAGATCCACATTCATAGTTAAGAGAGAGAAGTAGGGCTGTGCTGAACAGTTTCAGCTTCTTTTAGAACAATAACATTATTTTAAAGCCGGTGTTTCTCCACAGCGAGCAGATGAACATTAGGCTACACTAACATGATTAGTATATTTGTAGCGTTACGTCAGCGTGTTAAGTCAAAGGTCAACATGCAGTGAAGATGGATTTGATCATTTACAGAATTTACAACGTGTTTTTATCAAACCAAACATTCTGCTTCAATCCATATGTGTTGGCCTTCAGTGTGGCCTCAGTTCAAAAAAGAAGTCTCCCTGCGGTCAAGAAGCCGTTTGCTCTCACAAAGGGAGGCACACATCTGCATCAGAGTGATGATCATTGAATATGACTTTATTTGGTTGACACATTAAATGCTGCACCGTCCCACAGGCTCAGCGAAAGTCACTAACTCCTTTCTTCTCTCGACTAAACACACTGTACAGATGGGGAATTCCACACACACACACACACACACACACACACACACACACACACACACACACACACACACACACACACACACCTAGAGGAATGTGATCTATAGACTCATGTGACCCAAAGTATAACAACATCTGCCATCTGTACGACACACAGATAGAGGCTGATAACACTGTGGTTTGACACATTTGCATGTTACTCCTGCAGAGTTTTACATACCTGGCAGTTACATTCTAGTGCTGCCTTTCACCAGGACACACACACACACGTCTCTGTTACACTGTTGTCTGGAGCTTTCTCACTGTTTTATACTAAACGTGTTAACAGTTTATAGGCTGCTCTCTTTATAATATGTACAATAGTATAACAAACCCATTTATTGACTTTAATATAAAGTGTTACCAGATCTAAAGATGATTAGATTTTTTTTTATTCAGTGTCATTTTACAGCTCTGTAAAAGTTAGAACTCAAATTAAGGGTAATTATCAGAAACTTCCTCTCATTATTACTGCCTGCTCTGCCCTCTATACACACACACACACACACACACACACATACACACACCTTGTTTACCATAGTCATGCACCCTATGGTGCATGTTCTGTGTGAGAGTGGGTGGTAGGTCTATAATTGGACCTCACCCCACTCCCTAATTAACAGCCACATGTAGAAACCTTCTGAAGTTTCGCCTCATTTCCTTCTTTTCTTTCTTTTCAAGTCTTTCTCTGCACGTCAATCATCCCGTCAAACACTTTGAATTCTTCCTCCTTTATTGATTGAAAACACCTTCATTACCTGACTGTACTGTCAAACACACACACACACACACACACACGGTGATTGGACCACCCTCTGAGGCGGAGAGGAAAAAAGTGGCTCCTCCGAGAGCACTTTTTGTCTGCCATGTGTGTGTGCGAGTGTATGTGTATGTGTTCAGCGACAGCTTGCAGGAGTGGTGTGACAAAGAGGGCCAGTGTGCACTTAGCATGAGTGTGTTTGAGCTGCTGCTTTGGCAACATGGTAAAAGTTGATGACAGTATGTAACCTTTGGACTCCAGAGAGGAAAGAGTCGAGCCAGGGAGGTAAAATAAGCTATAGTATATAATACACAAAGAAGGTCAGTGAAGTTAATGTTTAGTAGAGGACATGTGGTAGATGTATTTATCTAAACAGCCGTACATACTGTAGGTGTAAACATATTCTGGGTTTCAGGGCGGACTCTTTGTTAGTGAGGGGCGAAGTCACAAACGGATTGTTGGACACTAAAGTTGCACAAATAAGACAAAGACATAGGATGTAAATCTCAAAGTGAATTGCAAATAGAGGCTCGCTGCTGTTTGCACATATTAAAATTTGCTAATATGCAAAAAAGTGATGCAAAATTATCTCCGTTCTATGCAAATGAATCACATTGCAAAAACAGTGCAATTCCCAAAGATTGGCGCTTATAGACACAAGCAGTAACAGTGACATTATTAGTGAGTGGGTGGTAACTGAAGTTAATTCATAAGGGGGGAGGGGGGTGCTCAAACTTGTTTGTTTTGGGACACAGTGACTGGCTATAATGACAGTTTGGATTGTCATGAAACATGAATGAATAATGCTTCCCCTACACGTCATGAGCAGAAAAGGGGGGATGAAAAATAGGGTTATTATATAAACTAATTAACTAATTATTTCTTCCCTGACAATTTGCTCTCAGCTGCTAAACTGGACAGGCATGTTTGCACTGTAACATCATTAGCACAATATATTTTGTGAATAGCCCCTCAGTGCTCTCTACGTACACGAGGTGTTGCACCACCTCATTTCTCCACCGGAGTCATTTAACCTTCATCTGATCCAACATCCACCGCCAGTGGTAGAACCATGTTCTAACTCCTGAACAAGACCCCAGTGTATACAGACTTGTTCCTCCTATTAGGAGAATTAAATCCTCTGCACTGACGTCCTCGTCACAGCCACAGCTGGTGTGGGAGGGCTACAAGGATGTTCAGGTTGAGTTATGCACAATATGAACTAGTTCAAAATCTAACATTTTCTCTTTCGCTACGTAAACCATTTAAAAATCCTTTAGAGAAAAAGTAGGATTGTCAAAAACCTGAAAACAGGGATATTTTTCTCATGAGAATATAATAAAAAATATTATAAAAGGGCTGTTTGGATTCCTTGTATAGGAGTGGAGGACTCTTAAAGGGGTAGTTCTGATTGCCTCAAGTTCACCACCAGACTCCATTTATAAAAGCAGTAATTATACCATGCAGAACACGGGGGTTGCTGGTAACAGTGACCTCGCTCGGTTAGTTTGATTGTGTTATTGTGTGACTTTGGTCAGTTTAGATTCACCAAAGTCACACAATAACACAATCAAAGTAACCGATGGAGGCAGAGGTCGACCAGCATCTCACGTGTTCTGCATGGTATAATTACTGCTTTTATAAATGGAGTCTGGTGGTGAACTTGAGGCGTGCCAGTCGCCATCTACTGAAGGTAAATACACTATGGACTATGGATTAGTACCTCATACAACCACACTTCAAATCATCAGAACTAACCCTTTAACCCAAGTGTAATACAAAAGACCAGACAGAGATCCAAACTGAAGACCAGACAGAAAGAAGAGGACAGAGGGGAAACAAAACTAAAAGAAAGCTGACCAAAACTAATAGAAGGAGGAAGAGAGAGTGATAGGAAGATGGCAAAAGAAAGAATGGGGAAGAGATTACACATGAGACACAGGGACACGGCATGACATGTGTAGTGGAGTGAAAGAGGAGGAGTGGAGCCGGAGCAGTCCAGATGTCAGTCCGACACTTCACATGTGGCTGTGGTTGACCTTCCACCTCTCTCTCTCTCCATCCATCTGTCCTTCGTTTCTCACCACTCTGTCAGGATGTCGGCAGTGTTTCTCGCCACGGCGTCAGACCTTCTCACAAGCCTGCGTTTCCTCCTCCTTAGACATTCACCCCTTCACTGACTGATAATGACAACTTGAGGCTTGTTGCGTCCACGTGTCTATTTAATGCTGAACCAAGACGCCCACTGTCTGATTCAGGCGCGCAGGAACAATTGATGCGGAGCTCGTTTTGTTTTCCCATAAGGTCACGATGACAAAGCACCTCTGCTTACAGAAGAGATCTGCGTCTAAAGATAGACACACTTTCATAAAGTATGATGTATTGTCACGTCTCAGGTGTAAAATGCTTTCCAAGTCCTTTTGTTAGGACGTTCAACACAGCGCAGAGTTCGATTAGGAAAATGTATTCATCTTGTTTAAGGAGAGCAATGATCATTTTTTATCAGTGCTGTGGCATCATAAAAACATTCCACGGTGCGATATAAAGTGACTAAGAGTCAACCAAAGCCAAGCAGGAGAGAAAAGAGGATAAAAAGAAGCTGCTCGGCGAGTCCCAACATGCCGGGGCAGGAAGAACATTTGTAAAGAGGTTTCCAACGGATATGCATTTGAGAAATGCAGCTTCAGATGGTAGAGATGGAGAAGCATTTGGGAACAATTCCTGTATGAAGAGACACAAAACCTCAAACTATCAAAAGGAAAAAAAGGATGCCAGTCCTCTCCTGACAGCGCCTGTGATACACAAGTCTGTGAACAACAGGGAAATAAACTACAAGCTAAGAAGCAAAATCATCTGCTTTGTAATAAAACATGAGTCCGTGCTGAGTGGATTTCCAGGAAACAATAAACTGGTACTGAGGTTAACAATGGCTCCATGAAACCAGCAGAAATACTCTCGTACGCTTTGTTGCTGAGAGTTACACGAGAAGATTGTTCCCACATTGTTAGCTTAATAACAAAGACTGGAAACAGCTGGTTCTCTGAGTAGTTGTTTGAGCCGACTAGTAATAATAATAACTTAATAAGATGCAACATAATCATTTGTGAGCTTTTCTCCTCAAATATCCGGACGTATGCAAGAAGTCCAGGTGTCATTGTGCTTTAAAATCAGCCGTTTCTTTATGCTAAGCTAACGGGCTGCTGCCCCATGTGGACCGTACGGACGTATTAATCTTCTCATCCAGAAAGTGGACGAGAACATTTTCCCAAAACGTCGAACTGCTCTCGTTTCTTATCAACGGAAGTCTCGTCTTTTAATATTGCCTGTTAAAATCATCACAGTTAATATTTCATGAGGTCGTAATTAACACTGTTTTGCATGGATCGTGCAGCATTAAGGCACTTCAGAGTGTCCTCAAACTATTTGTGAATGGAGGACGAGCGTCTGCACTGCAGTGTGATTTGTTAGTTCTGATAAACAGCAGCAGTTAAGTGTCTTTAGTCTTTAGCGTCTTCAACTGTTGCCAGGATTACAGTTCTCAGCTCCTCTAAGTGAACCGTGTTGCGGTCTGTACGCTCCAAATATATAATCCCAACCAAATTGCAGGAAACAACCTCGAAATGCAACATTTTATGGCGCATCATACTTCGCTCAAGTTACTGGCATTTTGAACCGGAGCCAAAACCGTCACATTCTCTAAACTAATGTCCAATTAATGAGTGACTAGTGGCTCCGTGTGACTTTGTCTACAGGACCTGGTTTGCTTGTGATTGTGCAACGTGAACCTAAAGAAATTAAATCCAAAAAAACAAAAACAAAATCGTTCCCATGTTGTTCTCCACAAAGAAAACATGTTGGAGTGTTTGTACCCTGAGATAAAATCTTCATGTGCATGTTTTGAAGTATACGCATGCAGAGGCATATCATGTACAGGGAAGTGGCACAGTGCACGTGGCTCTTAACAGCAGGGGCAAATATCATGCAGCTGACTGAACGCAACATGTGTATGTAAAGGTGTAAAGATGATTTTCTATTTGACTTGTGTGCACTGTGCAGCACAGAGAGCCGAGCTGCTCTGCAGACAAACTGTCTGTCTCTTTTGTTTAATTGGTTGTTTGGGAGGAATTTTAACTGAATTCCAGTTGGAATTCAGTTAAATTGAAGGGCGGAGCTGCAGCAGACGGAGGGAGGGAAGGGACATGGTTTGGCTCTGGAGCCTTAAAACAAGCTCGAACAGGAAGTCATTCAACGTGAAACACACACACCCAGAACAAAACAGCGACACACACACACAACCCGAAAACCAGAGAAAGATGGTCAGTTTGGAGTGCATTCCTCCTCCTCCACCCGGCATGAGTCAGTGTGTGTGTGTGTGTGTGTGTGTGTGTGTGTGTGTGTGTGTGTGTGTCAGGATGAGGCGATAGTAGGCAGCAGTTCAGCGACAGATGAGTTTAGGATTGAAACGTGAAAGAAAAGAGAAGATGGAGAAATGAGCCATGTGGAGGGAGGAAATAGTGATGAAGAAGGGGGTGAAAAGAGAGGGACGGGGTCAAGAGTGGAGTTTTCATGTAAACAAACTGCACTAGCCTCAGGCTCTGTGTGTGTGTGTGTGTGTGTGTGTGTGTGTGTGTGTGTGTGTGTGTGTGTGTGTCCTAATTGTTTTCTCACTTTGATAAGTTCTTAAAGGAGTACGCCAAGTCTTTGGGACGGCAGCCCGCTGGTCAACTTCCCTATTAAAACACAGAAATGATCCGCGTGTCCTCGCTTTGAGACGTGCAGCTCTTTAATTAGATTAAACTTTTATTAGATTTATAATATTTCCAGGTATTCAATACATCTTAAACTCAATAAATTCTAAGCAACTTCCTGCGGTTAAATGATTCCTGAGCACAGTTGTGTGCCTTCACAGCAGGCGTTCAAATGCCATATTAAGACAGTTTCAGTGTTAAATAGTCAATAATATTATCCTCTCTATTGTTGTGGGACAACGTTCTGTGTTAGCGCTGCACTGCTGGCCAGTTTCTCTTGTAAAAGAGAGAGAGTGCATCTCAAGAGACTTCCTGATTAAATAAGGGTTCATTAAAATAACAAGAACATTTAGCGAGGTCTTCTTCTCTCATGTTTGAGACATTGCTATACTTAAGGGTTTTGATGGAGCCCAGGAGCAAATTAGGATTTCTTGCAGGCTTTTTTTTTTTTTCTAGCGAAAGACTTATTTCCAAGAATTTATGAGCACATCTCTGCTCAACACACAATTTAAAGTGCTGATTTTGCAGGATTCTCTGTGGAGAAAATGGTACGAGTGAGAATTGCGTTAGAGCAAATGATCGACTTTTACCTGTGTTAAAGTGCTTTGTTAATTATTTAGCTATACGATTATGACATAAGTGTTTAGTGACAATAGAAACGGCATTATCATAAGACGTGCAACGCACCATTACTTTCATACAGTAATGTACATCATTACAAATGTATAGCAAACAACTTCTGAGAGCTCAAGGTGTCGTCTTCAATGCGCTGCACATCCTTACAGTCGAGAGGAACCAGAGAACGTTTCAGCATTACATCCTGAACTTAAATGATTTATCAACTACAGAAATATTTTACAGCTCATGACCTCATTAATTGTTTCAGCTCTACCTTGATATACAGAGAGGTTTGCAGAGACACCAGTTATTTATTTAGTCGTGACTCATTATTGAGAGAAATGTAGGATGTAGTAATTATAGAAAAGGTTATTTACTTAACACCACATTCATATCATGGGACAAAACGGAAAGAAAGAGTTTCAGTGAGTTTCTTGAACACTTTTGAGATTAATGGATTAATGGCTGGAAACTGTTCTGACATCTTTGCAGGAAACATTACTTTAAAGATAAATCGATTATCAAAATAGTTGTTATATATTTTGGTCGATGGACTAATCAGCTGCTCTATTCTGGTTGTTGCTCAGCTTCACACCTCATAATCTGTATAATCCTGAATGGAGACGTTTCAGAATATGAACACTGACCGATTGAAGATTGAATCTGAACCATCTCAACCATGGTCTCAAGTTATTATATTGATGTTTAACAAAAGGCATCTTTGACTTCTTGTCCCCAAATACAAAAGCATTCCTCCCGCTCCATTTATTCTCCATAATTCAGATGTTGATTATAGTGAGCAATTGCAAATAGAGGGATGGAAGATACACAAGCAGAAAGCATGCTCACTTAATCACCAACATAACCATTTCCTGGGAATTCCCTTTGAGAGAGAGACAGAGAGAGGACAGAGACAGAGACAGAGAGCGACAGAGACAGACAGAGAGAGGACAGAGACAGACAGAGAGAGGACAGAGACAGAGAGCGATAGAGAGAGAGAGAGACAGAGACAGAGACAGAGACAGAGAGACAGAGAGAGACAGACAGAGACAGAGAGCGAGAGCGACAGACAGAGACAGAGACAGAGAGACAGAGACAGACAGACAGAGAGCGAGAGCGACAGAGAGAGAGAGACAGACAGAGAGCGACAGAGACAGACAGAGACAGACAGAGAGCGACAGAGAGAGAGAGACAGACAGAGACAGACAGAGAGCGACAGAGAGAGAGAGACAGACAGACAGACAGAGAGCGACAGAGAGACAGAGACAGACAGACAGAGAGCGAGAGCGACAGAGAGAGAGAGACAGACAGAGAGCGACAGAGACAGACAGAGACAGACAGAGAGCGACAGAGAGAGAGAGACAGACAGAGACAGACAGAGAGCGACAGAGAGACAGAGACAGACAGACAGAGAGCGAGAGCGACAGAGAGAGAGAGACAGACAGAGAGCGACAGAGACAGACAGAGAGCGACAGAGAGAGAGAGACAGACAGAGAGCGACAGAGAGACAGAGACAGACAGAGAGCGACAGAGAGAGAGAGACAGACAGACAGACAGAGAGCGACAGAGACAGACAGAGACAGACAGAGAGCGACAGAGAGAGAGAGACAGACAGACAGACAGAGAGCGACAGAGACAGACAGAGACAGAGACAGAGAGCGACAGAGAGAAAGAGAGAGACAGACAGAGAGAGACAGACAGACAGACAGAGAGAGACAGACAGACAGACAGAGAGAGACAGACAGACAGACAGAGAGCGACAGACAGAGACAGAGACAGAGAGCGACAGAGACAGACAGAGACAGAGACAGAGAGCGACAGAGACAGACAGAGACAGAGACAGAGACAGAGAGCGACAGAGACAGACAGACAGAGAGACAGAGACAGAGAGCGACAGAGACAGAGAGACAGAGACAGAGAGCGACAGAGACAGACAGAGTGAGAGAGACAGAGACAGAGAGACAGAGACAGACAGAGTGAGAGAGACAGAGACAGAGAGACAGAGACAGACAGACGAAATCAAAAGGACATGGTATGCACTGTTTGCGTGACAAGACCCTTCTTCCAAGGCCACACACACACACACACACACACACACACACACACACACACACACACACACACACACACACGGTTTTAGGGCTGCATCTAACTATTATCTTTATTCTCGATTCATCTGCCAAATATTTTCTAGAGTCATCGTTTGGTCTATAAAATGTCAGAAAATAATAAAAAAGAAATGTCCATCCCACTTTCTAAAAGTCCTAAGGTGACGTCTGTAAATGTCTTGTTTTGTCAGTCCGAAACCTAAAATACATTTAATTTGATATAATTCAGAGAAAATCTCCTCCAGATCTTAGAGGCTGAAAACGGCACTTTTGTCAAATCGATTATCAAATTAGTTGTTGATTCTTTGTGGGCGTAAACACCACACCTTGACCTTATATTTGCCAAGCATGGATAACAGCCTTATTTGAACTATGGACCGTTCTCAAACACACACACACACACACCTAACAACACACACACACACACACCACACACCACACCACACACACACACGCACGCACGCAGCCGCACGCACGCCCACGCACGCACACACACGCACACAGTTAAGTAAGTAACTTTAAGCAGCAGGCAGTTACATTGAAATATCCACAGTTGTGTTGTTTACTGTGGTGTTACTGGTGGAGGTCACGCTTGCAGTGGACGTCATACACTAATAAATATACGCCGAGTATTCTATTTCAGCACAATAACACATTTCACTGTGCAATATAATACAGTGACATATCTATTGATAAGGAAGCGCGATAAACACTGCGGGTCCCAGCGAGTCTGGAGCTCTGCATAACTTTTCTGTTGATATTAGATCCATGTTTAAGCACACGCAGTCTTCTTCCTTTAGGACTGCTGAATGAAGCTGCACTGTTTATACTTATACACTCACACTCTACTGTTTATCTATTGTCAGCCAGTATTTAATGGAAGTGGTTTGTCTGACTGTAAGTGGCCGGTTTGATAATTATATTTATGAATTCATCCGTCAGTCCTCTGTTCTCATGTCCACTGGTGATTGTGATACATGTTGGCACCATGGATGTATTAGAAGAACTGGACACGGTGTTGGAGGTCACGTTCATTCTTATGGAAGTTGTCCAGTGGCACATGAAGCCAAAGTGGCTCGACTAGAGTATAAAATGACCCGGATCTCCCGCATCCATGGGGCCCAGAGACCATAAACCTCCCTCTGAAAATAACTCTGGATTTGGCTATTAGCACATTCTATCTAATGGTCTAAATAAGGGCTGTTCGTACTGGGGAGTCGATTTACGCCTCTTTCTCACACACTCTCTCTCACACACACACACTCTCTCTCTCTCTCTCTCTCTCTCTCTCACACACACACACACACACACACACACACAAACTGTTGGAAGACACAGGGCTACAGTCCGAGCCAGATCAGTCAGCAACTCCAGTTAATCATTGATGTCCACTCAGACACATGGACACACACACCTACTTTCTCTATGGAGAAGATTGCAGAATGGCCCTGCACTCTGCATCAGAAAACCCCAACACACACACACACACACACACAGACATACACACACATTATAATGGTCAATGACACGGCAGGCACATGTCAGGGTTGCCAGAAATACAGGGAAGGAAAAATAATGAATCCTTTGTGTTGACACAAACAAAAACATGTCAATAAAGTTTTAACATGAATTATAAAAAGCTGACATTTCAGAGCTCAAGGTGCACAAAAGCTCTCCAATGAGGTTCCCACTCAGACAGGTGCCCTCTCCTCTGAGAGGAGGAGAGACAAGGACGCAGGAGGTGCAGGAGGAGAAAGGAGATGCAAGAGAGCGTCTGAACTGGACCTGAGCCCGGGAAAAACCGGCTGGACAAGAATTCAACACTCAGCCACTGCTGGCAACAACATGGAGTGTTCTACTGGAGTATCTGATTAACACACACTAACATATATACAGTGGGCTCCTGTGTTCACAACACTTCTGTGAGGCACACCTGCACAGCACACACACTCACACGGTATTCGTGTCCGAGTCTTTCTGACTCTGACACACACACACACACACACACACGCCATTCTCGTGTGTCACTTCACAACAGTGGGCCTGCAGTCAAAAGGCTGTCATGTCTCCTGTTGTCTGTCTCTCGTCTGTCTTAGTCAAAGTTGATCACGAAACAGCAATGAGTCGTTTCACTTTGCGGTTTTGACGGCGACACGTGTATTAAAGTGTTGTCTGGGAAGAAAACAGGTTTCAAACATTTCGTATCTCACCTCGTCCCACTTGATGAACTTGCCCCCCTTCTTCAGCGCTTCGTGGACGGACACAGGTTTGAGCTGCAGCGCGTGGACTCCCGGCTTGGCCCCGGCCATGGCGAGGGACTCCCTGCCCGGGTGCCAACGCCTAAACCCCGGCTACGGCGAGCTGCACTCCTCGGAAGGAACAAAAAACGCTCTTCCTTCCTCCGCTTCCACCCCGGAGCTTCTTTTCCGGGGAGAGAGTGAATCGGAAGGACTCGGGGGAAGTTTTTCAAACACTGACGTCAAAAGTTAGTGAACCCCACCGAGAGTTTGGAGAACATGAGGAGTAAAATCCAGAGAGAGAAAGACAGGACTTGTTTCAGCGCGCTGTCTTGTCCGCGTCCACGAAACGCGGTGGCGCGCCTTTGACTCCCCTTTTTATTTTATTATAGGCTTTGATTCATTTGTTTATTTACGCACAATCCTTTAATCGCGCACTTGAGCCCACAGAGAGATCCTTTCCTTCCTTCCTTCCTCCCATCTGCTCGACCCCTCTCCTCTCCTCTCGCCCTCTCGCTCCTCTACCAACTTTCTCTGCTTCCTCTCTCTCTTGTCGCCTCCGACGCGTTTCTTCTTCCCTCCTCCTCCTCTCCTCCCTTCATGTTTTCTGTGGAGAAAAAAAGAGAAGATTCCCAAAAGAGAGAGGACGGCGTCAGACAGCACTGAGTGAATGAGAAATTAGAGAAGAGGGGGAAGTCAGAGTCTGTGTGAAAGGGGTGTGTTGTAATTCAAGTTCCTGTCTCATAAAATGTACAGGTATTGATATATCAACACAAACATGATATGCTTTCTTCTTCTGAAATAGCCTAATACTGATTTCATATCGCCTATTTGCTTAAAGTTTACACATATTTTATATGTACTTCATCACTTCTCCAAATACAAACTGTCTGCTGACACATAAAGGTCTCCAGAGATTTAGTATTGTACTTCCATAATTTTTGATTGTGTACACTTCCCACAATGCAACTTCAAAGTCACGCATTATTTATATTTTGGAAAACTTCTTTGGATCCACAGAATACTTTATACAACTGCTTTAATGGACTTTCTCACTACATTGACCTTGATGTGTAAAAGTTTCCCTTTAATTAGCCTTTAAATTCTACAGCTTTCAGCATTACAAGTATTACAATCACAAGCCGTCTATGTATTGAAGCGCAATGAATATGAATCTATGTTTATTGTAAAAGTATCTACGTGTGAGCAACACCATAGAACAGCTGGGGCTGATTTAAGGGGGTCTTTTCTCTGTTGGGATGAAACACCTGATATCTTCACCTCTCCGGGCATCTAAACACCCGTCATTCAAAATAATCTGTGAGCAATTCTTTGGTTTCTCTAAACTTCTGTCCACTACTGTAAATGTGAAGCTACAGCTAGCTGCTGGTTAGCTTAGCTTAAAGACTGGAAGCAGGGTAGATCACATTATTGGTTAGTTCAACAACCACTGACAAAGTATAAATAAAGATGGTGTAACTCCATCTTTATTTAATATGACAGGCACATGTAATCGCCTACTCACAATACTCTGCAGGAAGCTAAAGTAACACTAAGAGGCTGTTTTTAACTCTGCTTTGCTTTTAAGTGCTTTACATTGTTTTCTTTGGTGCCGACATCGACAGATTTCTTTGCGCATCCTGTAATAAAAACACGAGACCGTTAGATTAAGGATATCTTTTATGCATTATGATATTAAATAAATCTGCATCACATACACAGGAATAATTTAGAGGGTTTTGGAGGGAAGGTAATTGAAGCCGCTGGAAGTCATCAGGTAACTTTCTCCTGCCTGGTGCTGGTCAGGGGCAGCGTATCATGTTTACAGTGTGAGAGCGACAGTGGAGGCTGCACAGCTACAATCAGGCCCGTCCAAACCCCGCTGCCAGGCAACATCACAGGTTGGACATCTCATAAAAAAAGAAAAAAGATTTCTTTGGCCACAGTTGCCATCTCCAACTCCCTAACTACACCCGGCAGGAATGTGTGCTATGCTGCAGCCTGCTGACTGACTGCCTGCTGTGTTTTTTCTTGACCAAAGCCGTAGCGAGGGAGAGGAAACTCAAAGAAATTCCACAGGAATAAATACGATATGAATCTGTCATGAACACAACATTGCATATTTGTGTGGAGAAAGTGCTGCAGTCACAGTTACATGACCTGGAGGAGGTGAGGAGGTGCACAGGGGGAGAAACATTGTTCAGCAGAGACAGATTGCTTGTGTGTGTGGGTGTGTGTGCGCGTGTGTGTGGGTGTGTGTGTGTGTGTGCGTGTGTGTGTGTGTGTGCGTGCGTGCGTGTGTGTCTCTCCTCGTATACCTGAGCTGCGTGTGTTTGAGACCGGCCCGTAACTGAGTCCAGGTAGACTTGTTGATTAATCTGGTCTTAAACCACACACACACACACACGCACACGCACACGCACAACCTCTCAAATGACAACAAACAAATACAAGATGGACACATGCATATGCATTCTTTCAACAGCGCAGCACACATGCATAAGCAGGGATATTGTGTTTCTCTGGTGCATAATAAAATGTGCACACACACACACACACACACACACACGCACACACTCGGTCTCCTATCCCATACACACAAATAAACTTCTTTTTAGAGAGACAATATTGTGTTGAATGCTACATTTGAAGTGCAGGCACCTGTGGTTTCAATAGAAGGCGACCTCCTTCCATTCAGCCCTCTCTCTCTCTCTTTCTCTCTCTCTCTCTCTCTCTCTTCTCTCTCTCTCTCTCTCTCTCTCTCTCTCTATCTCTCTCTCTGTCTCTCTCTTTTTACAAATACATTGTCTCTTAGGTCTCTCAGTCTCATCCTCTCTCTTCCTCCTCAGTGTTTTCTCCTACTCTCTCATTCCAACAGGTGTGCAGCTCCCATTGGTCAGTGGGACATCTCATCTGAATAAACATAGAACAAGGCGACACAACATTTAGCACTCTGTAACAAGAGTAAATGTAGATGAGCAGGTTGTTTTTCTCTCTCCTCAGTATCAACTTTACATTTCTACTTCCTGCAGGCTTTCACTTAATCTGTGAAAGATCTCAACATTCAAATTGTTTAATGAAGTTCATGGTTACCAGAGGATGAAGCCTAATGACTTTGATGCCCCCCTGGCTTTTTATGTTTGTATGTGTACAACATCTACAGTAGTGACACGTCCTGACAACTCTTGCACTGGTTGTCATGAAACAGCTGCAGTGTCCTCACGAGCCCCCTACACGGGACCACAAAAGACAGAGATAAAGCTGAGCGGGTGCACAAGGAAGTAATATTTAATAAAAGAGACGAGAAGAGGAGGATTTAAGGGGAATGAAAAAGGGAAATGTAACTGGAGCGAACTTGAGATCTAATCACGTTCAGGAAAGAAAGAAGGAAAGGCTACAGGGAAGGAGGAAGGGAGTTTGGAATAAGTGTAGACTTTCAGAAAATAAGAGAACTCACAATGACCTGTTAATAAAGAGACAAAAGTTGCAGAGAAAGGGAAGACCCCCAACTACTCCTCTCTCTCCCCCCTCTCCCTCCCTCTCTCTCTCTCTCTCCCTCTCTCTCTCTCTCTCTCTCTCTCTCTCTCTCTCTCTCTCTCTCTCTCTCTCTCTCTCTCTCTCTCATAACAGCAAGATCTTTCTCTCCAACGCAAATCTGAGGACTCACAAAGACACATTGTATAAAGACACACAGGCATATTCACTGTCGCCACACACTGCCCTCCCTCCAGACACACAGAAATGCACACGTGTACAGTACACACACTAGCTTTAATAAGAAAGGCCTGACTCAGTCAACAGTAGCAATCAAAACTTGATCAGATTACTCTGCTGAAATTTGGGCATGAAGTCGCGCTGACAGTTCACTGGAGGCTCATCTGTCTCAATAACACTGAGCAGTGATTGTGAAGAAAAGCATCACATGTGAGCAAAGTGCTGATAACAGTTTCCCCAGAAGAAGAAGTATTTATAGACAATGCATCTTCCATGATAACTCCATTCATCAAAGTCCAGTGTGTCCGGATGAGTTCAGCTCCAGCTGGATATCCTCTCCCCTGCAGCCTCAACATGCTCCACAACATGCTCCACACTGAACCCAAGGGTTTTACAATATAATCCTATACTGCCATCTAGTGGCTGCGTGGCAACACTCCCCCGTGTGCAGTGATGGCTGGATTGTGCAACAAGTGAGGAATGTAGATGCACGAGCTTCAGTTAGTTGTGAGAGCTCTGGGGTGCGGCCGACCTGTGTATGTGCACACCTGTTAATAACCGCAATCTGTGCTAGCGCACATTTGAGAGACGGATTTGGATTTCCTTCCTGAACTCAAAATGGAAACCATAGAATACAATATAATACAATATAATACAATATAATACACCTCCATGCTGGTTTATATGACTGAGTATTTATTTAATGTGTTTCATCCATTGCATTATATTTCAATTAATAATTGGAAATATTCCTCCCCCGGGAAAAATAAAAATACATAAATAATACAAATTATAATAAACAAATACTTTAAAATTATAAATAAATAAAAACAAATACAAATAAATGTATTTATTAATTCAAAGGAAAGAAACGACAACAACTGAATATAAAGACTGGTCAATAACCAAAAGTACATCTATGATAAATTCCAAAAATATCGGGCAAGTAAGTATTATAAATCTTTATCTGGTGGAGTTACAGACAAGTTCTGAAAATCCATCAAAAGCTGTTTCCATCTCTTTGACCTCTTTGACCTCTTTGACCTCTTTGACCTCTTTGACCTCTCTGATCAGGAGCGATAGGTCATGTCGGAAACAGCAGCTTTACGTGGAGCAGCCATCCATTGGTACATTAAACCTCTCCAAAATACTCTGAAAACAGCTGACCAAAGGTTTCACAAAGTCTTGGTCGGATAATTCAGCTCTCGGTGTGTTGATCTGACTTTGGTCTTCAGAGATGAAGATTAATCTGACCTCTGACCTCCTTGTGGAAGTAGGATAAAGAAAAAAATGTGTCTATAACCAGAAACAAAGTGTAACGTCGTTCCTACTTAATTAAATAAAGAAGCAAGGAGAAGACAAAACCCTCCAGACCTCACAGAGCTCTCAGTGGAAGCAGCTCAACAGTCCCCCCTTGTGGGTGGATGACTTCCTGAACTCCTTTCACGTATTCATAAAGCTTATGAAGTTATGAAGATAACAGTTGTTCACAAAGCATCTTAACCCTTAAGAGTGGTGGAAACTGTTAGGAGAGAAGATGGCTTGATATGGCTTCATATAGACGGGCCAGGAATCATAGACATTGATAAAAACAGTGCATGTATAGCAAATAAAATACTAAAATGACCAGCATAATAAATAAGTATAATAAATAGATATAACAACTATCAGCATGGAAATGTAAATCAGACCTGTGTTTTCAGACAGAGATGTTCATTTCATGAAACAGTATTCATAATTACACCATGTCTTAACAAAGACTTAATTATATGATAAGGCCAATTTCAATGTCACTGCCCGTTCTATTCATTATCACGAAGAATGCATTCTTATTTTATTTGTTATGATCAGCCAATCACACCTTTCTACTGTTGTCATAACTGTTAGGGGAAATTAGAAAACGTCGTAAGTCAAAACAAATTTCTTTTGCATTTCCTCAGCCAACTATTTTGCACCCTTTGTAAATACATAAATACATCGTAGAAGACCACTAAATGTGTCTCTTCCACTTATGTTCTGACTGCACACGGGAATCTCCTCACATGAAAACATGAAAGCTGATGCAGGGTGTCATAATAGCAGATCTGTTTCATGTATAGTTCTCCCACGGTGCTTAAACTCAGGGATATACAACGTAATAAGATCACTTTTATGGCTTTTAGTGAGCTTTAGGTTCTTACTGAGATTTATTTGAACTCATGACATTTTGTCACAAACACACACACACACACATCCTATGTGCTTTGTAACCTTCACTCCATGTTGCATGCAGACATTATACCGACTTCCTCTCCAGAGAGCTGCATCCGTCTGATTTTTACTCTTTATTTTGTTTGTTTTTGTGTAACAGTGACTGCATGTCTATGTGTTGTGTGACATGAACGTGTGTGTGTGTGTGGGTCTGTCTGGGTTTACTCAAGTGTAAGTTTCAGACATGCTCACTGAATAATTCAGGTTTTTTTTATGTCTTGTTGCCATGGTTGGCTGTGAAATGGCTACTTGGGCCCGTAAGACACACACACACACATGCACATACACACACACACACACACACACGCACACACACACACACACACACACACACACACACACACACACCAATATGAGCATGTTGACAGATGTGAACACCCCTATACACACATACAGAGATTATGAATCCGCTCTCTTTACCTCCCCCTTCACTTCACACTCCTATTATTATTAAAACTCTTGGTATTAACCAGCCTATCCGGGGTGCAGGTTCCCTGCTGTGACAACACAATGGACCGACTGTGAAAGAATGGGACTGGTTTCCTGTTAATGGAACACCTCCAGTGTTTGTTTTAATCTTTGTTGAAGCTCGATGAAACGTAAAAGTTAAATTCCAAAACTGATCCCCATCTAGTTCATCCAGTTGCTTTCCACTTACAGTACAGCGTGTAATCTTAGAAGAGAGAAACTACATGGAATACATACAATAATATGTATATGTACTGTGAATTACAGGCTTATCTTTTCATAAACTGTGAAATCTAAGTGTGACATTTTCTTTGTATACATTTCACACATTCCAACAGGGTTTGAAGGCTTCTGGTCAAACGGGCAATTTGTGTAAATACTGTGTGTAAAGACAAAGCGCCGCACAATGCTCTCAAAGCATCACATGTCTTTAGTGTGGTTTGCCTCTAATGAGGAACAACAATAGGGTCACCCAAAGAGTCAAAGGGTTTGTCAAAGGTTGGGCTATAAGTCTGAATAAGTCATTGTTGGTGAAAGACTTAAAGGGGAACTATGGCCATTTTCAAAATTCATACATGTCCACAAATATTAGTGTACATGAACAACTCTCAGCCAAATCAAAAACAAAACAAAAATCCAAAAACTACAGTGATAAAACTCAGATTTGTGATGTCATCAAGTATAAGGTCTGTAACTGCTGCATAGACAATGAATTAGGAAAGATGTTCTAGATGACAGAGCAGCCAGTTCTGAGTATATGGGACATATGCATGCTGTATGCATTTATGTAAATGTTGACATTTTCCTGGATTCATCCAAACTTTCTCTTTTTCAACACAACATAATTTAAAATGTTGTATTTGTACTATGTTGTTTATCCTGTACACACGACATCTATTGCACGTCTGTCCGTCCTGGGAGAGGGATCCCTCCTCAGTTGCTCTCCCTGAGGTTTCTTTAATTTCCCCCTTTAATTATGGGGTTTCTTTTAGGAAGTTTTTCCTTGTGCGATGCGAGGGTCTAAGGACAGAGGATGTGGTAACCTGTACAGTCTGTAAAGCACACTGAGATAAATGTATAATTTGTGATATTAGGCTATACAAATACATTTTATTTGATTTGACATTTACTGTTTCAGAACTGACCACACACATTATAATGAAGCTCATTTGTGTATAAAAAGATAAATAAACATCCTGTGGGTCTCCCATGCAATGTTTATGGAGCAGCTCCAGAACAGGAAGTACGTTTGAAACTTCTTCTCTAGAGAGAGAGAGAGAGAGAGAGAGAGGAGAGAGAGAGAGGAGAGAGAGAGAGAGAGAGAGGAGAGAGAGAGAGAGAGAGAGAGAGAGAGAGAGAGAGAGAGAGAGAGAGAGAGAGAGAGAGAGAGATCATGATCACAAATATTGATTGAACTTCCTTAGGCCATGGAAATAACATATTGGAATATTTAATTTAGTTGGTAATCCCCTTTAAGTCTTACAAAGCACACTTGATGTTTATATGTGTAGAGCATATTCGTCTCGTGCCAAGTTAGTTGAACTGTGTTAAAACTAGGACAGTGGGCTCGAGGGGGTCTCATGTGAAAGTTAAGGAAAGATAGGAGTGTGTGTGAGAACGTACAGAAGAAAAGGGGACTGAACTGGTTTTCAAAGTTGGGGGGGAAATGAACATTTTCTTTTTTTTCCTTTTTTTTCCCCAGTAGCTCTACGTCGGATGCGCTCGAGTCCAGTAAGAGAGCGCGCACGCACCTCTCGTGGGGGCAGAGAGAAAGAGAGAGAGCTGTGTGATTTCTCTTTGTACTGGATGAAGAGTTGAGGCCGGCTCCGCTACTGCTCACTTCTCTTTTTATATCAGCAGACATTGCATGCTGTAAATAGCCCAGTAAGCCGGTTACACTTTACGTTTCACCGTAACCGTCGCTGCGTTTTGTTTTTTGGAAGCGGCCGGCGACCACCGATGTCCCTTTGAGCGATTTTGGACAACAAAAGCATCAGGTCCAACGTTGTTTCTTCGGGGGATTCCAAGTCACACATTGACCAGTCGGGATTTTTACAGTGAGGAAAAGCGAGCAGCCGCACATCCAACAAAGCAGCTTCGCCTTCTTTCTGTCGCCCATTTCACACTTTCACACCTCGGGGGGGATTTTGTATCCCAAAGCGAGCGACCATGGCTGCTGTAACCAGCCCGGAGACGAGCCCTCAACCCCGGGTATATTTCCAGACGCCGGGCGGCACCAAGGAGGAACCGGAGATCCCCGTTCGGAAGCAGGGACGCGTAACCGTCAAATACGACCGTAAGGAGCTGCGGAAGAGACTGAACCTGGAGGAGTGGATTATCGACCAGCTAACGGACCTCTACGACTGTGAGGTAAAGACCCTAACAATAACCGGCCTCCAAACCGATCGATCGTATCGATCCGGCGGCTCCATAAGTAATAGGGCTCTACTGTAAAGCGTAATAAGTCAGTGTATCAGCCCCGGAGCCTCCGTCTGTCCTGTCCTAAAGCAAACTGTTGGTAAAGAAACATTAAAAAGGCCTTTTGTCGCTGCTTTTGGCCTAGCCTTGCGTCTTCTATAGCCTATAGTGTGTGGCCCATATGCAAATAGATGAGGTAATGAAGACGAGCAATTAGGAAAGAGTGTGAACAGGAACAAAGACCTCATCCTGTCAGACATTTCTAACAGTCATATGAAGACCTCGTGGTCCAGTCCCCCACCCACAGGTAAGCTAAATGTAGCTGATGCAGCTTTACAGTCTTACCATGAACTAGACCGTCTCTGCTCTCTCTTCTGATTGGCTGAAGCGGGTTTAAAGCACACCTGTGAATTCATTTAATTATTAATAATATCAAGTATTAATGGCTGACTGGAAATCATACTTTTGTTAAATAAGTTGCTGTTTGGTAAATGCTTTGGGTGTGAAAATAAGTAAGTTTTAATAGCAATAACTCAGGGAGGAAACATGGTAACATGTTAGGGCTGCGGGATATGAGGAAAATATAACAAACGGGTTGTTATATATCGCGATAACAATATTACTCGCCATTTATTACTCCGTTTTTCCTTTCTGCTGCTTTCAGTAAACTGCTAAAATACAACAAATTGCTTAAAAGGAAATTATTTCCAACATTATTTTATAACTTCTATAACATAAATAATATTTACATTTTAAAGTGCAGTCTACTTATACACTAAATTACCTAAAAAAATGCAATTTTGCAGTCTCTTCGCGATGTGTTTACTGACTTCACGATGCCGATTTTCTTTTTAAACGAGCAGCCCTAGTGGTCGTATCTTTGGTTGATCTCTGCAGGGACCCTTGTTGCACTCCTCCCCTCCTTTTATTGTGTATTCTAAATGCTAACTTTTAAAGTAAAAGGTGGTAGAGGGACTCTTCTTCAAGAAGTGGGTGGTGATATATGCAATGAAGTGATACGGATGAGTGATGGGGGAGTCCAGTCATGCGTCTTGTTATAATGACCTGCCTGGCTGTAGTAATGACTGAAGCTAACTTTAGAATCCCTCTGCACCATCACACACCAAACCCTCAGTGACACATGGAGCCGTGCACTTCTAATGTAACCTGGCGGCAGCTGTGGTGGAGCTGCTGCCGTCAGTAGTTGGTAAGCTCATGTCGACTCTACTGAGCTGGCATTGACCCACATTCTATTCCCAGAGTGAGGAATACGACGACTTAACAGGTACTGAACGTTTCTAGAAGGCTAACGAAGATAACATTCACACGTTAGGCCGGTCTGAGGTGGAGACTTGAGCAAAGCTTTCAGAAACTCTCAGCCCCCACCGACTCACAGACACACAGAGGGAGGGCTTGGCTGTTGCTGTATTGGGGGGGATTGTCTTGCAGACACAACAGAGACTCTTCAGGAGGTCAGGCTGTCTCCACAGTCACACCTGGAAGTCCAAAATCCAATCCCCTGACAAACCGTAACTAATTGTAACCAGATGTTATTCAAAGCCACCGTAAATGCTACTGAAGGAGGGTTGAAAACTGACACCTCCCTCATCACCCGACGTGCATTGACGGCAGTAACAGGGATACCCCGTGTCATGTGGAAAATAAAAAAAGTAGCGGAGATACTACAGAGACTCACGTGCCAGCAGAGGCGATTAAATGGCCGAGAGAGGATTTTACAATCGATGTGCTTTGATTGTCTGCCACTGATTGATTACTATAATATGGATTAAAAGCTTGCAGAGTCCAAAAAGAACGAGTTCATTTTCAGCAGAAAATCTTTACAGCACTGTGTTCGAGTGTGACCTTTTTATAATTCACCAGAAGACAATGAAGTGGTGACTGACAGCAGACAGTGTGCAAGGGTTTTCTCTGTGTCATTCATGCACCCGTCTCACATCATTTATTTTCACTGTCTATAAAATGTGAGAAAATGTCATGTTTTGTCAGTCCAAACCCAAAGATATTCACTTCAATATCATAAACAAAAGAGCACAGCTGGAAACCTTCCACATTTTAAAGGCAGAAAAACATAATTTTTCTGTGGATCCATTCGTCGTTGCAGCTCTTCTCACACCTCTCATTCATTAATCCACTCAGTCTTTGTCATGCATGCTTTAATGTAAGTCTCTGTGCAAACAGGGTCACAAAGAGTCCGTAAAGCCTTACCAGTAGGTGTCACATAGACACTTAGATGTTCCTGATTCATTATTGATAACACGTATATCAGATTAAACTCCTGTCAATAGGATATTGACTTATTTCACATATTTGGACACCTATCTCTTAGCCATCTCTCATAACGAAGCCCTATATTCCGCTTTCATCCACAGTGCTTTCATTGTCCTGACGCCGTCTCTGCCTTGGCTGTTAGACAACAAAGAGATTAATTTACAGTCGGTTCACTGATGGAGACACATTGGGCTCTTTTAGACGGGGAAATGTGGAGCACGCGCTCCCAAACAGTGAAACTGGAGAAGCCGCTCCAGCCGGTCAGGGAGCAGAGCGGGTAACCCTGCTCACTACAGATATGGAGCATGTGCTCTGGGATTGTGCTCTTTGTTTTCACCTGCCTTTCTTGCCGTGTCTGTCTTTTCTTCATTATTTCCCATCTTCTTATTTCTCTCCTGATGCATATTATTTCTGCTATTATTAAAACAGCATGGAGTTTGTTCAACAGGGAATTCATAATGAGCTATTTTGTCATTCATATAATCCTTTAAACATGCTACAAGCAGTCAGCCTGTCATTTCTGCCAGCCAGCTTGTCAGATATTCATCCAGCCACTTCCTCAGTCCATCAGTCAGAGCTGTGAGGAGCCGAGCCTTAATATGATTCCATGGCAACACGGCTTGGTTAAATGTGTGTGTCGGTGAACCATGCAGCGGCTCCATTTGGTCAAAGAAAGCTTAGTGGAACTCATTATTTTCTTTCAATGCAAGATTATATTTAAATCCATTCAGTTATTAAATCAGTAGGTGTCGTATGTAACTAAGTACATTTACTCAACTACTGTACTGAAGTACTCATTTGAGGTACTTGTACTGAGTGTTTCCATTGTTCTGCTACTTCATATTTAAAGTGTTGTACTTTTTATCTACCAGATTTAGTTACAATTCAGACTTTACGTACAAAACATGGGATGAATTCATAAAACATAACAAAGCAATATAGCACAATAGAGCAGTGGTACCCAGTGTTAGTGAAGGGTTAGTACAGTTCATCTCACAGTTGATATTACAAACCCAACATGTAAATCGTGTTAGGTTGGAAACATAAACACTGAGCTGGCAGGAAGTGTTTGGATCTTTACTGAGCACGTAACACAAGCAGGGAGTGTTTATTTAAGGATAATGTCTTTTTAAACTGTGTACACTTTCTTTGTTGTTATTGAGCCTCCACTATATTACTGGCTCCGTGTATAAGAAGGTCCTGAGTGAGTTTGAGCTCGCTCCAGGGAAAAGGAACGGGGGTGGGGGGGCGGCTTCTAGTGAAAATGAGGACATTTCACACCAGCCTTGGTTTAATTTTCACAGCAACTGTGCGGTTACATGTTAATCTGTCAGAAAAAGACAAATCATTTCTCTCACTTCCTTGTTTTCTGCTCGTAGTAGCTGATCAGTACCCGCAGAGTTAAAAGGGGGGGCGAGGGGGCGGTCCAATCCCCAAACTCCAGAGCCATACGTGGCCACACACACACACACACACGCTCACACTCACACACAGATGTGGATACGAGTGAGAACAGGCAGAGTTGGTGAGCAGGAATGCAATAAACGGGGGAAGAGAAGGAAAAGAAGTTGAGGGGATGGCAAGAGGAGAAGGAAAAAGTATCAGGAGGAGGCAGCGATGTGACGGGGGAGGAATAGTTTGTGTAACATGCGTCTCCTGCTATTGCTTTAATATAATAGTAGTGCCTTTTCTGCAGCAGCACTGAAAACAATCCTTCTGACAGCTCAATAAATAGACAGAATGACTTTTATATTAATAATCCGTACAGGATGTTTGTAAATTGATTATTCCTTCAGTATGTTGCCCCATTTCAGTCTTTTGTGGTCTCAAACAACAGAAAATGACAGAACATAACATGAATCCTGATCCTGCAACGATTAGTCAACTAATCAGTGAATCGATCAACAGGAAAGTAACATTTAAGTTATTTCTCATGCAAAAATGGCAGAAAATGCTGTTTTCAGTTTCTCAAATAAGGAGATTTCATGCCTTTTCTCTGTTTTATATCATATTAAAAGGAATATCTTTGGTTTAAAGACATCACCTTGGACTTTGAGAAACTCAAATGGACATTTTTCACTATTTTCTTACACTTTAGAGACCAATTGAATTCTGTTGTACATTCTGGTGTTGTATATGTGCAAGTCAGTCATTCAGTCTGACACAAACACACACACACACAAACACACACACAGACTGTGCAACATTTGCTTAAACCTTACACTTAAAGGCCTGAATACCAATCAGATTACCCTGTTTCACTCTGAGAGGGTGGCTACAAAGAGCGGTTGTTACACAGCGGGAGTGAAAGACTCCAGTGTGTCTTTGTAAACACCCCACATGCACACACACACACACACACACACATCGTGTTAATAGCCAACATGTGGTCCTACATGTTAAACAGTTCTCTTCCTGTGTGCTGGGGGTGAGTCAGCATGTACTGTAGCCTTACCCACTGACGGACCATGTGAGCGTTTTAGTGAATAAATCAACCAAAAGGATTGTGAGTGAGGGAGAGCCAGCATGTGTTTTGGTTAGTGTGTGAGTAAGATCGGAAGGAAGTAAAGAGCGCTAAGCGAGAGGAGGCCTGTATGAAGAAAGAGAGGGATGTAGAGAAGGAGAAGGAGGGATGTGAGTCATCCAAGGGATTGTTTACGTGAGGCACAAACGCATACAGCACATAGGAACATGGACAATATTAACAAACCACTTTCCCCCAAAAGCACAACTTACAATCTATACACACACCTGTTTATTCACACACACACACACACACACACACACACACACACACACACACACACACACACACACACACACACACACACACACACACTCACATGGGGAGTTTCACCGAGGACATTTACACAACATTTAGGCTGTGAGTCACTTTTAAAAGTGGCCGTTTTAAACACGTAAGTCAGGTTTGAGGTTAAGGTTGGCTTAATATTCAGGTGAGTTCAACTCATCTGTGGGGACAATGTCTGTTGGCCAACTTATCATCTTAGCTGACAAGAACAACAGGAAGTCAAAAGGCCTCGTGGCTCATTTATCACTTATAGTTTGACCAAATGTGTTTGCTTGAATTTCAAGAATGCATAAGTTTAACTTTATTGTCCCCGAGGGGGAAATGTGTCCTGCAGCTGTAGACGAAGAGCCTGGTGTAGAAAAACATAATAAAATACATGAATAGATCAAGTGACGACAGGAAACCTCGAGCTAATCATCGATCGGGTCTTTGTGAGCGTTTAACAGTTTGGTGGTCTGAGAAATAAAATAATCATTCAGTCTGTTAGACCTTTGGAAGTCTAAATCTCCGTCCGGATTGCAGAAGCTCAAATTCACTAACATGTTAGAAATGTGTCTCTGACTGAAGATCAGACAGTTGATCTCACTGCCCACTGTGATTATATCTGTAACTATATGTTGCAACATAATCCTGCCCCTTTTAAAAGATTACCAAAGTAATAACAGAGAGTCATGACTGACTACCATGGAGCTGGAGAAGAGTCATGACTTTAGTACAACACACCAGTTGAGCAACTCAAAGTTAACGTATAACTAAACATTCTCAATTACGTTTCGAGGGAAATGTATTTTCTCTCAGATTATGATCAAAGGTTGTTTTCAGGCAATAAACTTGGTTAGGTTTAGTAAAACATTATGGTTCGGTTTAAAATAAGTAAGTTTGTTACCTAATATATTAATAATATATCTAACAATCGGATAATCAAATGTTTTATAAGAACTAAAATGCATCTAACAGATGGACACACACTGTGTGTTTTGATGATAAATGGTGAATTTATATATATTTGGTTACAAGAAATCCTTTAAGAGGAAAGTTAACCAATGAGCCAAAGTTTCAACAACTTTAAAAACCATCTAGTTGACGTCCCTAATAAATACTGTGTGTGCATGCAGGCCTGTAGAGATAACTAAATATCTATTGTACCAGAAATTTAATTCTTAAGAATATTTAGACATGGGAATTGGAATGCGAAAAAAACGTTCAAATATATTAAATAAATAAGACATAACTACAACTAACACAAAACAAAAGATGGCGGTCGTACCCATGTATGGTATGATACAGTGATGATGTAATCATGGTGAAAGGCCTACATGCATGTGTGTGTGTCCATGTTTCTTGCATGTTTTTCTGATTCTTCGCCGTCTGTCTCTTTGTCACAATCCTCGGCACACACACTCCGTCATGCGTCAGCCGGCACACACAGTACTGACTGTCTGACACCTCCCCATCATGTCAACCCCTTCAGTATTATGTTTCAATACCAGCTAAGCCTGATGAGCTCGTCATTCCATCCCCCTGTCACTCAGGTTGGGTTGTCTGCCAAGTGTAAAAGGTTTACACAAAACCATTTTACCTTCATGATCACGAGTCAAGCGGGGAACGTTTGGAGCTCGATTACGAAACGCATCTGCTTGCAGCAAATGTAATAGCAGGCAGTAACTTGTTTAATGTCAGGAGACGCTTTACAGACTTGAAAGCCTGTTATGCATCCACGTCTTCCTGCAGGGGAGTGTAGTGTGTGTGTGTGCTGATTTAATAGGCATCCTGTAAATAGTGGAGTTGTTAAGATCTCTGCTTCCATAAAGATGAATGTGTTGTGTTAAAGTTCCCTTTGCTTCACTGCTCCTTCTGAATGAGCTACAATGTATCACACAGTGTCAGTGTCTCTTCTTCTAACCAAAGCAGTGATGCTGCTAATGATGACTTTCAGTCACCATTAATCTGTTGATTCTTTTCTCAGTCAATCGAAGTCTAGAAAATGGTCAAATTATACACATTTAATAAGCTTTATTTACAGTTGGCTTTAAACTAAAGTGCTATACTCTTACTCTGTCCTTTTAGAAATGCATTTTAAGCCTGTACATATGCTTCTGAAGGCTGTTAAGTGAAAGCTCCACCCCCCTGAGGAGGCTTTTCAAAGTGAGCCTGGGTATAATAGTGATGCTGTGTGCTACACGGGCCACTGTTATTGCCAAATGTGACTCCAGGGGGTTGTTGCTGCTCTACTGTTTTTAGATGAATATGAGGGTGATGTGTTTTTATTGGCCTCCACATTGAAACCATATTAAAACAATGAGAGAAGGCGTCGTCTCTATATGTAACAGTTGCGACTAGAGTTGGATCCGCAGCTGGCGGACATCTTTGGGAGTTGTTATCATCATCAAGTGTCTTTGTAAGGAAAGCCAACTGCCTGCAGGTTGAGTGAGGTAACACAGATCCACTCAGGAGGGTATTTCAGTCCCAGGAGCTGCATTAGAGCAGTTGAGCTGTTAACTGCAGGGAAGCATGTGCCAGTATATGGCTTTATGCACAGTCTCTGATTGTGTTGTGTGTGTGTGTGTGTGTGTGTGTGTGTGTAATGTGTTTGTGCTTTGTACACGCCAATAACAGACTGTGCAGGAGCGGTGCACAATGCCCTCCCTGGTCATACTGTATATTTAGACAAGTTGATGAATAAAGGTAAACTCGGGATGTGGTTTTTAATATTGGATAGTTGCAGCTTTCAGCATGTAGTCATCAGTGGGGGGGGGGGGGGGGGGGTGTACTTTATAATTACATTCACTCAAAACACAATTAATTTAAAACATGACTGCGTTGCTTCCCCCTCTTTGTGTAGACTCAGACGGGTCACTGTGTTCTGACACTGAGCAGCACTTTGCCAGGTCGGAGCACCGGTGCCATGTTGGCTTCATATATCCTCCATGATATCGCAACGTGGAAGTCACGTGACAGGATTCTTGTGCGGTTCTGAAAACTGCTTTGAGAAGAAATGTGTGGACAAACAATAGAGATGATACACAAATATATTATAACATATGGAATTATATTTGCAGCATGTAGTGTGATGTTGTTCATCTGTTTCAGTGGTGGATAATAGATCACATAACACGTGTGTTACATGTGGGGTCTTAACTTTGAGATCCAAAGTTTCTTTCTGCAATTTGCATTTATTCATTGAGCAGGAAGCACTGACCATATTTGGGCAAAGAGTCTGATTTACGAATCATTGATTCATCAGGAAGGGGGTCAGTGTCTGTCTCTCTCACACACACATATGTTACACATAATGGAATTAGTAATGAATGAACAGATCAAGTGTTATCATTCACTTTCTGTTCTGTATTATAAAATCTGACAAAACAAAAGTGACCAAATGTCTCTAGAATCGTCTTCCAGCCGCCGCTCGAGCCTGCAGGGGTGTGTTTCATGTTCTATAAGATTTTGGGTGGATTATCACTTTAATCCATTTACAGCTGGATTCTGTAAATGCCATAAAACAAAAACGGGTTGATCCAGCTACTCCACAAACCTCTGAGGACAGTAACTTAATTGCCAGCAGCAGCTAAAAGAAGAAGTTCATGAAACAGATGAAGGATCGTGTCGGGACAGACGTCTCACACCATGTTTTAATCTGCTGGTTAGGTTTATCAGGTTATACGTCGTATATGTGTTGAAGAAGTCAGAGGTCGTGTTGATGATTGATCTGAATCAAAGAATTATAATCTCTAATCCACAGGGATTACATCTCATTAATGAATGTGGGAGAAAAGCAATGGAAACAATTTTCTAGTGAACCCTAAACTAACTTGTAGGATTGCCAAACTCCACTAGATAAATCCTTCAATGAGTGACACATGAACGAATGAATGTTGGGCTCCTGGTTGCGTTTTGCCAAGAGTGAAATAACGATAATCTGATGTAATCCTTGTTTGTAGGCATTCTTAATTTAATCTGCACGTAATCTCGTTTCCAGTTCAATTGTGGTGGTAATGACTCTCGTGGAGGAGGAGTGGGGGTTCTTTATTGTTACTCGTTGGTTCTCATGGTAATTGGTAATTGATGGAAGAACAGGGAAATCTATTTGAAAGCTACTTTCCCCAATGTTTCCGAGATGCATGCGGACACACATCGATATCAGTGTGTGTGTGTGTGTGTGTGTGCGTGTGTGTGTGTGCATGATCTCCTCCTCAGATCTGTGCTCTGCTGCAGAACTGACAGACTTAAGAGGAGATGGAGGTGGAGGGTAAAAGTGGGCACTTGAGATGCTGCCCGGATTCTTTTTTTTTTTAGTTGGACGCATGGGGCATTATGTAATTAGAGTGGGCTGAAGAGGGTAAGTGAGGAGAGAGAGAGAGAGAGAGAGAAACGCTTTGTTTTTTATGCAAATCATTACAAACTGCATACAAATTAAAAGCAAAGGTGACATTTTAAACAGTCTTTTGGTTGTCTGACATACTCTGCATGTTATATCTACTGTATTTGCATTTATCTAACTGCATCTGTTTTTGCAAGACTTTGCTGAAATGCTGGTTAATATTGTGGGTGTTTGTACTTCCTCCAGATCACCGGTCGATAACACTGGAGGTACTCGTATGTCTTTACACTTGGGTTTTCTTTAGTGTGTGTAGGTGATGCTCTTGCCGTGGCTGGAAACGTATAATTCATCATTTCCAGTGGTTAGTGTGAGTATTTAGACTTTCATTAACTTGCCTAAATCAATACTCTTATACTTTGTGAAACAGCAGCCAATGGACAATAAGTAAACACCAACATTTTGCAGATATTTGCTTTACATGTGGCTTCACAGTTTGGTGAAAACTGGGCAGCCGTGACAATCTGTTGCCCTCATGCCGTAGTTAGTAAGCGTGACACGGCAGCTCCGGCCCTGGTGGCAGCGCTCTCTCCAGTACAAGTGTTCCCGGGCTGGTTGTGACCCTGAGGGAGCTGCCAGTGTTTCCCTCCTGCTGCGCAGACACGTCCAGTAAACACACAGAAACCACTGAACCGCTCAGTCAGACCAAACAAGCCGATGTGTGAATCATTCAACCGTACTGCGAGCTGGGGGGTCAAGGTTGGGTGACACTCTACATTTTAACTCTCAAATAGATTTGTGTGTGTGTGTGTGTGTGTGTGTGTGTGTGTGTGTGTGCGTGTGCTCTGGAAGCAGGTCAATCCATGTCCATCAGCAGTGCGAGGTTCAGTTAACCGCTCTCTTCTTTACTGAGATATCACTTGACTCTATATTATGCAGAGGTTAAGAAGTACTCACATCCTTTACTTAAGTAGAAGTAAATGGTCGAAAAATACTCTGTTACAAGTTAAAGTCTTGAATTCAAAATGTAGCATTTACTTAAAGTATCAAAAGTAAAAATACTCTGTATGCAGAAGAGCTCCAGAGTTAATTTGAGATACTTTGTCTAGTGCAGTTGTAAGAAATATATATATATATATATATATATATATATATATATATATATATATATATATATATATATATATATATATATATATATATATATATATATATATATATATATATATATATATATATATATATATATATATATATATATATATATATATATATATATATAATGCCATTGTTGCCTAATTACAGTGGAAGAACTGCCAAAACTACTATCCTTACATCCTAATTATAGCGATGAATGTTTCCTGGCATCAGATGAAGACACGTTCTCTTCTCTGAAGTCACACACGCACACACACTGGGACACGATGGCATGCCCACATCACTACCAGACTCTGCTTCCATTTACTTCACATGTCGGAGATGTTGTATCAGTGGTGTGATGGCTGCAGAGCTGCAGAGTAGAAACCTATGGAGTCTCTGGTGGGATGTTCTCAATGAGGTGTGCATCATGTTGTTTTAGAAGAACAACAACATTGAGGAGCTACATGTGTCTCTATCCGTAAGGAAATAAGACTGAGAACACATTTCAGTTTTATCTTCGAGTCTCTACTCTGGTTGTAAAAGAGGTTAGTTCAGTTTAACTGTTGTGCCTGTGGCTTTCTCTCTGTCCACATGATTCAAAACAGGACATCATATTCTTCCTGGGAGGAAGTACATTCAACTGATTAGATGCACAACAGAGATGATCAGCCACACACACATGCACACACACACAAGCAAAAATGTGCACACACACGATGTTACAAGCACACTCCAGACTGGATTAAGTACATTGCATTGTAATGATTATGGATTGTTGTGGTTTATGGTTGTGCCAATCGCCACTTAGATTAATTGTGCACACACACTCACACACACTCACACTCACACTGCATCTGTTAACTCTCACACACACGTTCTCTCTCACACACTCACTTCCCACAGATATCACTCCCACCTCCCCTCCCCCGCTATCTCCCAAGGTCACGTGCACAGACGGGAAGTAGCTGGGTGCGCTGGGGTATTTAACCCCTTCTTTGCACAAGAGAAGAACGGACCTTTTTGAAGCATCTTGTTTTCTGGGGTGACACATTTTGCAAGCTGGTTCTGGGAGGAAGGAAAAGAAGAGTTAAGAGAGGGAAGCCAACAATGGCTGTTATTGTAAGAGCTGCAGATTCCTGGTAAGCAATCGTGTGAGACAGAGGGAGATAGAAAGCAGCAGGCGCTGAAAGACACAATGCATCTCTAATCCCCACACCAGTGTTGACCCCTCTGTGACTCCCCCTCCGTCTCTCGTAAGAGCCCGAAGCAAGGTGGCTCAAACGCTATGGACCCTGTTATAGGGTGAGCTATAGGAGAGCAGCACAGAGGTGATGCCAGGCAGACAGGAAGGGCTTCAAAGGAGACATAAAGATAAGGAGGGGGGGAGGAGGAGACAGGAAGCAGGTTCAGGACCAGTATTCTGCCACTAGTTGTGTGTGTGTGTGTGTGTGGACACAATAGAGCTGCAGCTAATGATTATTTGCATTATTGTTTAATCGTTTTGACTATAAAAATGTCATAAAATATTGAAAAAGGTCCATCCAAGTTTCTCAAAGTCCGAGGTCAGTCCAAAACCCAAAGATTTCACTTTTTGCATAAAGAAATACTTTATGACTTGAATCGCAGCTCTAAAAATACATTTTGAGTTCTGGGAAGGAAGTTAAACAATGACAAGTAAATCCCAAAAGGCTTTAGTCTTTAGTTTCTATTCATTCAATCAATCTGTGTTCCTTTAATAAACAAACATGCACGTGCATACGGCGTGTGCTTATCTGTGAGTCTCTGTGAGCTGGTGTTACCTTGAAACCTTCTCTGCATCTTTAGTCAAATACAACTACATGATTCGGCATATGTATTTTCTGTGGGTTATACAAGACGTTATGCATCTTATCAGTTTATGATGTTAACATGAAGCTTTACCAGAGTGGTTCTCATCTTTTAATGATCATGAGACAAAAATGATTCAAACACAATCGGTTCAACATGAAAGATGTTCAACATGCTCTTTGGGTGAAAATCAAAGCAGAAGACATTTTACTTATGAATAATTAACCGAATCTAATTGATAGCAGCACCCTTCTTGCTCTGGTGTTAGAGATGTGCAGCTGTAACGGCCTCAGCTGAGCCTCTCAGAGTGTCTGTAACTTGTCACGGTCCCATTTTGTACCTGTGTCACTGTGCCAAGTCAACCAGCATGGGGTAATGGGTTTAATGGAGCACGCACATTAACACACACTCTATAATGCAAACACTTTGCTGCTTGGTCCGACCTCCACACAGTGAGACAGTCCTGAGAGAAGTGGAGCAGCGTGAAGTTATCCATGTAGATCACATGTCCACCTCTGCATCTGTTCTAGTCCATCACGATAATTAACAAGCAAAGAAGGAGTAAAAGCAGTCTGCTTTATTTGATCAAAACAAACACACACACACGCACACGCACACGCACGCACACAGGGAAGGTGGAGTGAGTGGCGACATTGTTCGGCGCCACGTGGCTACTTCTCCTTCCTCTTCCTCCTTCCTGCCTGCTCCAGCCATCCCTTCCCTCTGCCTGCAACATCCTTCTCCCTCTTCATCCTTCTCCCTCTTCATCCCGCATTGTGTCCAGCCAAAACATTGTCTTTGTCTTTGTAGCAAAGCAGGCGACTGGCCATCCTGAAGTCGGACTATTGTTCTCCCCGTTTGTTACTGTGCCAGTAGAAAAGCAAAAGTGGTTATTTATCGCTCCTCTCTGACTGCAACTACCGATGATCTTCATTATCGACTAAACGATAATCGTCTAGTCTATGAAACGTCAAAATACCGTCAAGAATGTGTCAAAAAAATGGCCATCGCAACTTAGTTAACAAAGAAAAGCAGGAAATCCTTTCACTTGAGAGGCTGGAATCAGAGAATATTGGAGTTCTTCAACTAATAATCTTCCACCTCTAAGTCTTAACGCGTTAATCACTTTCTTCTACGTGGTCTGTCTCTGGCCCCCTTTCACACACGCACACACTCACACTCACTCACACACTCACACACTCACACTCACACACACACTCACACACACAGTTTACACTGATCCTATCACAGCAATCAGGTATGTATGTTATCACTGGACGACATGCGGTGTAATCCTTTCAGGTGGCCTCTGACCTACTTACACATGAAGCTTCCCACACTTTAAAGCATTGACTTATGGATCCACCTTATTACACTCAATATGGACCTCTTATGTTATTTCATGTGTCTTTATGGGTTTTCAGCCTTTCTAATATGGAGGTTTCCTGCTTTTCTGGGTTTGATATAATATCAAAGTGAATATCTTTGATAGACGAGACATTTAAAGACCTCACCTTCGACTTGGAGAAACTGGGATGGACATGTTCCTCTAGTTTCTGACATTTTATCGAGCAAATGATTAATCGATTATACGAGAAAATAATAATACATCTTTAGTTGCACGTGAAATCAAGTCAGTCTAAAATAAAAGCTGTTGCCACTTGAGGCTTTCTGGAGGACTAAAGCTGACATTTTGATAAATAAATGACTCGATAAATATAATATAAAGAAAAAAATGTAATTATTTATAAATGTGCAGGTTAATTTAAAAATAAATATATAAACATAATATAAATAATTCATTTGAATACATAAGGAAATGAATAAATAGAAATGAAAACAGAAAGAAATGTAAATAATTAAATCTGGAAAATAAATTAATACAAAAATAAGTAATTTGTCAATGTTTCCATTTCTGTGCATATTTATTTACAAATTAACCTGAACATGTATTTGAAAATTGAAGCTTTTATTTCTACTTTTCTTTCTTTACTTATTTTTTCATTTATTTATTATAACCGCAGCTTTTGTCCTCCGTAGTCTCTGACCGAACTTCTCTGTAGGAACCTGACTTTCTGTCATCGCTTCCCTTTTCAGAGCTATTTACAGTATTCATGATTATAGGCCTTTTCTGCTGTAATACGAGGGCGCTGACCTGTGTGTGTGTGTGTGTGTGTGTGTGTGTGTGTGTGTGAGACTTATGTTGTTGCTGTGAGGAAGCTGGATCTTGCTTTTGATCTGTCCAAGCCTGCAGCCGCTATACACAGCCGTCCCCTGTGAGAGAGTAGGAGTAGTACTATGACCTACACATGCACAGGAATACGCTCTCATACTGTCACATCTCATTCTGCTCTGTTCTGCAGGCAGCCTCCAGACAGACCGTCTGTCTGCCTGTCTGCTCTCCGCCTCATTGTGGTGGTGTGTGAATCATATTTGCTTGTCGTCTGTAAGAGTATAATTAAATTCAAAGACCACAACAAACTAGATCTATATGGCAGTTTAAAGAAGCAGTTTGTTTCTCAGGCTGCTGGTTCACACTGAAGAAGTTCTTAATGTACATGCAACATCAACAGAACAGTACTTAGTGACACCACATGAAACTGATCCCTGCAGGGAAATGTAGTCATTGTGATTTACAGCAAAGAAGAATACACACAATCGTAGTCACACATCCTGAACAGCTGAGTCTAGAGTTAGTACGGATGAGCCAGGCAGCGTAGGTTACCACGTGTAAAGTGAGTCCGCTGTGTGGTACCAGAAACCAGCGGCTGGCTAACCCCCAAATGATCATTTTCTTGACAGTTACTCAACTTGAAATCTTGACGAAAACGTAGTTCTTCTCACATGCCACCACGGTGAAGAAGAAGGTTTCAGTGACATGTATGTGTTTGTGAATTAGTGAGCAGACGACTGGATCACACTGCGCGAGTTGTGTGAGAACACATGTTTTGATATAGTTCTGCTGTTCTTAGAAGCGTCTCCCAGTCGCTTCAAATCATCGAGACTTGTCTCCGCTTTTTGATTCTTCGCTCACCGTGTGAGGAAAACGACGTTTCTTTAAGAATTTGAGGAAACACTGAGAGAGTCAAAGATAAACAAATGATGGTTTTGGGTGAGTCGGCGCATTCTTACTCTATTACTTGCACATGTATCATCATGACTTTCACAGGGACTTCTTGAATGTATCAAACATCCTGATGTTTTGTGGAAGTCCTGGAAAGATTAGGGTGAATCAGATGTGCCTCTTTAAACCGCTCGGCTGCTCTGTTTACGAGCCTGCAGCGTGTGTGCCAATATATTGTAGGCACCTTTTCAGATCACATCTGCAGCCGACAGTAAACCCCCTCCAGACTCCAGAGTGGTTCAGTAAGTCAGTCTGCACGATTGTTTTGGAAATCCTCCCTCGTGATTCCCCGCTTTCTTTGTGTCTCCTCTCTGAAGCCTGTCTTCCGGGCCTTTTTCACCATCCCTCCCTCCCTCCCTCCCTCGTTCTCCTCCCTCTCTGGGTTTACTCCGCTCAGCTGCTGCCTCTTCTCGATATGCTTCTTGACCTCTTACCTTCCTTCCTCTTGGCGTTCCCTTCCCCCCTGGCACATTTTACAGTCTGTCTCCCAAATCATTTGCAACTAAGCTGAATTAAATATGAGCCGATGTGTCTCCTTTTCAGGAGCCGCAATTAGTGAATTACATTTACCTTGTCAAGTTAATATAAGAGATGGATAGGTATAAAGTAAAAACACTATCTCTTGTATCTCACCCACACAACTGAAGTTACAGTACATAACTGAGTTTCTGTATTTGTCTCCTTTGTCTTCTCGCCTTCCTCACTTTACTGCACATGGAGCCCACATGTTGTGCAGATCAGTCTGTGTCAGACTTCACAGCCTGTGTGTGTGTGTGTGTGTGTGTGTGTGTGTGTGTGTGTGTGTGTGTGTGTAAGAGAGAGAGAGAGTGTGTGTGAGAGAGAATAACAGACAGCGTCAGTATGTCTGCAGTGTAAGCATGTGTGCACTTTTGTGTCTTTTACAGCCTACATTCTGTAAGAATACCAGTTTATGTGTGTGTGTGTGTGCGTCAGTATTTTTTGCACACTTTTGCTGCTCGCTGCATGTCTGTCAACTTGTGTGTCCGTGTTTTACTCTGCTGACAGTAAGTCTGTCTGTCACCTCCAGCCTCTATCTCACACTCACAGGCTGTCCTGCTCCAAACTAAATCCGCATACCCCGTCTTTACACACACACACACACACACACACACACACACACACACACACACACATCACACGGTAATGCTCATTTTTATAATTCTTTAATCCATGTGTGTGATGTGGAGAACTTGTCACTTAAAAAAAAAGTAGCATTCGGTTAATGTGACACTCGAATGTGCGCACACAGCATGCTGCGCCTGTCTGTCTGCACGTTTGAGAGAGAGAGAGTGTGTGTGTGTGTGTGTGTGTGTGTGAGATGGAGTAGGGGGCAGTTGGGCAGGTGCAGAGACAGCTGGTGTGGGCAACTCTAACCAAGGGGGAGGACGAGCGCGAGGGAGAGATTCCTAGAGAATGACATGAATATAGGGGAGCAATTGAGCAGCAAAAGAGGGGGAAACGAGTGTTTGTGCGAGAGTGTGTGTGTGTGTGTTGCCAGTGGTGAACCGCTTTGATAGCACACACTGAGCTAGTGTGCTTGAGTGAGACAGATGGAGAAAGAGAGGGAGACTATTAAAGCACTTAATCAGGGAAAAAGGAATTGATTGGCCTAAGGGAGGAGGCGTGGCGGCGAGGAAGAGGAAGAAGGAGACAAAGAAGAACTTACAGTGAACTCAGTTTTCACTTTGACTTATTTAATGAGCCAAACATCTCTACGCTAGAGGCAAGGATGCTCTTAACCTTCATCAGAGGTCAGCTTATCAGTCTCAGGCGATAATTGCTTTGCTGAAATTAAAAGTGCATTAGTGTTCATTTATCGCAGATATTTGTGTTTGAAAGTGAATTAAAGGATGAAGTTATTCTCTAACGTCTCTAACAGTCATAAACATCTACGCCGATCCTTTTGAGATTCACAGCAGCGTGTTTTCACTTTAGCCAACAACAGCGTGACAGTCAGCAGTTTACAGACGAGCTTTCAATAAAGCAATTGTTCCACATTTTGAGAATTACACTTATTTGATTTCTTGCCCAGAGTTATATGAGAAGATCAATACCACTCAGTATCTGTACACTAAATATGAAGCTTCATCCAGCAGCCGCTTAGCTTAGCTTAGCATAAAGACTGGAAGTAAGTGGAAACCACTAGCCTGGTGCTGTGTGAGGCAACAAGCTGCAGCACCAGAGGTTAATCAAGCAGCTCGTTATATCTCATATGTTTTAAGTGTAATTGTGTATTGCCAACACTGGTTGTTATGAAAAATGTTTTCACAAACTTTGTGCATAAAGACAAATACGTTTTGCATTTTGGATCCTTGAAAAATATCATTTGGAAAATATTTCTCGAGTTTCTTTGTCTCTTTCCTCTCATGTACGACATGTGAGGTAATAGGACGTCGCCCTCTAGTGTTCAGAGATGGACATTCATCCGTCCCTGCATCACGTCGCACGGGGACAGAAATGCCTGCGCCGGGCTATTTGCAGACAACCACAGAACATAAACACAGGCGCAGAAATCCTCCTCATTCTTTCTATTCTTAGTCCACGTGTCCATAAAGAGAAGTCGACTCGGACATCCTTCACATTCTCTTCAGCCGTGTTCACTTCTTTCTAACCCTCTGAACCCGAGGCAGTTTCAGGACGGTCACATTTTACTCACCGTGACCTCGTTTCTCACTGCGATATATATATATATATATATATATATATATATATATATATATATATATATATATATATATATATATATATATATATATATATATATATATATATATATATATATATATATATATATATATATATATATATATAAAAGTCCTGCACCTTTTATGTAACAGCACAATCATAACTAGAAGTATGGAGAACTGCTAAACATATTAAACCATTGATATTTCTGTGACGTGTTGATCTTCCCCACAGAATCTAACGTTTGTTACAGGATGGGTTTAACGAGCGCAGTTCATCTTTGGATGAAATGTGACATAAAATACCATCATTGAAATGTTAGCATTTTAAGTTAATACTTCAGAGGTTAATGAGCTCTATTCTCTTCTTCTCTTGTTTTAGGAGGAGGCCATTCCGGAGCTGGAGATAGATGTGGACGAGCTGCTGGATATGCCCAGCGATGTTGAACGGGGAGCCAGGGTCAAGGTAGGAGACTAAATACACGCCGGTGTCAAAGCACGCAGCAACACGCACATGTGAAAGATAAGATGTATATTCAAACTGTCTATTATTGTTTTTCAGGACTTACTGGTTGAGTGTTTTAAGCCTACTGAGGTATGATTTTTATCTCCATTCCTCCCTCCCCCCCACCCCCGACACTTCACCCTCTATGCACTGTGGATCGTGTTTCTGAATCCCCCTCATGCGTTTTGTCCCTCCTGTCTCCTCGTAGGACTTCGTCTCAGAGCTGCTCGACAAGATCCGAGGGATGCAGAAGCTCTCCACGCCTCAGAAGAAATGATGCGGCCCTCCTCCTCCCCCACATCCTCCCCTCCACCCTCACCTCTCGTCTTCCTCCCGCTTTTATATTTTGATGTCGTTTTTCTTCCATTGAGGATCTTCATGAAATACTTTAACTGAAGCTTGTTTCCTCTTTGCGTTACACCCTCCCCTTTGTGTTACTCTCTTCCTTGTCTGGATCCAGCCCCATGAATCGCTTTTATTTAGAATTCTTTGTGACTTTCCCTTGTAGAAAATACAAGTTGGACTTCCTTCCACCAGTAATGTAAAGAATGCATAATAACAAGTGAGTCAACGGGTTTGATCCAGGCACTTTCCTTCTCTTTTTCACTCCTGCTCCTCCATCTCCCTTTTGTTTTGGCTGTACTGCTCTTCCTCGCCCAGCTCTTCTTCCTCCCACCCGCCCTCACACCACCCTCCATCTGTCTGTCTGAGGAAGAAGAGAAGAGAAGAGGAGCGGAGACGAGATGAGTCCCATAATTACTGAGAGTGGAGTGGCTGAGAGTGGGAAGAGGAACAAGGGAAAGAGTCTGCAACAGCCAAGAAAAGAGAGGAAGGGTGAACGGCGAAGGCGGAAACAGCCAATCAGCTTGAAGCAGGGCCTAATTATTGCTTACGTCTCAAATGAGATTCCTTATTTTATTCTTATTTGTAAGGGGGTTAAACTTAAATGTCCCAGCTCGTAACCATGATTCTGTTTTATACTTTCAGTTCGAGGGCTTGGGGATATTCACTTGACCTTGTTGGCGAGGTCAGTACAGTCTTCTCAGATGATTCCTCCCGTAGTCAGGCGTTTGCTACAGTGGTGCATTTAAAGACCGTCTTTCCTTGTGTGTGGATCTGTTGGAAAATCTGCACTATGTCATTTTGGGAAGAAAATCTGAAACCTCTGGCCACGAGGAATAATGTGTGGTATCTTTAGTCCAACAAAGAGGGAATCTGATTCTGGAAATACTGGTTGAACCTTTAAAAAAAAAGTCACTGGTTGGCTGTGGTGGTCATACGGTTCAACCAATTATAGACTAAACATCTTCTGAGGCTAGAGTAGAAGTAGGTTCTCTTTAGGTTGGGTGTGCTTCAATAGAACTCAAATTCTTGGGGGAAAAAAGTGTTTTTCTTTCCTCAGATGCGTAGTGCAGTTGTAAGAGGCTCTGTAGAAGCTGTCCAGCCTGCACACGCATACATATGTACGTCTGTGTTGCTAAATGCTACATGTTGCTACATAATGTACAGCAACATTCATAATAGGAGTGTTTTTCTGGCCTGTATATTCTGCTGTTCTGTACAACAAATTAGATTTTTGAATAGGACTGGTTCCTGGTTTGTTTTTCTGGATGCATTTTGTCACACACACACACACACACACACACACACACACACACACACACACACACACACACACACACACACTGACAGTCCGACAGGGGGACCCAGAACAAAGCTGCCTTGTTTTTTTTGTTTCATCCCCTCTTTGTCTCTTCTCTGCTTTCATCTTAAAAGTTATTCAGTCCACTACATTGTTTTGTGAATGGCGGGCGTCAGCTCAGAGCAGCCACACACACGTGGAGGCTCTGAAAACGTCTTTGGAGCTCCACGCTGGTGTCGAGGCTTTGTACTGTCCTCTGCACGCCAGTAGAGCCACCAATGAGTCGTCTGAATGGGAGGGATGGAGGCCGCTGTTTTACATTGAAGCCGTCTAAATGCATTCACCCTTCCTTTTCTTCCCTCGCTCACACACGCCACCCTTGGGGCGTAGAAAACGGAAACATATTAGCAAACACAGCTGCCACTCGCACAGATGTGCACGCATACACACCAGGTGCTGAGGGAGAAAAGGAGAGAGAGAGAGAGAGAGAGAGAGAGAGACAGGTCGGTAGCTGTCACAAGACCTGTGTGTTCCCCAGCTGCAGCTGCCAATCATCTCCCAGTATAAGCCATCTGTTTCTCAACCTGAGCCAATCAGATCAGAGACCGAAGCCTGTCGGCCAATCGGAGAAGCATTTGCTGCGATTCCTGTGACCAATTGCTAACACCTGCAGAGACAGCAGACCTTCACTGTCTGTGTCTTTCTCTCTCAGCGCCAACACACACACATACAAACACACACACACACACACAGGCCCATTTTCATGGGAGTCATTACTCCCTGGTGTCGCCCCTCCCCTCCTCCTCCCACCCGTATTCATCCTTTTGTCCACCCTCCCTCTTTCCTTTCTTCCGTTTTCTTTCCTTTTTAAAAAAAAAAAACAGATGTTGCCTTAGGTATTATTTATGTTACACAAACCAAATAAACGGGAGACATTCATTTTTAAAAAGGTAACTGCTAATGTGTGTTACTGAGCAGAACTGCGGCACGTGGAGCATCTCGCATCTTCTGTCGCTCCTTTTCTTTTTATTGAAAAAACAAAATGAGATTCTGTTTTTGTTTTTTTATTAGAAGTGAGTGTTTAATACTTAGGCCTTGATACAGTGATTTTGTTTAGATGAAACAATGTTCCTTACATTTACCATTTGAATACTGCTCTGTTTTTATTGTGATCATGACACTTCTTGATGCCATGCCTGGGATTAACATAGTCGAACAGAAATCCATTCAAATACACTTTGGTGCGATTGCTTTTGCCTTCCTGGTGGGGTTTCCAAATCAAGCACGGTCTGCCTTTACTCTGGAGACATCGGATTGTACCAGGCGCTCAATCAGTAGGTGAATTTGAGTGGATTTTCATTTCTAAATCCAGGTTTGGATTTTAACCTTCTTAGACTGTTATTGAGAAGTCTGGTTTTTTTACTGTTGGGGAAAATTGCAAAAAAAAAAAAAAAAAAAGGATCTACACCGATTATCATCATTGAGGCTAAATATAAGAGCTAAACCATGCAGATGGAAGGAGTTTTTTGGACAATGATTAGATCAAACCAACAAACAAATGTAGCAATATCAACAACAGGTCTTGTTTTTGCCCAATTTTGTTACACTTTTATGCAACTTTAATAAAAACATGTAAAATGGATATATTCTTTGTCTTTATTGAGTCAGTTCTCTGCTTCAGAAGACCAGTGCCTTTATAGATGATTATACAACAGTATATTAGCTTATGTTTAGTTCAACATAGATATTCATTAGTGTGTGATTTATTCACTTTTTTATGATTCTTTTCTTTTAACCTTTTTCATGGAAGAGATTTTGATTTAGCAGGTCAACAGATGTAATAATAACATGAACATCTGTTCCATTAAGTGTCCCTGTACGTCAGTGACCAGCATACTCAACATGAGGAATACACCTGTAGTTTTCCTGCAATGACATGCCAAAATGTCTGCCATGAAAAAGGTCTATTGTCCAAATGATATGAATCCCATCATTATCATTTGCATGGATCACATTTTCCATTACTGCGGTGCCATCTAGTGGATAATTGCAGTATGCATTTATACTCGAGGCCTTGTGCGAAGCAAGAGCTGTGAATGATATTGTGTTCTAATTGCAGGGTGGTTAATGAAAGCCTTAGTGAGGAGGATGTTTAACAGCAGCAGCAGCATGATGGCTGGTGCTCATTGTGCTTATGGCTCTTCTCACAAGGAGTTCAGGAACAAAGTTGGATCCTTGTGTTGTTTGACTTAAAATGTATCAACACTTCACACATTAATTACACCTCCTGCATAACTATAGAAAGATCAGAAAAACTGTTTTCAGTCACAGCAGTTGGTGCAATATAAAATAAATAAAACCCATAACAATATACATTTGTATAAACATTTTAAAACCTTTTCCCTTTTAAAAAAAAAGGTTTTTGTTTTGATCTTACTGTTTTGTAGTAAAAACAGATATAAATCATTCTTAAAATGAATAAACCAACACTAGTTGTTGGCTAATGTCTGGCCCAGCATCATTATTTTATAATACGTAATATAATGCGATTGAAAAAAAGGAAGATGCGCGGTATTTTCTATAAAGTAAATCCTATTGGACTAATTCTGCTGGGTTTACAGCACCGAACTGGATTCTGATTGGCCTACAAAACCTGCTTTGGCATTTTGATTGGACGAGATACGTCTGGGGATAGCCGCTCCTATTGGTCCCTCCAGCCGAACGGCTCGGCGCTGATTGGTTGAATTCGCGGGTTGTAGAGTCCGGCAAAGTGTCGAACTGAAGACTGAAGTGAAGAGGAAGTACTTTTTAAAATGAAAATATAGAAAATGATACTTTAACTGTCTACAGCCGCGCAGAGGGAGAAGGTGAGCAGGCTCGCGGAGTGTCTGTAGTCCGGTGAGGTTTACGAACAGCATCGCCTGCCTGCATGGACGGATAACGTTACTTGTTAATCCGTACAGTTGGAGGATAGAGTCAGTATGAAAGCTGCCGAGGCGATGCTTCGTTGTGATTAATGACATTTAAACGCTGATTATATTGTTTACTACGTGTAGAGGGAATATGTGCCAACAGGTGAACTTAAATAGTCCCGACAGTTATGGTGATGAGCAGTCATCCCCTCGCTCTGTGGTTTCAATCGTTAGCTAGTTGCACTTGACTTCACTGTGGTTTATTTTATATAAAAATGTAACGACGAGTCTCGGTTAATTTATTGGGGGTTGTAAGTAAATAGACAGGCATTATAAGGTGTCAGACTCAGTTCGGCTCGTTATTTTAGTCCAACTACTACCGTGGACTTCATCTTTAACGTTTAACGTCTTTTACTGTATGACATCACGGAAGCTACCAGTGGTCAAGTTATTAGAAATGGACGTCCGGTACTGCTACAAAATAAAAGTCATATTAATGGACGTCGTAAAATTCTAAAAGGATATAATCACTTTATATTTAATTTGTAATTACTTTGCATTAAACGTCAATGACTCGGTGTGGGGTAAATTATTTGTAGACCATAGGCTGTATAGATCATAGGCTGTATAGCCAATCTAAATGGGGTCATTTCCGGTTATGCTGTGTTTTTCTATGTGGCTTGACAGACACGGAAGCCATACTGTATCTCGATGTCCCAGTGTTATTATATTCAAATTATTATCCATCTGCACAGTAAGCTTCTTTACCAACATAGTATGATTTATCCTTTTATTTGCTTTCTGTGCTATTTGTTGTGGTTTACTATTATTGTAACCCAGCTGCAGTGTTGTCATTCATCAACATCTCCCTTAATGAGTAAAATCAACACAAGTAAATCAACAGTTTAGAGCTGCTGCGATTAATCGATGGACAGAAAAAACAACTTTTTTGATAATGGATACATTTTTAAAGTAATGGTTCATGCAAAAGTCAAAACATTTTGTTTTCAGGCTCTCAAATATGGAGATGCCCTGCTTTTCTCTGTTTTATATCATATTAAAGTGAATATCTTTAGGTTTTGGACTGACAAAACGAGACATTTAACTTTGAGAAACTGACATTTTCCACTGTTTTCTGACATTTTATAGACCAAACGATTAATCGATTGTAAAAGAAAATAACCTGCAGATTAATCGATAATGAAAATAATTGTTAGTTGCAGCCCTACAGCAAACATTAGTTTTGTTCCAAATTAAATTGCTCTGTGAGCAGTAAGGGAACCTAAAATAGCCATGTTAAAACTAGGCGCCCACTACTTTTCATATTTGCAGTTGTGCATGTAATTTCCAGTTGACTATTCAAGAAAAAACTAAAATCAAGAAACATAAATGTAATAAAGCCATCTTACTTAGAATATTTAGACTATTGATGGTGTAAACATGTTACAAACAACAGGGGAAATTAACAATTAGTTGCCAAAAAATGAACAAGTGATAATCACTCAACAATGACATGGCTGAACAGGAGAAGGACGGATCAGATTTGGTTGACTTTTAAACTTTTGTGTGTGTCTGCATGTCTCTTCTCAGCCAGCCATGCCAGCCCAACCCCCTGTGAGGGAGCCGGAGGAGGAGATGGAGGCTGAAGGAGAGTCACAACTCCCTGAGGCCAACGGAGAGTTGCAGCGACCGCGAGAGGGTGAAAGAGGAGGTGGAGATGGAGACGAGACCATGGAGGAGAGCGCGGAGGAGAGGGAGAGCGACTTGGAGGATAGTGAAGAGGAGGAGGAGGAGGAGGAAGAGGAGAGTTCAGGTAAAACCCAAACACTCTGCTAAATTGTTCTCTGATTGAATGCAGTGTCACTGTTTCTGTCTTCTTCTGTGAAGAGATGGATGATGAAGACTGTGAGCGGAGGAGAGGAGAGTGTCTGGATGAGATGGTGGATCTGGAAAAACAATTTCAGGAGCTGAAAGACAAGTAAGTTTGAACCGGAGGGTCAAAGAAACTTTATTCAGTGTCTCTCTGCTGGGATTTGAAATAACCTCAGTCGAATGAAGGATGGAGACAAAAGGAAGGAAAGAGTGACGCCGCCGTGTGGTTGCAGGTTGTTTCGCGAGCGGCAGAATCAGGTGAAGGTGAACCTGGACGAGGTGCTGACAGGGAAGGCTGGAGAATACAGAGAACCGCTGGTTGCACTACAGGACAACATGCAGATACAAACACAAGTGGCCGGTACGTCAAACACGCAAGGAAAACTGAATTAAAAACTGCTTGAGTTGTTTTACACTGCGAGTCCCTTTGAACACAGCAGAATTATGTTCTAATTTAAAGTTAAAGCTGTGACTTTGTTGGGTAATTTGGAATCTAACATGCAAATATTAAGGGCCAAACATATCTGAAGAAATTTTTTATGACACGTTGTATTTGCAACATGTGTGTAAGATATTCACTTTAATATGATATAAAAAGAGAATTTTCTGACTGATTTACTGATTATGTGATGCAACACATGGCCACTGGGTGGGGCTGTTTCACAGACATGAAGCTCCGGCAGGTTGAAGGGAGTCGGGGATGTAATCAGGGCAGCTCTGAGGGAACTTCTTATTCATACACCGTCACAATATCTCGTTGTAATGTTCCTTTGCTCCTCAGTTATAGTTTCTTTAGCTGTGTTCAGTTGTCATTATTCTGCGTGTGTTCAATTATAACCAGCATCTTGAATGTCGTTTAAAAGACTTACATGCAGCTACACAGAAAACATGGAAAAGTCAAATGTATGTTTGTTTGTTTCCGTCTACGTGTAAAAGTAACTTCTCTGTCTGTAACTGCAGGCGTGTACAGAGAGCTGTGTCTGCAGGTGATGCAACACAAGTACGAGTGTGAAATACAAGGAGCGAAGCAGCACCTGGAGGTAACACACACACACGCACACACATGCACATGCAAACTTTCTACAAAACTGAAACTGTGTATTTATTATTTATGTTTGACCGTGTGCAACAGAGTGAGCGGTCGTTGCTGCTTGATGCCATGAAGACTGAGCTGCTGGAGAAGATAAGAAGACTGGAGGAGGACAGACAGAACATCGACCTCAGCTCAGGTCTTCAGGGAACATTATATCTACTTTACTGTTGGACAATAATCTTTACATTTCTGAGTGAACAGTAAAACTGTTTGGATTAGGACTGCACATCATAGTTTGAAGCTTCATTCAGAAATGCTCCGGAGCATTTCAATGTGGATTTAGAATTTGAGTACCGTACAAATATTGTGACGAGTTATGTGACGAAAGTTATATTTTCAGAGTGGAGTGACGAGATGAAGGGAAAGAAGTGTAAAAGAAAGAACGTGCTGGCTCGGTCGGAGAGGAAAAAGAAAGTAGCTCTGGTTTCAGGTAAAACTTCTCCCTCATTTATCTTTTAGTTTATCTTCCTCCTGCCAGGCTGCGATGATTTAATACGACTCTGTGTCGCAGGGCCTTTCATCGTCTACATGCTGAGGGAGATCGACATCCTCGAAGACTGGACTGCTATCAAGAAGGTAGAAAAATACACCAACATTTCTCATACTGTTGACATTACACTAAATGAAGGTGAATAAATTCCTTAAAGTCACAACGCTACACACACACACACACACACACACACACACACACACACACACACACACACACACACACACACACACACACAGCTAAATACATTTACAGATACATTTAGTTAACTTGGTCTCTTTGTGTGTTTCAGGCAAAAGCAGCTCTGTCACCACTAAAAAAGAAAGTTGAAAGTAAGTCATCCTGTCACCGCTTTGTTTACACTTTGGGTCATTTCTACCAACTCAGTAATCAAATGAATATAAAGTAAATATTGTTTTCACCCGAGTAAAGAATCTTTAATTTTCAAAAATGTAAATCTCGAGAAGGTGTGTGTGTGTGTGTGTGTGTGTGTGTGTGTGTGTGTGTGTGTGTGTGTGTGTGTGTGTGTGTGTGTGTGTGTGTGTGTGTGTGTGTGTGTGTGTGTGTGTGTGTGTGTGTGTGTGTGTGTGTGTGTGTGTGTGTGTGTGTGTGTGTGTGTGTTGGTTTCTTCCTGTAAGACTCATGTTTTTCTTTCAGAGCGGTGATGAAGGAGGATCTTATTGAAGACCACTGGCAAAGAAACCAAACTTCATGTACACACACACACACACACACACACACACACACACACATTCCCAGCTACTTCCACTAATGGTTGCAGTTTTGTCTCCTCAGGACCCAGACGTTTGTTGTGTTGTTTTTATCCGCGTCTTTCCCCCCCCACCAACTGCTTGTTTTTATCTATTGCTATTTAAAATAAATTCTTAATGATATGACAACCATGTATTTATAGAATGATTTATAATGGTGATTAAAATGTTGATCTTTTGTGACTAAGTGTTTGCGTGTTCATGTGATTGACTCCAGGTTTTATGACCACACACACACATAAATTATAAAAACTGTACCTTTTTAGGTAGACAAAAGTATCCCCCACCTGAGGAATGTTTCAACATACAACTGTAAATGTACGTTTTAAAAAAACAACTATATTTTACACATTTAAAGAAAAAGTTTTGAGATTTTGGGAAATGGCTTTCTTGCAGAGAACAAAGTGAGAAGATGGATCGTGTCAGTACGCTGAGTAAGAGGCCGGCAGCATGTTGCTCTATGATGCTACTGTTCAATTAAAGACTCCTTTAGGTTACACAATAACTTAAACATCAGTGGAACAACACCCCACCACAGAGCTCTGCAGCCGGTGTGAACAGCTGATTATCAACTATAAAGAAACACTGACTCCCCAAACAAATTGTGAGCCTGCCTGCACCCGCTGGTGACGCACACACAGGTGTGTTTGGACCACTTAGCGCTGCATTAAAACAGAATAATTAAGACGGATGCAACCTTTTTCTTTAACCCCGGCCCAAGTCCTCCCAAGTAGCCAACATGCACACTAAGAAGCTTTACCACGTCCAAGCTCGGCACACCTGCTGCACTGGCAGGACGTTCCTCCAGTGAGTGTGTGTGCAGATGCTTCCTCTCTACAGAGTTCACAGTGCTGTGGTTTCTCTCCTGTGTGAACGATCTGATGCATCCTGAGACATCCTTTCTTTACTTATACAGTGGTGCAGTTATGTTAGGACTTTAACCCTGCCTGCAAAGTGAAGCTTCAGTTGAGTTCAAGTGGAAGAGAAGTGAGGACATTAAACTAATGATGCCTGAGAGAATAACAGGAGACGAGTGTGTTTGGACAGTGTTTATTTAACATGAGAGTGTGAAAGACAATTCTTGTGCGTATTCACTTGTGCATCTGTTTCACACGAGGCTAAAGCTAAGACGAGCTGTCAACATTGATAAAGTCTTTCCTTCTGTTTTGCTTTGATTTGGTTAATAAGCATTCCTAAACGATGTTCTGTCCTAAACTACATTCTGGGGTCCATCGAAGTCGACACCAACTTTCAGAACTTATTCCCTGATTATCTTTCTCATCACTTTGCATCCTGACCGTTCTGGTTTTACTCGCTTGTCCTTTCCTCCCAAAGAGTTTCTAGAGACCCCCTTCTGCATCCCCTCCTCACCCCCACTCGAGTGCAAATCATGCATAACAGTTCATGACACCTCCCTCCTCCTCTTCCTGGTTTCCTCACAGGTGCTTGCTGAGTTTACGCGCCTGCCTCTCCTTGGCTTCGAAGGCGGCTTTGGTGTCCATCAGCTCGTCCAGCTGCCGGCGGATGTGGGCCATGTCGAGCTGGGTGGACTCGCACTGCTCCCTCAGGGAGGCCGACTCCTCCCTCAGCTGCGTGGCGGCCATGGAGAGCTGCTCGCTGCGTTCACGGCACTGCGTCTGCATCCTCTTGGCATCGTTCAGGAGGGACTCCACGCTCACTGCCACAGATTCACACTGATTATCAGACATGTTCTGGACGGAGAGAGACGGAGGTCAAACCAGGAGCTGCACATTACACAATGATTGGCTCAACAGGGGTGGAGAGTAACTAAGTACATCTACTCAAGTACTCGGTGCTGAAGTACAAATATATATAACTTGTACTTAAGTATTTCCATTTCTTACTACTTTATACTTTTTTACTATATCTTTACTGACTTTGAAGATAAAGATTAATTATATAATAAACAAACCAGGCAGTATATATAGCACATTAATGATAATTATAAAATATACACCAGTAATATTTTTGAAATGGGTCGTTACTTTTGGTACTTTAAGTACATTTTGATTCTAATACATTTTTACTTTTACTAAAGTAACATTTTGAATGCAGAACTTCTACCTATAACGTATGTTTCTATGTATGTATGTATATGTACAGTATGTATATGTATCTATGTACGTATATGTTTATATGTATGTATATGTTTCCAATTTTGAGATTTAAGGACTCTTCAGTTTTTGGCGGTAAACTGAAGCCATCCTGCCAAAACAATCCGATCAAGTGTATCAATAGAAGTGCAGCACAGATCAACAGGTTTTAAACAGAACATTTGATGTGGAGAGTGAAGTAAGAGGCTTATCACAGCTTAGCTCAGTCTACAGTGGCCTACGCTCGTCTGTTTCTCTTTCATCTCTATCCTACCATCAAACTCCATCATTGATTCCCTCTACTCTTCTCTCAGACATGTACAGACACACAGCTTTATTTGTGTATTCCCGTTATAACAGCCAAATGGTTTGAAAACTTACCATAGACTCCAAAGTCAAATTTATCACAATCTTTGTGGTCTTCTGAGACTCGAGTGTAAGACAGTCCTCGACGTCCTCCAGAGTTCTCTCTCTTCTTAGTTGTCCTTTTCAGACTTCCTGTGTACATATTAAAATATCAGAAACTCCAGGTGTGGATTCTACTACAGGTGGAAGTGGCTATTAGAAATTCACTTACAAAACCGTTGAAATTCGTCCTTCAAAGTGCCAGTATGTCTTCCTTATATTCTTTTATTATCACACTATGTTCTTCCTCGCCGTCGCTCCTTTCTCTCTCTCGTCAGTGAACATGATATTCTACCTCAGGGCTCAAGCGAGGGCAGGTAATCCACAGAGATTACACAGTTAATAAAAGAGTGTGGCAGTCATGCTGTAATGGAGTAAGCTGTCTATTTTGATCTGTCGGGCAACTGCTGGGAAACTCCTTCAGTTATATTCAATTTCAAAACAAAGAATTCAGTTGTTTTTTTTAGAAATCTCTTGACTCTGAAGGACAAACAAAGATTCCATATTTGAATAGAAAGTAAAGAACTCAACTAGAGGTAGAGCAAGAACTAGCTATTAGTCACTCGATATCATCTATGAGTTATAGTTCATATTGAATTCAGAGAACTTTATTTAGATGGTTAAATAGCGATCACTGAAAAGTTATGACCAGTACGGGGATCGAACCCGCGACCTTGGCGTTATTAGCACCACGCTCTAACCAGCTGAGCTAACCGGTCATACAAAATGTGACGCGATATACCGAGCTCGTGCAGCGTAATTACGATGTTTTGTTAGGTGCTTAGAATAAATTGTTGTTTTGGGGTTTTTGGGTTGAAACTGGAACTTAAATCTTAATATGTTATATATATATTACTTGGGTGGGATGGCAAAATAAACATTATTTTTGTATTATTTGTACTCAAAAAAAGTGCTAATAATTTCCCCGACGGACCAATACAGGAGCAGAATAATTACATCACTTCATAGCCACAATAAGAGGATTAAGACTCATCACATATAAAACTTTTTCCAGATACAGAAATATGACCTTTGTCATAATAAATGATATTTAACAGACATAATTATAAAAATATATAATATATATATAATATATATATATATAAATATATATTATTAAAATATTTAAAACATAAAGGACATTACTATGCATCTCCGCTACAGGTGAGTACTTGTCATCAGCCAGCAGAGGGAGACACAGCTCTACATTTATATTCCCGTGTCTCCTCTGAAACACACATCTGGGTCGCTGAGTTTTAACTCTTTGGTTTATTGGTTTCAAAAGTAGCACGTGTCAATCACTACAAACCACGTGGTTGATATCGTGACATACAGACTGTTTAGTTACACCAGGTGCAAAATCTCAAAAACAGGATTTGATGAGCACCTTAGACATTAGATGTAAAAGAGTGGCAGCACATGAGAAACACCTCAAAGTAAAAAAAAAAACATTTGAATTATTCGTCGCATAATGTAACATAGTTTTATGCAAGTGTTTCTTTAAGCAAAGGGTTTGTTCTCAGATCACATGACAAACATTTCAGGACAAACCTTTGGCTTTAATGTGAAATGACATAATTAAATCATAAATAAAGAATAAAGACAACATACAGAAAAGAAACTGGTGGCACATAATAGAAACTCAATATACAAACATTTCAAATGTTATTTTAAAGGCACAAAGAGATGGATGTTCACTTTGAACCACTGGACTCGTCAGTGTATCAGCAGATGTATTGCCGTGTTCGGGACGTTTCTGGGCATCAAACGTAGCGACCAGGTGCCAGATCGTAAGCATGCATCCAAGAGGAAGCTACGAAAATGGCGGACACATCACAGAACAAATGGAAACATAGCGAGGCGAAACGCCAGCCGAACACGCTCCAGAGTGAGAGTGAATCTGGGATTGGCCAACTTTACAAACCTCGACCGACAAATCCTACTCGTTGTGCCTTTATGCTTTAAAAATGTATAACATGAGTAAAAATATGTGTTTAGTCACATCAAAAAAAAAATTACATTTCTTGTTATGTAAACAAAATACAACAAATACACATTTCTGTGTAAACCAGAAGTCAGACATTTGAAATCTTTGGAGTATGTGGTCAGGCAGCATCAGACAGACTCAGAGACTCTACACATTTTATAGTTTAGTAAATATAATGATCTTATGACGAGGTGGCCGAGTGGTTAAGGCGATGGACTGCTAATCCATTGTGCTCTGCACGCGTGGGTTCGAATCCCATCCTCGTCGTAAAGCTTCTATTATGTGTACGAGCTTCATGGGTAATATTATGTGTTCATTGAAATACAAGCAAAGCGCACACCACATGTATTTAACCTTTCTCTACTCTGCTCCCACATGATCATGCTGTGCTTGTAAGTCATCTGTGACCCCCGTCCTCACTGTGGTCTTGCAGGATTGTTGAAAAATGGCTCCGTCTCTGCGGCCGTGACCCCCGCGTCACCGAACAGCCCCCCGGCCGGCCCACCGTACCCTCCGAACCCTCCCGCGATGATCTTTGTCACTGAGCTCTGACGCTTCTGGACGAACACCAGCACGGCGATGATGACCCAGAAGAAGAAGTTGACCCACACCGCCGTCTGAGGGGAGAGAACACGTGACGCACGATGTGAAGTTCTTTCTCCTGAATCTGAACAGTTAGTGACGGACACACCCGACACATACAACTATACATCCACCAAATTATACTTCATAATAAATCAGGAAGCTTTTTGAAGCACTGGTGGTTCTTACAGCTGATTGAGGGGAGACACGTTTTCAGAACTTTAATATGCAAATCAGACATTATGTAACGCTAACCTTTGATGAATTCAGGAGAAATCTACAGACACAAACAGACAAAGTGAGTCAAATAAGCTAAATGTGTATTTTGGATGTTTTCCCTCCACCAGTCTGAAAGAAGACGTGTTGGGTTTCCTCTGTAGTGTCTCGTCAGAGTTCACAGTAATGCTGACGGCAGCTTTTGCTCTACTTTACTTTACTTCTGGTCACTTTTATTTAAAACCTCTTGTTCCTGAATGTTAGGGAAAGTTTCCAATCAAACTGAAGAACCATGTTGCAACTTTAAAACTAAAAACAAGTGTTATGCTAGTTTTTTGCAGGACAGAACATGAAAACCTTGCAAAATTGTATTTTTCCTGGTTTGAAATTAAAGTAGATCAGGTATGTTGACTAGTACATGGAAATAATTGGTCCCTTTGTCAACGTAATGCAACCAGTTATGAGAACTTGTTATTGTATTAATTCTAGACATGAAAGGACCTGTAATGCTGCACTGACCTCGGCTTTGTAGAGACTGCTGTAGAACCTTTCCCCTTCAAGTGGACTGACCCATTTTCGAGCCTGGGCCTCTTCACATCTTGGGAGACAGAAATACATTTGCATGTTAGAAAGTTACTTAAGATAATTAAGTTTCAACCCATCATGTGTATCCTATCAAAAGGTGTTAACAGTTACTTAAAAGGAGACGTCTTAGCTGTCCTTCAAAATCATCGGGAAATATCAAACTTATCCACTAAGATGCAAAGGTTGTGCAGTAACATATCAGCTTTCAGGAGGGAAAAGAAAGTGGAGCTTCTACTGACGGAGCAACTGAAAGAGTAAGTACTTTAAATAATGATAAATGAGCAAACATAGGTTGAAGCTCACAAGGTTTTAAATGTTGTTTTTAGTTTTGTTTATGACCGGTTGGTGAGGTTTTGGTTTTGTGTGAACATGCCTGTGCATGCATGTGTCTGCAGCCGCATTGTGTGTGTGTGTGTGTGTGTGTGTGTGTGTGTGTGTGTGTGTGTGTACCTGGTGATGTTGTGAACATTCTGTATGACTGAGTCGCAGAGTGAGTCGCGTCCGATCTTCAACATGCACCCGGTGATGAGCAGGAAGAACAGGAAGACGCCGCTCACAGCTACAATCAGGTTCATCCACCTGCGCTCCCTGTGGAGACCAGAACAAACACAACGAGCGTGAGAACGCCAGGAGCTTTTTTTTTATTTTAAGCGATGGAAAAATGTTATTTCAACCTCGGAACAAATGAGGAGATGACGTCAAACTACAGCCTGTAACATATGACAGATGCAACAGCATGACCTACTGTCCTTAGGTCAATAAAACTTGCAGTAAAATCTAATAAAGCCATCCTGCAAACCCGCCCAAAAGCATTTTAGAAGTCTGGGTTGAGCGTCCCTTCATGCTGTTTATATTAAGAATACAACTCTGGAGCAGAGGTGGACAATGTATACTGATGTTAACTGAATTCACGCTGTGTCAAACTTGCAAACAATAGATTACCTAGTCATAAAGCAAGTGTCACACACAAACACTTGAGCTATTACCTCCTGATTTCCCCGTCGATGCAGAACGTGTACACCCAGTACAGAGACAGTGAGAAACACACCACGGCCACCATGACGGATATGCCAGACACAAAGTAGCACAGAGATGGGGAGCTGGATGAGCGGACCCCAATGAGGCTCGCTGTAGCATTGTAGTTGACAAGCCCATAAAGCATACACCGACCTCCAAAGTTACCCTGAGGCAGGAGAGACAGACATTTCATTTAGTCATTTCAACTGTTTTGTTTCAGTTTTGTAACACACATACACAATAAACACACACATACACTGCAGCACCTGACTCTAATAAAGAAGTAGAATGAATAATTGGGCACGAGGACCACCTGGTCACATGATGAGAACAGTATCTGGACACATGACTCTCTGATTACTCGCGCGCGCACATTAACAGCACGTATTTACGCAGCTCACACATTTCCTGATTAGTTAGAAAGAGAAAGTTGTGTTGAAGGGATTTTAAGTGTTATGTTTCACAGTGCATGTGGTGTAAAGAGAGTGCAGCTAATTGAATGAAGTGGTGATGATAACAGTGTTTCTCTAATTCTCCCTCTGTAGTGTGCATGTATATGTATACAATACATAATAACACTGGTAAATACACAGATATGTCCGAGGCAACACTCAATAAAAACGTAGAAATGATCATGCTGCATACATTTGATTGTTTCTGAACGTAGAAAAGCAGAAAGAAAATAGTTGTAAGGTTTTACGCCAAACAAAGTAGCATACTATGATGTTCATTTTAGAACAGACAATGCAAATGAATGGAAAAAGTAACTAATTGTAGAATTAAGAACACATAAGTACAACCTCTGAAGGGAGTTTTAGTTTTTTTCTTTGGTAAACTTGAAACTTTCAAGCACACACGCAGCGAACAAGTGAGTTACCCGGAAGAGGACGGAGGGAAAAGAAGCATAAAGATCAGACTAGTTTAATAATGTCTGTGTGAAGTCACCTGCACTATGGTGATGGATGCAGCGGTAACAATCCCACAGATGAAGCAGCTGGTGTACAGACCCAACTCCAGCAGCAGCAGCCCCGTTAACGCCATCGTCCTGCGGCCAGGTTCCTGTCTGGAAGACACCAGCGTGAAGCCAGCCACAATAAGATCAACAAAACTTCCGGTAAAGCGTTTCAAAATAAAATGACGCGCATAGTAGCAACGATAATTAACGAACATAATGAGCATTTATTGAAGAATGTGTGGAAGAAACAGAGAAGTGTGAGTATAAGTTGATCATTTCAAGTATTATTATTGAGTCGAAGATGATTAAATACAGGCTAAAGTATATTATTATTTCCATTTAATTATAGTAATGTAATAATACAGATGGTATGAAAGATAAATGAATATATTTAGAGATTGGAACTATTTCAAAAATAAAAACATTTATTGAAGAAAAAATAAATTACTTTAGTTCAAAATTGACAAACATAAATGTGCATATACTAAATAAAACAGACATAAAATAAATCTAGGCAGTATAGGAACATCGATTTCTACCTTTATCTTCCCCTTTAGTCTTCCTTATCTTCCTAAACCTCCACAACTGGAGAAATCAATTAAAATCTCCGATTTCATTTTCATATCCAGAAGGATTTACAGATTTACAAATAAGGAAAAACAAAAACTCCATGAAAATCGTACTGACCTCATTTTGCAAAAAAAACGTTTTACAATTCTGTCAATAAAGCCAGATGAGATCATTTTGATCCCCACAACTCACCTGCCTCTTTATGCGATGCAACAAATGGCGCGCGCTTAAATTTTGAAGGTGCAAGTGTTTGATTTCCGGCGTTATTTTGGTTATTTTCGGTCGGCTTCACTCAGTTCTCACTCATAGTCCAGTTGATCGCGTAGACAAACCTTTCCAAAAGAAAGATTCCCTCCTGTGTTTAGTTTCGATTAGCCACTGCTTCCCTTCAGCGCCACCAGATATGCAATGCGTAAAAATCGTTTATTCGTCACACTGATCGGTTGACGAACTTCAACACTGGTTGTCATACAGAGCAATTTTCTTCGGGTCAGGAGCTGGTTTGTACGGATAACCCAGAAAGATAAACTAACAGCTGTGGGAACAAGAAAGGAGGGATGCTGCATCTGTTTATTTATGTATGTGGAAAGTTTACACTATAATAATGTCATATAATACATGATGATGCACCACAGCACAATGTGGAGCTCATCATAGTGTAATGCACAATCCATGTTTCTTAAACTGGGACATCACATCTGTGTGTTACCACCCATTCAGATCATCAGGTGGCTGCACTTAGTCAAATGTTGAGCTACTTGAAGGCATGTCATCCTGGTATTAGTGCTGGCCAGTGTGTGTGTGCGTGTGTGTGTGTGTGTGTGTGTGTGTGTGTGTGTGTGTGTGTGTGTGTGTGTGTGTGTGTGTGTGTGTGGTGTGTGGTGTGTGCCTAATCAAGCCTTGTGACTTGTGTCATATGACCATGCTATTCTGATATATGGAACCCAATTTTCAATTCTGTGAAAATGTTCACTACTGCAGGAGAGATAATACTTCCTGACACTCACTTATCCAAACGCTCTGCTTATATTACATTATTCAAGTTAGTCCAATAAATAACCTTTAATTGCACACATGAAACAACAGTATAAAGATGTTTTTATGTTTATTTTCAAGAGAGACTTTGAGGTTTTGAAAGTAGAATAAAGTTACTACATTGTTAGCTTCACGTGGTTTACACAGAGAGGCTGTATCCAGTCTGCAGTTAGGCTTTGAGTTTATATTGTGTGCCGATTCTGCGTCACTGTAGGCTCCTTTAGATGTTTAGAAAACTGAATAGCTTTCTTGTTGTGGTGCATTCCCGATTCCACAGCCGTGATTAATTTGCCTAAAGGGGAAGCACACAAAGGGATGCCACAATCAAATTCAAAGAGGCCATTTCAATGTATTTTAAAGCATTAAAGTTAAATTAGTGTCAAAAAAGCCTTTGCAAAAATAAAATAGATACCAGCTAATAAAAGCAATGTGCTGTTGATATTGAACGGCTTAAATCTGACCTGGTTAATTCAAATGTAGGCAAAGACAATCCAAACATACGTTAGTAACATTTATGTGTTCTGGGAAACCTTCAAACTAAAATATGCAGCCCTACCTGCATGTAGAGCTGTAATTTACGATTATCTTCATTAATCCAGTAATTGTTTGGTCTATAAAAAGTCAGAATATTCCACAGTTCAAAGAAATTAGTTTACTGCCATGTAGGAGCAAATAAATCATAAAATATTTACATTTAAGAAGCTGGAATCAGAATTTTGCCTTTTTTTCTCAAAAAAAATGACTCAAACCGATTATCAATTATTGTCAGTATAGTTAGCTATAATTTAATAAGTGACAACTAATCGATTAATCTTTGCAGCTCTGCAACACAGGAGCTTTTTCTGCAAGACTTCTGTGGTTTGACTAAATTGCTAACATACCAGAGAAAATATGTGTGTGTGTGTTGCTGTCTCAGGTGGCTAGACTTAGTCCAGGGTTGAGCCTCTTACAAAGCCATCATCCAAGTATTAGTGTCAGTGAGAATGTGTGTGTGTGTGTGTGTTAGTGCTGTTAGATTAAAGGCTTAAATTGTGATGGCATTAGTGTTGGCTACCAGGACCTGAGCACCAAAGAGAGAGAGCTTTGAGAGAGCTTTGTGTGTGGGTGTGTGTGGGTGTGTGGGTGTGTGTGTGTGTGTGTGTGTGTGTGTGTGTGTGTGTGTGTGTGTGTGTGTGTATCCAGACATCACAACACCGGCCTGGTATCACTTTAATTCACTGATAAGTTTAAAACACCAAAAAATTCACCAAAGTCCGAACGAGATCTAAAGGATACAATATGTACAATATAAAAGAGAGACCGACTAAAGCAATGAGAGAAACAGAGGAGCTCACCATACAAAATGTAATGCAATTATAGGAAACATGCACTGAAACACGTCACAAAGAGTTACACACGGGCTCATCGCTCTCAGAGTTGAGATGAAGCCAGAGGAGGCATTTATCTGCAGCCCACGTTAGCTCTGGATAAAAGATGACATACAGTAGATAGTGAAAGTTTCCACAACACCTTTGGGAAACATTTGTCCATACGCACTAACTGTGCAGCCGGTAGTTTAGCATCACGTTAAAGAAATACAAAACATATTTCAACAAATAGAGAACATCAAGGTAACAACAAAACATTAATTTGATTATTTTAAATTCAATATATTATCCCTCTTGGCAGAATTTTAATTACATTTTGATTACATTGTGCCATCATGTACAAAAGCTAAAGAATAATTCAATATAGAACAAAGAGATGGATTTACAAGCAAAAGTAAATCCACTGACTGAAACCACAGGGTCATGTTTTAAAATGGTACATTTAACCAAACAGTTCCAATATATTATGTAACAGTAATTATGATTGGTCCTCATGTTTCTGGAGTAAAAGAACAAAAAGGTTGTTTATCGTTACACAGCAATATCCCTGTTTATCAGGATGCTCTCTGTGAAAGTGATGATGAGGAGAATGAGGCCCCTAATCTGAGAGGTATGTGCTCAGGTTGTGGTCTCTTTGTCTGAAAGTATCTGAAACATGTATTTGTGCAGCTTGGTAAACAGTTGTCAGCAGTACGTTTGATTACTGAGGAGATGCATAGCGCGACATTTGTTGTGAATTGCAATCATTTGCAAAGAACTGCCAGGGAATGCATGTTTTATTTTCAAGTAAAGGAATGATGTAGCCAGGGCATGATGCCCACACATGTCTCATTCACAGCAAGTATACATATTTCTCCATCTTTTCCAGCTCTGTAGCTGCAGAAACTCTTATTTTCACAACTGTGTAGCAGCACTGGGATTTCACAAGTCCGCTGACTGGTGAAGATGTTTGGAAACTCTTCTGTCCTCTTTTAACTCTTATCACAGCACTGAGTGTGTCTGTCCCTTAACAAAATACTTTTATCGTTTTATCTTTTTCCCCTCAAAATGATTTAATTCTGAATGAACCTAATAGTAGAATTGATAAGCAGTTCTCACAGTATGGGATTGTACAGTTTGAGAATACTTTAAATTCCCTTCTTTCCGTCAGTTTGTGTTTTATGCATGCGTTTGTATACATGTACCAGATGAAAGTGGTTTCGATCATCAGCCAACGGGACAACCAGGCAGTCTGAAAGCATCTGGTACAGGACTGTCAAGCTTGCAGATAACTTTATATATCCCTTTCTTCCAGCAGGGGTCGCTGTCCCTGCCGGTCCAAATGGCTGAATAAAACTCCCTCAGAGCCACTTCTGATATCTCGATAAACCTCTCGGGGACCTGCACACAGAAATGTGAATGTCAAAGGATAAAAAGCTTCAAGGTCTACTGACTTTTATGGACACACATGGAAATTAGCATTAATTCACAATTTAAAAAAAGCCTAGTATAATCCACGTAAACTAAATCTACATGCAAAATACTGTCATGTGTACAACAACCAGTTAAAATCATACATTAAATCAGTACCTGCAAGACTAATATTATCTTATTATTTGATTTAACAGTATGCTGCCATACGTCTTCTGCATATGTCTCCACTTTAAAGAGATTTACAGGACCGTCAATGGTTCTATAACGTCAACATGAAGCAGGTGACATGATGGCTGTTCGTACACACAGGGGTTTCACTTATTTGTTTGGTAGCCTTACATAATACGTTGTTTTTTTAGGTTTTTTTTTTACGTGTGAGCCATGTCTGTGCGAAAGCATGCATAATACCCGGGCCCTGGCACCGTTGATGGAGCGTGGGCATCATTAAGGGTATTAATTACACCTGCGCTCATCCTGCTGAATGACACATCAATTCATCTGCAGCAAAGTCTAATCAGCCAGTAAACTCAAAACACCTGAGTAGCTGCACGTTTTCAATCTCATAATGAGCTGAGTGACTTCTGTTTTTAGTATGGGGGGGGGGGGGGGGGGGGGGGGGGGGAATTTAGTATGTCAACGTTGGCTTTGCCTTGATGTCGTGAAATATTTCAAGATTCTTTTATCAAAAATCAAGAATTATTTGTATCAATCAACATCTTTCAGATGAGAAATGTGGCCGGTTAGCTCAGCTGGTTAGAGCGTGGTGCTAATAACGCCAAGGTCGCGGGTTCGACCCCCGTACTGGCCATGGTGGTTTTTCATTGGCTCCAGGGGATCCAACACTCAATAAAGAGCACAGTCACTGACAGAAAAGTATTAATGTTCTGTTCTCATTCTTAAACTATATTAAACTGATATATCACTCTTTAGTCTGTCATTCAAGAGCTCATTTGTTGTAATAGCTCTTAAATATTGTCACCCCATTTTTTAAAGGCCATTTAGAGAAAAATGGACAAACAGTGTGAATCTTATTGATATTATAATAATTTTACTTTTATTATCTTTACATTCCTATTTCCACTAATGTATGAGTAATACACAACTGTTCCCGGATGAATGGTTATTCTTAACCGCCTGATTTCACAATAATTTCTAGTTTTAGTCAGAATTGCCTAGAAATCATTCACAGGAAAGGTAAACATGCAGATGTTAAGAATAAATTAATTCAGGAATAGAATAATGTATAAATCGGTAAATAAAAAATAAATGCATGCAGGAATAAATACATACATAAATAAGTACATGGAAGTAAATAGAATATAATATTTAAATAAATATCTTAAATGTATTTCTACATTTTTGTACACCTACATTTATTTATTTATGTATCTATTTATTGAGTTATTTCCCTCTATACACCATGTCAAAAAAAACACCCCATAAATTGTATGAATTCATACTGTATGAAGCATCTGAGAAGACAAAAATAACAAGACAATACAATTCCTGACCGTCCATTTTGCACATAGTGTGCATCCTACCATTAACAGGTGCATGCAGCAGCATCTTCTTTTTCACACATGCATGTACACAGATTACCAAGCATGGGTGTTTTATATGACAGTAGTTGAGAGACATAGCAGCAGATTTAAACTAAGTTTAGCTCTTTAGTAATGGAGATTTAAGACAACTTGAAACCTAATTCCACTTTTTTCCTCTTGTTAGTATTACAGACATCAGTTTATCAGCTATTCCACATGAAATATAAAACATGGGGAATGTATATATACAACAGCTCATCCTATAATGGACAAATCAAGGCCATGTTATTATAGACAGCAGTTAGAGTTTACATCCTGTTATATTATTATATGCATGAACATACATGCTCTTGTGTTTACAAAGAAATGCTCAAACATACTTCTATTGAAGAAAACTCTGAGCAAATCAGACTCAAGGTCCCCAATCTATAAAAATATATGAAAGCATCACACTTTCACTACACTGACGATAAAATATTCCTAAAGCACCCAGCCAAGGACTACAGACGGGCTGCACATTGACACACTCTCCTTACCTGATAGACGTTACTCTTATTGTAGTGCATGTTCAGTATGCGGTAAAGCTCTGTATCACGGCCCACACGCAGCTGACTCTCCCTGCTCAGACGAGGTGCACCATCCCTGGGTTACACAGACAAACAGACTCATTTATAAAATCCATTTCGACATTCATTTGTAGTATTTATATTTAACTTGTATTATTTTTAACAATCCATCTCTTTAATCTTTTCTAGCATCGTACTATGTTCAATAATAAATACAATTTATTTAATTTCTAACAGTCCTGAGGGTGAACAATGCATGCACTGTAGCACATTTTGACCAATTTAAATATTTATAGACATTACATACACACTTATGTTGCAAAACATAAAACAGGAAAGCCTTGAGCCTGATACATGAAAAAAAATTTTTTTCATCGTGCTATTTGTAATTCTTTCTTTTTACAATGACCAAATGTGCAGGGCAGCATATGCACATCGTCTGATGCATGAATCAGGCGGAGTGTCAGCTAAACAATTCAGTGCCAACATGCTAGCTCCTATAAAACCCAGTCAAACAATGGAAGTTTTGCAGCAGAAGAGTTTAACGTGAACCGGTGCCAACTCAAACCCACCGGGTGAGAGCCTCGCGGACAGCCTGTCGTGCAAAGCGCTCCATCTGGATGTAGAAGAACTCTCTGAAGTTACTGAACCATTTAATCATCTGGGAGGTCACGCAGCGGTTAAACTAAACAGTGGACAGGAAAACAGCAGGACAGGAAGTGAGCAGGTGCTCATTAAATGATTTCATTTCACATTAATAATTATATAATAAACTTGACAGTCACTGTTGTTTTGATGAGTCATAGTGGAAAGTTATAATATTCACATATTAATATCATTATAATATATGAGAACAACACTTCTTTCTTTGGTTGTGAACACAACATTTGTAATGGATAGAATAAAGAAATAAAAATACTTTTTGCATTGTTTTTTCACCACAATACCACATTGTTTCACAACTAGTAATACAGCTGATAGTATCTGCTAATATTTGATTATTACAGATATATTGCTATCAACAGATATTTAAACAGAAATAACAGTAAAGATTCATTTCATAGTTTGTAATTCGAAAGTTAACTGTCTACATTTGCTGTCATTTCTAATATCAGTGACTTGAATACTGTCTCCACTTCGATATATTGCTTATTGAGAAGGTCAGTACTGTTCGTGGAGGGATTGTCAAGCCATTAGATGATCATTACCGAATTAATTGCCATGTTAAAATACTGAAAATATGGCCGGTTAGCTCAGCTGGTTAGAGCGTGGTGCTAATAACGCCAAGGTCGCGGGTTCGATCCCCGTACTGGCCAGGTTTCTTTTAAATGAGCACTAAGTGCACAAGGTCTAATAACAATCACACATCCTAGAAAACAGACTGTACTTTGAAAACCTGCACTTTGTAAAACAATTTCCAAACTATGACTTGATGTGAAGCAGATATCACCATAGGTGGAAGTATCTAGCGAACATTTACTCAATACTCGAGTACAATTTTAGGTTCTTCACTATTTTCATTTTAGGTTAATACATTTTTTTACTGCACTACATTTCAGAGGGAAACAATGTACTTTTTACTTCAGTACAGTTATTTGTTACTTTGAAGATTTTGAATTAATTAAATTAAACCACTCAACAATGTAGGATATTGGTCAACGGTAAAATATTCTCCCTATGCACATGAAGTGAACATTTCCATAAAATTATTTAATTTTAATGTGAAGGTCACTTATGTAAACTCATGAATATTGGCTGATATTATCAGACTTTTATTATTGTAAAAGTTCAGTAATGAACAAAATCTTGATCCAGCACTGTGATGTGTACACCAAGGTTATAATAGTTTTTAATTACATTTTAGTTTTGACCTTTCAATTTAATTTTAGTTCATTTATATTTACAGTGTGTTTTCTACTTTTAGTTTACGATAACCTCTGGTACACACACACACCTTGACATCAGGGAAGTAAGTCTTGAGTGTGTTGGAGCTGGGGTAGCGTGCGTAGAAGAACATGAGCTTAGCTTTCTTCAGATGGCAGGGAGACAAGCCCTCCTGGGTGTATACATGAGGACAGTTAAGGAGAAACACACACACACACACACACACACACACACACACACATATATCACTCCCTCATTCCTCCCCCATTGCAGACAAAAGGATATTCCCCCAGCAGTCAGGTAGAGGTCTCCTCCGTCCATCCCTCCTCCTCTCAACCCCCCGTCTCCCCTCATCCCTCTCTCTCTGCCTCCGTGAGCGTGGCGGTGCAGGGAGGGGTCCAGGTGACCGAGCATGGGGAGCGGCGGGAAAGAGGGGTGAGACGAGGGGTGAGAAGAGAACTCCAAGAAAGGGTCGGAGTTCATATAGTCCTTGCGGGACGGGGGCAGGTGGGGGAGCTGTGGGTGGTGAAGAGAGCGAGAGAAAAGCTGCTGCATGGAGTAGTGGAGAAGCGGGAGTGGGAGAGGGGGAGGAGGAGGAGGAGGAGGAGGAGGAGGGGGAGGCGCGGGAAAGGAAGATGAGGAAGAAGAAGAGGAGGAGGAAGATGGGTGAAAGGAGGAGGAGAGGTCCTTGGGTTGTGAAGCTGGAGGCATGAGGGGAGGATGAGAAAGAGGAGGAGGGCGAGATAGAGAAGGGTGATGAAGGGAGAGGTTCGGATGGTGAGTAGAGAGAGGTGGGCCGAGGAGTGGGTGGGCTTTTCGCATGTCAGGTGACCTTTGAACAGCCAATGGCATCGTCAGATCTGACGGGTCAGTGCGATGAGGCTGTCCTGGATGCAGGGCGCTCCCGTTGCTCCTTTTTTGGAGCTGCTTCTCTCTTCCTCCATCCTGCCTTCCCGCCTTTTCCTCCTTACCTCTCATTTTTTCCTCCCCTATTCCTCTCGTTAATAGTCCCATCCAAACTCCCCTCTCCCTCCCGCCATCGTTTCCTGTGTCGGACGGGAGGAAAGAGATGGCGGCAGGAGGAGAGGAAGGAGTGACATCTGTCATCTCGGTGTAAAGGCGGAGAACTCTGTCGATGACTCGAGCCACGGCGCTGCCCAACTCCACCTTCAGCGCCTGAGCAAACTTCTGCCCTCCCTCCTCGCCCTCGTCTTCCATCCCTCCATGCCAGTCTCCTCTGACCAGCCCTCCACAATCCAACCACAACCCCGCTCCCTCCATCACGTCCTCCAAGTGCAACCCTCTTCCTCTCTCTATCCTCCTTTCGCCGTCTTTTTGCCTCTCCTCTCTCTGTTTGTGGAAGTTGTCAAAAGGTGAAACAGAAAGAAGGGAGAAAGTTTCCTTTTCCATCTCGCCACCATCAATGTCCTCCTCATCATACATACCTTCAGTAATGTCCTCCTCCTCCATCATCCCAGCATCTTCTCCTCGGTTTCTGCACCTCCTTTTCTTCTCCTCCTCTGCCATGTGCTTTTCCCCAAAAGCTCTCCATACTTTCTCCTGCAGGGCCTGCAGTCTCTCTCTTGCCTCCTCCAGCTGTTCCTTCAGCTCCTCCCTCTCTCTTCTCTTCCCCTCCCTCCCTCCCTCGCGCCTCCTGCCTCCCTCCTCTGCCTCTCCATCTCTTGGTCGGTTCTCCAGCTTCATCCTCTTCACTTTCAAGACGTCCTGACTCCACTCTGCCGCGAGGGCGGCGTCGTTGTGCCTCTTCTTAACCCCCAGCAAACTGTCCTCTCCCTCCATTGCTCCTTCCTCTCCTCCATCCATCACTTGCTCCACTTCTCCATCCCTCTCTCCTCTGTCCTCCTCCACATTTCTATCTTCCTGGTGTCTGTGTGTGCTCAAGTTTGTGTTGAGTTGCCCTCCAATCCTCCTGGGGGCTCCACCTGGCTGGAGGAGGTGGTGGATGAGGGGGAAGCCAGGGGATCTAAAGGCAGGAGGAGGGCGACCTGCACTGGGCTGAGCAGGGAGATCTGTGGAGTTGTGATTGGGAGCAAACGCGTGAATCTGGGGAGCAGAGTCCTCGAAAAGATCTGTGGGGGAATCCATCACTGCAGAGAGACAGAGGATAGAGAAAGACAGAATTACTTATATTTACTTTAGTTATTTTTCAGCTATGACTGACTATTCTATTGCATTCATTCTCTCTATGTATTTGTTCATGTTTCACAAAGGGTACATATTTTTGCACTGGTATTGGATTGGTACTCGGTATTGGCCGATACGCAGGTTTACTGATTGGAAGAAAAAAAATGGCATCAGAACATCTCTAGTTTTGCATCAGAGGGGGGTAAGGGGAATGTTGGCCACAAAATAAAAGATTTTGCAAATACATTGATTTAGCTCAGTTCATATTGGTAGAACAAAACAAAGCACTGTAAAGGTTTGGGAATTATTATTAATTACAAATGTATCTAGAATGACAATAATCATTAGTTGCAGTCCTGTACAAAATAGTTAGGTCCTTCTGTTATGTTAACGCATAAGTAATAATAATAATAATAATAATAATAATAATAATAATAATAATAATAATAATAATAATAATAACCTAATGGTATAATATAATAGTATAAGGTTGACTGGGGCCATTTTTCTTAATTTCTCTTTCAATACTTTACGTACAGTTTCCTGATTATACTTTCATACTTTACTTTTGAATACAGGACTTGTACTTATATATTAGTATTTTACAGTGCAGTATTAGTACCTTAAACTTCCTCCACTACGGCTCTTTTGTAATTCGAGTAAACCGACCTTTGAAATTGGTTTTAACACCTAAGTGCACTTTAGGGCCATGTTGTCCATCACTTAGAAATAATACCAAATAATGTTCCAGTTTGGCACTGGAGACGACACCGTGTTGACAAATGTATGGATGCAGATGTGACATGACTTCCGCTTACCTAGACAGCAAAACAGGTCACCGGCCTATCGCAGGACACAGCCGCTTCCACTTGTAATAATTATGAGCTGCAACGTCCTTGCATAGAGCTGCAAAATATAAACATTGTGACAGTTTTAAGTAGGTAAGCACAGAGAAGATGCATTTCTTAAATGTTACAAACAGTTATTCAAAAGGTTGTAACATGGCATAGGAGGAAACTGTGACCGAAACAGAAGACAGCGATAAAGAAGGAGTCCGTGCAGGACAACAGACTGGCTCGCTGTTGCGGGTGGAGCTGTAGGTTAACATCTGGCTCCTGATCTTTGTCACATATCACCCACCGCGTTTCAAACTATCTTTCTTGTTTCTAAGAAAGCACAAACATCATAAAAATGCATGTGACAAAAGAGAGGGGGATAACGTGGAACTTGCCGTGGAGCACAATAACAAAGTAGTGATAATGTAAACAATTATATAAAAAGGTACAACTCACTATTTAATCAAGATCAAAAACACACATTCCCAATCCATTATTTTTTATATGTAACCTCCTCTCTGTCCCAACGCCCCTTTCCCTTCCTCTCTACTCCTCTCTCATCCTCTCTTCCTCTCCTCTCTCTGTTATCAGTGCAGGCAGCTTGTTAAGCACTGTTTGATCAGAGTGTTTACCGTCAAACACGCTCCCTCACACACACATACACATTCACACAAAAGAGAAAGAGGCTTGAGAGAGAGCTGACAATGGTCAATGGTCCTTGGGGAGTGAAATAGAGTGAGAGTAGCATGTATGTGTCTATGTGTGTGTGTGTGTGTGTGTGTGTGCATATGAGAGAATGTGTGTGAACAGCAGTCCTACTTAGCATTGATAACACCCCTAATCCACTTCAGATGGATACACTACCGCTCACCGAACAGAAAGATGGATGGATGATAAATGGACAGATGTAAGGACAGACTAAAAGAGGTGTAGGCAGACAAAATGTGAACACAGACGAAACAGTGTTTCAAATTTTAGGCCGATTGAACAACTAGACTGGCTAGAATTAAAATTGATTACACCATAGATAGATAGATAGATAGATAGATAGATAGATAGATAGATAGATAGATAGATAGATAGATAGATAGATAGATAGATAGATAGATAGATAGATAGATAGGCCAGTGCCCCTGGTGCAACATGAAGAGAATAATCCCACTATAAATAGCTAAATATCAATTATTCAAATGCCCTGTCCTCTCTACTATAATACAGCCCAGATGGCAAACCAGCCAATGCGCTTATATCAGGGACAGATTAGCTTTTCAAAGCCAGCGGAAAGCTGCATAAAATATGAACACTGAGCGATGAAAATGAAAGCTGTTAACCACTAGATTAGACTTAATAATGGTACTCTTGGACTGCTGTAGCTGTCACTGGGAAAACTGACAACTCACACTGAATAAAGCACACACAACTCACTGGTATTAAATAATGTAGGCCTATGTTTGTTAATTCTAATCTGCGTGTCTGGGCTGATAACATGTACTTATACGTAGGGCAAAAAAATCACATGTTACCCCTCTGTGTCTTAAATATAAGGCTTGCAGGCCTAAATAATTAAATAAAGAATATCTAGAACTTTATATTAAATATTTTTTGATTATTGTCTAAATAATGTTTTATTTATTATTGAATAATTAAACAAACAAAAATCTATTACTTTATTTTAAATCAATTGTATTAAAGCTAAATGTTCTCAATTTTAATATTTCATCTATCTATCTATCTATCTATCTATCTATCTATCTATCTATCTATATATATATATATATATATATATATATATATATATATATATATATATAAATATATATCAATGCTCGTGGGAATGATGTTACTTTGAATAATTTATATAATGTTTGAAGCTTATGTTTGAAGCTTCCGCGTGGCAACATCTGCCGGTTCTGCCACGCGAGAGGAATCCGCTATGGCCATCCTGACGCACGAGCTGTTAGTTTGTGTGTGTGCGTGTGTGCGCGCGCGCTCGTGGTGAGTCCTGTGACTAATTGGCAGCGGTGGACTAATGTCGCAGTATGAAAGAAAGAATAAGCACAGAGATACAAAAGAGCAGACAGTCGTAGCTTATTGAACGTGGAGAATGTCAAACATTATGTTAGAAGTTTTAAAAAATTAACTCACTCTCAGTCATATAGAGGAAGCGGAAGCTTTGCACTCCAGTGGCCGCTCCTGTGCGCTCTGCCTCGGTCGACTGTCTTCAGCTGGCACCGGGCGGGCCTCGGACATCGGTGCGGGCAGAAAAGAACCAGCCAGCGGCGAGTTTCCGGATATTTCCTGCTCCCCTCTGCTCTTTATTTGTCCTTTGTTCCGCAACTCTCTCAGTTTTACTCTCACTCATCAACCGCCTCCTCTTTACTCTTGTTGTGTCACTGTGCAGGTTTTTTCCCCCTCCCTCGCCAATCCATCTATCTATCCCTGGCTGGCATCATCCTCACGCGCTGCTCCCGGTGTGGAGTGGCGCGCGGTGGGCGGGCGGGCTCGAGAGCTGGCCACTTGACGGTCCGCCCTCCCAGGTTGGCATGACCCCCAGTACACACACACACACACACACACACACACACACACACACACACACACACACACATTTGTTGCAGATACTTGTTCACTTCACAAACACAGAAGTCTACCTTGACCAAGACTAAAAAGCATCTAAAGCCAAACAAAGTGTGTAATGCTGAAGCCACATTACGTGAGTGGACTCACAGATAACAATATTCTCACCTCCAGAACTGTAAATGTTACCTTCGGGCTATTCATTAACAGTTTTATCTCATCACAGGAATCTTATTTGAAACCAACAGAAAGCAGACACTCACACAGTTTGTTGCAATGTAAACTATCCAGAATTAAGGTAACAGATCATATATAATAGAATTACTCATCGTTTTGTTTTTTTAAAGAGTCAAACAATCAAGGATAAAGGAGCATGATACAAATATGTACGCTCTTTTACAACTTTCCAACACATGCAAGAGAATCAAATATTTAATAAATTATACAAAAGTTCATTTAATTTAAAACATACATGGGGAAAAAACAAGACTGAAGGTTTTACAAGTATGTATAACAAGTGTAATCAGGCATAATGATGGGAGAATGTCATATTAAATATTAAGATATGCAGTCAGTACCTGGAAATGTACCTTGAGATCTTTGTCCATGCTGGTGTGTAAAGTCCCTGAAGGGCCTGGACCCCGTCATCTCCAATATGGTCCAGAAAGTGTTCTAGATGTGAGGAAATGTAAAAGTTTACACTCCGAATCCAACGACAGCGTCTGAAATCCACTGAAGAATCTCCTTGCACTAAAAAGAAGAAGCTTCAGTAAAGAGCGGCTCAAGTTCTGCTGCTGATTGTATTCCAAGAATGCAGAAAGACATTATGGAGGGACAGTTTTGTTCTTAAATATAATGCCATTTAGGATTAATCCTAAACCTCCCTGGCTTTGTTGGTGTTGCTGTCCCACTCATTATCCAGGAGACTCTTTCCAAAATCAGCTTCCCAGAAACACCTGCACTCATTGTTTGGGGTTGACACGTCCCTTTAAATCCTGGTGATGAATAACCTTCTCTACAGCTGAAACTGAAAAAAATATTCTGAGGAAGATTGTCTTTCTCTCTGAGCTGATCTGTAGACATTATTCCAAAATAGCCTCTATGTAAAGAGAAATGTATGCGTTTTATATTACAAATTGTAAAAGGTGATGAAAATGGAACATTTTGTGAAGTGCAAAGGTTGTGTTGTATTTCATCTGCCCTCACATTTAAACTTTAAAACAACTCAAATGACACATACTTAAGATATATTCTGTAGTATTGAAATATTTCATAGTATTGAAATCAATCCAAGGCAGGCAGAGCACTAAAAACACCTTGTTCATCGCAGCCTTTCAGGTGCACCATCATTATTTTTAGTATTTTATCTCAACCTTGTTGCTTTAACAACACCGAGACATTTAGTTTTAAACTTTAAAGTCGATCCTTGACCTTGAGCAGCGCTTGTTCCTTGGAGTGTAAGCCTCCAAACTGTTGACAGGGTCTCCCACTTTGTTCACATCTTCTTATTATATCTTTTTGAGCAATATTTCCCTTTTCATCCATCAAATGTATCCCCTGAGTAACCTTCTTCTCTCTGTCTCATCTCTTTTCTGTCTTTCTCTACTTCTGATTAAAAATGGTTAGGCACTGACAGAAAGGTCGCAGTTGTTATGGAAACGAGGCTGGTAACAAAAGCTGGACACACGGGTACGGAGAGAGAGAGGTGGGGGAGAGACGGAGAGAAAAAGAGGGATATGTGTCTGAATAAACATAAACATGCAGAGAAGAGAGGATAGGAAAGAGAGAAAGGTCTGAATAAATAAAAACATATGCAGAGGGAGGAGGGCGAGAGACGGCGAGGTCATGAAACCATCGCTCCATCTGCAATAATAAATAACAAAAGATAATACCACGTTTTTCTAGGGAGGCGGTCGAGCCACAAAAGTGTGTGTTCACGAGTGTGTATTGGACAGAGTGGCAGAGTGGGAGAATGCAATTGATGGATAATACATGGATCTGCTGCACAAGCTAGAGAATACTAAAAAGCACAAATTGTTCACAGAAAAAGCCTACCCAAAAAGCCTAAAATTGTGTGCGAGTGTGTGTGTGTGCGTGAGTTCGGGAACGCCATCTCTCCGAGGGCTCATATTATGTTAACCACTTAGACCAACATCAAACACTCTCTCTCTCTCGCTCACACACTCTTCAGTACAAGCATGAAGGTGCCAGCCATATAAATAGGACGTCCCAGAGCGAGAGATATAAAGAGAAAGGGACTGACAGAGAGAGAGAGGGAGGTAAAAAAAATAATAATTCAAAGGAGACAGAGGGGTGAGAAAAAGGATGGGGGAAGAGTAGAGTGAAAAACTGAGAGGGCAAGAGCAGGAGGGGGTGAGGACAGATAGATATGAAAGGATCAATAGATGGCATAAAGTGTATGTTCATTGATTTACTTACAGGGAGAGAGGGATGGGGAGAGAAAGAGGGGAAGAGAGGGAGGGGCAGGAAAGAAAAAGCAGAGAGAAGCAGAAAGAGGGAGAGAGCGGGGGAGAGTTAGCCATAATAAAGAGGAACAAACAAGTCAGAGCAATAGCATAAAGCGAAGGACTGTGAGGTATGGAGACCTAATTACAGCTGCATGAATCAATATGCATTTTAACAACGTGTCAAAGGACGATGTGTAATGTGAAAGAGGTCATATTGACGATAGCGCCAAATCTGTAGCTCACATCCACGGAGCGTTTTAGCCTCTTTGAGCTTATTGTTTTACGCAAACCAAACGGAGAATCAAAATAATAATAATAACAATAACTGTATTTGTACAGCACTCTTCTCAACAAGGTTACAACATGCTTAACAAAATACACGAGACAAAAAAGATAAGTAAGCATTTAAAATATACAAATGATAAGAACTAAATAAATATCAGCGACAAATAGTAAACGTAATATGAAACTTGCACATGCGCACATATGAAACTCTGCGATGTTTCTCTACCTAACTATCAGGCCCTGAGTTAAAGTGAACCAGACACCGAGAGACAGACAACATATGTCAAGACTGACAGTAACAGAAAGAGAGAGACAGGTTGAAACAGAGCATGGGGGTGAGACAGACAGACAGACAGGCAGACAGAGAATGAGTGTGTTTATGTGGGAGAGATGGGAGTGCGAGAGAGAGACAGAAGTGTACTCAAATAGCTCAGGGCAAGGTGACAGAGAAACCAACGGACAGATAGGAATAACAAGCTCATAGAGGGGGGATTGTGTGTGTGTGTTAGAGAATGAGAGAAAAGGGAAGAGACAGAGGGCGGAAGGGGAGAGGGATAGAGGAAGTTGAGGGAACAAAAACAAAAACAGGGAGTGTGTGTGTGTGTGTGTGTGGACAGCCAAAGGTGTCAGAGTGAGCTATTTGGCTTAATGATGACCCACTGGGCATGTAGGTCATAACGGTTTGTGTCTCAAAGCCATGACTGTATGCCTGTGTGCATCCATTAGTGTGTGTGTGTGTGTGTGTGTGTGTGTGTGTGTGTGTGTGTGTGTGTGTGTGTGTGTGTGTGTGTAAATAGACACACGCATGTAAAGTGGGTCTCTTAGCTTGCGTTTAAGAGTGTGTTTGGTCAGAGGTTGGAGAAGCAGTTTTTCTAGCCGGTAGGACTCAATAGATACTTACACACACACACACACACACACACACTCACTCATGCACCCATGCACCCACACATACTGCAAATCCAGGTTTTGGCATACACACTCACACACCAACAGCTGCCCTTTATGTCATACATGCACATGTAATGCACCATGCATGGCACTAAATTATGCACACACACACACAAACACACACACACCTCTTTCTTTTGATCTCTCATGACAACACACACATTCACTCACACACACACACACACACACACACACACACACACACACACTCACACACACACACACACACACACACACACACACACACACACACACACACACACACACACAGGGGGAAGCTATTATGCTCTCAGGCTGGAGTGTTTTGATGGTATAATTGCAGTGACCAGTGAGGAGAAAGAGACAGGGGGAGGGATGGAAAGAGGGATGGGGATGGAGGGAGAGAAAAAGAGGAGAGTGCTGACACTCTCAGCATGCTAATGTTGCGAGGCTCGACTCCCCCCCCCCCCTGATTTCATCCCTCCCTCCATCCATCTCTTTGTCTCTCCATCTTCCTCTCTATCTCACATCCTCTGCATTACACAGGTGCAGCACTAGAAAGAGGGAGAGAAAGGTAGAGAGGTGGAGAGATGAGAGAAGAGGGATATATAACAGGATGGAGCAATGTTATCTCTTGCTTTCTCTGCCATCCCTCCATCCTCTTCAAGCTCACCACAATGCTCAAAAACAAAGCAAAAAAAAAAACCCGTACGGGAGGATGAAAATAGAGGAAGAGGGAGGGTCAGTATTTCCATCCCTTTAACAATGGAGGGATGATCTCTGCTTATCCTCTAATCATGTCCCTCCTTTTTTCCTCTCCTCCATCCTCTCCGTTATCTCTCGCTCCCCGCAACCCCTCTTTTTCTCATCTGGTGAGAGAAAGGGTAGCCTTTTCCTCACACGGCCTCCCTTTTTTGCCGCCTCTCCATCTGTTTGTCCTTCCATCCCTCTCTCCTCTCCAGAGAAGGGATTCTGCTGTTTGGCACTGATCTCTTTCGCCTCTCTTTTGCATCCCACTTCGTCTCTTCTCTCCATCAATCCCTCTCCTGTTTAGTTTAGATAGTCGCAAAAACTCAATTTTAACCTTTTAAAGGAGGTCTGATTCTTTAATGTGAATATTGAAACTCCTGCAGGAACAATAAACAATATTATCGGGAATAATGTATTAACGTACACCTATTAGATATGTTATCAATCAAAAAATACATCCATATCCACTCTAATGCATCTTGTAACTATTGTTTAACCCATTCCAGCACTGGGGATTGAAAGAGGAAACACACCTAGTGACGGGAAATGGAGGAAGTAAAGCACACGCGTAGATTAGCATACAAACAGACTGGTGAACATACACCACTAACATCAGTAATGACAAGATAGCATGAGGGATGTTAGAGTTACTTTGAGTTATATGTACATCTCCTCTTAAACTGTCCACTTTACAGCACTTGAAGGCTTTCATTCAGTGCGATACAGTACGAACAGTTTATGTCACATAAGAAAAAACAGAATTAGCTGTTTATGTGATCTTTATATCTGAAGACAGAGTTCATCCGCAGTATAAGTCCAAGTGTGCTCAGCAGTTCAACAGCGTACTTTAGGAAGTGCTAAGCTAAACTGCTGCTTTACTGCTCAGCTGAGAAAAATAAATGTGCGATTTAGCTGATTTATAGGTGAGAACACAGGAAATGAGTTTCATCGCTGGGGTGTAATTGATATGATCTAATGTGCAGCAGCGCCTCTCAGAGGATCTGCGATGATACTGCAAACCTTCAAACAGACAAAGTCTACAAGAAGTAATGGATTCTGTTGAGCAGTCACTGTGTACTTAACCACAGTAAGTTTATTGGACTCTGAAATTATGAAACGATTAAAATACCACTGACTACATAAGTACGCAGAATAGGTAGTTTCAAATGACTTGTTTTTACCGCTGAGTCATTAAAACAAATCACGTGCTGATGTTGAGTAAGTGTTCCTGACTTTGATTAATAAGACATATTAAAACATTCTGGCCTTGTGACACATAGTTTGACCTGTGGTGGAAAAGGATCTTTAGTAAAAGTAAAAGTCCTACATTCAAAATCTTACTCAAGTAAAAGTATGTAAGTATAATCAAAGAAATGTACTTTAAAAAGTAAAAGTACTCACGTCTTTGGTTGTTACATTATTATATATTATAATATTAGATTATTATAATTGATGCTGTAACGTGTAAGATGCATTTAATGTTGCAGCTGGCTGCAATAGAGCTAATTAATGTATTATTTTATACTGTTGGTGGTTTAATTTACTGTATAATGAGATGCATTGTATTTCATACACGTATGAAATACAATGCATCTCATTAAAGGTGTTTTAAATCCTATAACTAAAGTTATCAAATTCATGTAGTGAAGTAAAAATGTACCTCTGAAATGTAGTTGAGTAGATGTATAAAATGGCATAAAATTAAGTAGCCCAAAATTGTACTTAAATACAGTATTTGAGTAAATGTACTTCCGTCTGATTATGTAATCCAAGAGTCTTTACCAAACTCTCTTATCTGCAGCAAACGACCCGAGACCAAGAAAACAGATCTAATTGACTTAAATTAAGATCATATTTATTAACAAAAACATTGTTTGTGCAAAATGCAAATTTCTGATAGACATACACATTGCTGTATTTAACAAGAAAGCATTGTGAAAGTAAGAATCAAACAAGAGAGACAGAGAGAGACAGAGAGAGACAGAGATGAAGGATTATGTATCTATTAATATTACTTTAGATTTAGTAAATCACAGATTGTTAACTACACAAAGGCAGGTAAAGTAGCAGTTGTGTGTACCTCAGGAGTGTGTGTGTGTGTGTGTGTGACATGTTTGTGTGCGTATGTATGTCACAACCCTGAGCTTCTTGTCTTTGATCTGTCTTCATGTGTGGAGGACGAGAGCCGTCGTTATAATAAATCAATTACAAAATGAATGCCTTAATAAATAAAATAATAAGAAAGAAATGTAGAAATAAAAGCTTCAGTTATCAAATGCATTAGCAGGTAATTTAAGAATATATAAATATGAACAGAAATAGAAAATAAATACAAACTTATTCATTTATTTGACAAATTACTTTGTTTTAATTTTTTTCATATTTAAATATTTCCCAATGTGTTCTAGACATTTTGTCCTTATTAATTTATTTCCTTATGTCGACAAATACATACATATATTTAATTTTTGTATTTCTGTGAAGTTATTCATTTTTTATTTAACCTTAAATATTTGATAAATTAGGTTTTTTTTCTACATCGCTTTTGTCATCATTTTATTTATTAATAGTCTTTTATTTATTCATGTATTTATTATAATGGCAGCTTTAGTCCTTTAGTATTTCCATACGTGTATATACAAATGTGTGTGTGTGCATCTAAGAGTCCTGTGTGTGTGTGTGAGTGTGTGTGGGCGAGGAGTGCCTGTCAACCAACATCTCCGTGTGCTTCAGATACTGTGCTGTCCTTCTCATCACAGACTCCCTGCGTATCAGATCTGGGTCTCCTGGACGGACGGACACAAAGACAGGAAGACAAAATATTATTTGCATTATTATTGTCCGGTAATGGCGTTAGTGTCATAGAGAAAGAAGGGACAAAAAGCACAGAGTTTGTCAAAAGCTTCCCTAAATGCTAAAGAGAGCTTTTTATATTGAACTATTTAAACATACATAAAACCAGTTTGACAGCGGTGGGATTTGAACCCACGCCTCCGAAGAGACTGGAGCCTTAATCCAGCGCCTTAGACCGCTCGGCCACGCTATCACATATCAGCTCACATATCACTGTAAGAGTAGATGAGGGGGAGGCGGGTCAGGTCACCAGAGACAACCTTTTAGAGTTGTCACATGTTTGCACACACACACACCTTGTTGGAGACAGCACTCCAGAAGGGTTTTATATTTTTATTAATGCATCAAATGCCTCTTTTTCTAACAAACTGAGAAATCCACATGAGCTGGTTCAGCATGTATAATACAATATAGTGAATGTCGTGCATATTTCTCAAGGTCATTTGTGACTGTGTCCCTCCCAAACTCTAACCTCTCACTGTGTATAATAAAGGTATTTAATTAGCGCTGAGGTTGCGTGTTCTCATCGGTTTTCTTGATAGGAAATAACCCCCAAAACATTTCTAAATGAAAACATCAAATGTATCTTCCACTTGCTATCTAATCTATTATACCATGAAAGTAAATAGTCATATAACCTGGGGCTGGAGATACAGTGTTTTTTTATGTCCCTATAGTTTTCTTGATTTGAGCCCAATACCACATTATCATATTAATCCATTAACTATAGCTTAATGTCCTGCTCCTCTGAAAACTGAAAAGTTACTTGGCAGCGGTGGGATTTGAACCCACGCCTCCGAAGAGACTGGAGCCTTAATCCAGCGCCTTAGACCGCTCGGCCACGCTACCCACACGAGCTCAGACGATTTACGGATGACTCAGACTTTACTTTTACTAAAGGAGGACAATAAATAGCAGCGTTGATGGGGTCAAACGCTAACATGCAGCACCTGCTCTGCTGTGTGTGTCCTTGTGTGTGTGTCCTTGTGTGTGTGTGTGTGTGTGTGTGTGTGTGTGTGAGAGCTGTGCACAATGCATTTGTCAGCTTGGTAGCGTGTGAGCAGCACATCAGAATTAGTAGTGCAGAGTAAATATGCTAAACAAGATATCATAGTTAAATGCACAATCTAATTTGTGCTGATGCACAAGTTTATTTACACACAGAGTATGGTCACGCAATTTGACCTTTTTTTGCAAATGAGTCCATGGTCTGTTACTATAGCAACAAAGCTGGCTCATGCTTCATGCAGGAATGGGCACGAAGCATTCAGGTACAATGACATATTGAAAAGGACTCACATGCCAGAATGAGAATAACACAAAACGTCAACACAGAAAGAGCTACTAGGGGTGTAAATAACAAGTTTCATCATGATACCATATGATATGGATTATTTGTACAATGATATATTTGCTGATATCACAAAGTCTGCCAAGATGCAATTGTAATTTGCCTTCGATGAGACGATATCATATGCCCATTTAACACATTCAGTTACATTTATACTTGCAAAAAAGCAACTAAAATATGATTTGACTTTGTTTTTACTCCATTTAAATTTAAATTAAAAACATAGAAACTCCTGTTGTTGAATGTTTAGGAAGGAGGTGCACTTAAGATGGAAATGGTGAATTGAGAGTTTCAAAATAAAAGCGTATCTTAAAGATGATCATATGGAAGATGTTTTCACTTTGCATCATGCTATTAGATCATTGAATCGATATGGGAAGTGCTACAGAGTTGTCACAAAATAAAAAAATAAAAAGTATTTATCACTCAATTTCCCTTTTCCCTCTTCGTTAGCATGTGTGTCTTTGATTAATATGTTTTAAACATTACTGGCCCAAAGTTTCCCCTAACATTGTCTTGGAGGGGCGCTGCACCCCGCCTGAAATTCAAGGTGTTTTTTTTTTTTCTCAAAATATTGACATTGACAGGTGCTCTTTTATTAAATAAACTAAACACTTATGCTATTGATCTAATGTATTTGCACGTTTCAGTTTGTACTGTCTACTTTGCACATTCACATGCTCTGCTTCGCTTCGTTTTGCGAAGGGCGGGGCTTCGCATCTGACGCACACACACGTGCGCACACACCTACAGAGCGGAAGAAAGGAGAGGGGAGAGCTAAAGAGAAACCGAGCGGAGAGAACTAAAGAGAAACCGCGCCACGCACGCACTTCCTCAATCCCTTCACACGTCTCCTCACCCTGTACTCCAGTGATGAGGATATCCACTGCCGTCCTGTATCCACGAATGGCAGAACTAAATTCTCCCTCCTTCTCCCGCTCCATTGCAGCTGTTAGCTCAGTGGCAGCTTGGTTTAAGTAACCCACATCCCCTCCATTCAGACTGGTTGGCGGCAGTGAGAATAATTCTGAGTAGTCAGTGCAGGAATTAGATTTATCTGGAAAAGAGAGGGAAAGAAAAATTATTAACTAGTAGATTAATTGCTAATGACCCTACTTAGACAATACTGTAAACCAAAAAGCATGGCTTCCGAAGTCAACCGATCTACAACCAACTGCTCTCTCTACTGTTTTATGTGCAGCTCTTCCGCCAGCAAGAAGAATGTGTGCAACATGTGCATGATCTTCTAAACGCCTGTGTTCTTCAAATTAAGCTTTGCGTGTCATCTATCAGATCAACATCCTGTTTTTCAGTCGTAATCATTCCAGTTGTGGCAAAAAAAAAGGTTTGGCAGCGGCGGGATTTGAACCCGCGCCTCCAGAGAGACTGGAGCCTTAATCCAGCGCCTTAGACCGCTCGGCCACGCTACCTCATGACTCTAACCGTTTATTGTCACACCATGTAAAACACTAATAGATTACACAGCAGTAAGCTTTCAGGCTTGTAATAATAATAATATTTATACCACAGAGCTGTTTTATTCATTTGTTATGTACTTTCCTTACTACTTTAAACGCTTGTTATTTACCACATAAATCAATCATTAACCATCTTTAGGACAGAGCAGCAGCATTGTTCACTTTTATTTTCACCTTGTTTGTAGCAGGGATCAAAGACAGCCAAGTCATAATCAGTCAGAGGAGGTGGACCTTCCTCTTTTGGGGATGGGAGCTGATCTTCTATCACAGAATCAAACAGGGAATCAAATTCTTCCTGGGATTCCTGTGATTGGTGGTTTTCAGCTGGACATGGATCTGGAGACGGTACTGGAGGTGGAAACATGGAGCAAAAGGTGAAAACTAATTATGCCTAAAGACATTATCACTACATTTTAATGTAATAATAATCAATAAGCCTTTGAGTTACATGACAAACATACATTACAAACATTGAATTCAATTGAACGTAAAATCTTGATTGTTATTGTCATTTATTATGTTTAGATACTTTATTTGAATATCTAATTAAATGCATTTACTTTTCATATGTTATAGTATATCTCTCCAAAACACAAACAATAATGTGCAGTGACGAAACCAAAGCAGATTTGTTTTTGTTCCCGCCGTACCTCTGTCATCCAGCTCTGTATCGCTCTGCTCCTCTTGTTCTTCTCTCGGAGAGCCTCCCATCTCGCTGTAAGCCTCAGCCGCCACCTCTGGTTCCCCCACTTCTAAGCTCAGGTTGGTGCCCAGGTCTTGGGGTAAGGTGGGAGCCTCCCTGCCCTCCTCCTCCTCTGCAGGTTCACAGTCTGAGGCCCTCCGCTTGGGGAGGGGGATGAGAGGGGGAGGCAGAGGCCCCGCAGAGGACAGAGGGGCGGCATCCAGAGGCCTTGTGACCTCACCACCCTGAGAAAGGGGAGGGGAGGGGAGGGGAGGGTAGAGAGAGAGAGAGAGAGAGAGAGAGAGAGAGAGAGAGAGAGGAGGGAGAGAGAGAGAGAGAGAGAGAGAGAGAGAGAGAGAGAGAGAGAGAGAGAGAGAGAGAGAGAGAGAGAGAGAGATGGGTGGAAGTGACTGATAAATAGATCAACAGATAAGTAATCACCAACTATTTTGATAATCGATTAATCGTTAAAGTCATTTTTCAAGCAAAAATAGCAGCCCTGTGACTCTTGGTCTGGCAGGTGCTTTCCTTTGTGCAGATATGCGTGGCTTCTTTATATCTCTTTCCCTTTCTGTATGTGTGTCTTACTCTGAAGAAGTCCTTGAGCTGTGGACTATTGTAGAGTGCAGGTATGCTGGTAGTAAATAGAAGCATGACCTCTGTAGCCGTTCTCCTCTCTTCAATCACAGCCTCATCAAACCGTCCTGAAACAGAGACAAACAATATAATAATGACGCCACAGTGACATGTGAGGTGAGGATAAAACAGAAACAAACAGCAGCAATAGAAGCCAGACCGACCAACCTTACAGTGTTTGTTTGTGGGGAGACTTAGATGCGTTTATTCAAATCAATTCTCATTTTTCTGCCAAAGCATTCATCCAATGCAGCATGGCAGCCTTACAGGAATACTTCATCCACAAAATTACAATTTGTATATGAATTACTCACCCTGTGTAACCTTTAATTTTTTTTTAACTTTTCTCACAACACAAAACTATGGAAACATGTGAGAATTTTAAATAATTAATTGATATACAAATAATCCTTTTGTGGGTGAAATATTCCTTTAAATTCACATAAACCTTTCAATTTAACTGTGTTACTGGCTGCTGTTGTGAATCACTAACTAAATAATGCAACAGGTCGAAGGGAAATGTCACAAGAGTCATGACAAAATACTAAAAACAGGCAAAGTGGAACAAGCTTAAAAAAAGCTTTAAGAAATGACAGTTGAGTAGAGTGATCATCTCAGAAAGAAACTTCTGTAGTGGAGAGTTATTTCTGTTCTTTATCTCGCCCCCTGCAGTTTACACCAAACAACTCCGTTAGTCAGGGATTTGATCACAATCTTTGCCATATACCAAAGACTTGTGCGCGTGGAAACGATGGAAACTCCTCCTGTTTTCTGAACAGGTTCCTGTGAGTGTAGGCCAACTCCCCGTGGAGCTTCTTCAGCTCGGAGAACCTCCTCCACACGACCACCTCCTTCACATCTTCTGGATGACGCTTGGAAACAAACTACAAACCAGAGGAGAGAATAGAGAGGACAGAGGAGAGAGGAGAGAGGAGAGAGGAGAGAGGACAGAGGAGAGAGGACAGAGGACAGAGGAGAGAGGACAGAGGAAGAGAGGACAGAGTGCTACATTAACTACATGCTTGACATTAATTGGCAAACCCGCTTCTGGGTCTGTCACACGGCTTCACTACACCCTGATGCACTCGGTGTGGTTTTGGTCTGTTTTCTTAATATACATATCAAACCTTGTCTGGTAACTTCAATACTAAGTGTGAATAAAATACTTTTAAAAAGCTTGTATTGCTGATGCGATTGTTCTTCTTCTTCTTCTTCTTCAGTGTTATCGGCCAATCATTTATCATTATTGAAATAACACATAACATAATTTATCGGCCCAATATATATCGTACTTTTGTTTTTAATATTTAATATTTAATATTAATATGATTCTGTATGCATGCCTGTGTAGACCACGGGGTCGTGTGGTCAGGGAGGGGGGGCTGAGGAAACTCATGGACTGAATCACAAGTTCACTTGTGCACCACTGGCTCAGATAAAAGGTCCATTGTGTATCGGCCTGACTGCTTTGTTTTTATGACTAGTAACGCTACTGATGTGACTTCATTGTGTTATAAACGAACAGCAGTACAAAGTCACTTCTGGTTGATGTGACTCACCAAAGAGTACAATGGCACAACAAACAATATGTGTTACGTACGAAACAAAACATGCAGGCAAACCTCAAGTAAATTAGCTTAACAGAGAGGTATTAAGAATAGTAACTATGTTACTGTGGCTAAAGAGAGATCAAAACCAACCCTTGCTGTCACTTTGTACTCGGTGTGTCCCTTCTCGTGTGTGCGTGGGTCGGTAACGGTGAAAAAACGGTAGTATTCATCTTTGGGTTTTCGTGACATGTCCGTTCCCGGTAACAACAGATAAACAGCGTGTTTCAGCGGGAATACAAGCAAAGCTGTCAACGCTGTAGAAGCTGTTGTGATTGTTTTTCTGTCCCTCCTCTCCGCGCACTTCCGGGTTGGTGACGTATGTGAATACGTGATTAGGCGTCAAATTGACGTCAAATTATTTCGTTTTTCTTGAAACAATATTTTCGCTATTTATTCTTAATCTCATTCTTATTAGTAGCAGCAGTAACTATTTGACATATATATACATATATATATTTTATATTATATTTCCTATTCGGTCACGTTACATATTACATTACATATATACTCTGTATACTTAGCTTAATGTTTTACTACACCTCTGTGTATATCACTTCTTATTATGCAAATTAATTTACTACATTCCTGTTTACGCTCAGTTTATCCATTTCAAATACTATTTACCACACATTTCTATTCATTTATTATATATTTATATTTTAGCCTTATTTCTTAGCATGCACTATTTTATGTCTTGCATTCTCATTTTGCTTTTACTTGCATGATTGTCTTCCTTTTTTTAAATACATATTTAATGAGAATTGTTGGAAGGAGCCTGAGATCTGAAAATAATTGCCAATGACTTCTCTGTAATTGTTGTCCAATGTTTTCACCTGTAATGACCAACGTAATTCTCCAGGGGACGCTAAAGCTCCATGTGATTTACCCAGTGAAGTCTAATAAAGTGAAACAGGGACTTTACAGTATTTAATAAGTACTGTAACATCATGTTTTTGTTTTTTTAATGAATTTTGTTTGATGATACTTTCTGGTATAGCCAATGTACATGTGCATTCATATGGTCTGTGGCTCTGTGTCAAAGAGGCTAAAATAAGAAAAGCACATAAAGGTGTATAGCCTCTCCCTGTTTGAGACAATACAACACAGAAAGAACAACAGACATTACTGTAATGCTGAGGAAGTTCCAGCTGTGCATTCATACTCTGCAATCATCCTTTCCACGTCATTCCCAAGCGTTTCTTTAATATGATCATTCAGACTTCAGAGGACCTTACACTATTTATTTGACTTTATTCAATTTACTTTTTCACAGACTCATAAGAGCACAAACATTATTAAACTGTTTAGAAGATCCTCGTAACCGTGTTTTATGTTATGTAGTCAAAACCTCCTTGAACAAGAGACAGCCTGAGGGAGAGATTGTATCCAGCAGGCTGCAGCTCAAAGGTCACCGGTGCTGCTTTCTTTTCTGGTAATTAGCTGTTAAATTGAAGGGAACATTTGGAGCAGAAATGAGGTAAATGTTTAATTTGTGATAAGCTATTGGTTTGGGTTTACTGACAGAAAACAGACAAGCACAGTGACAGATAGAAATCAAACAGGTTGTGTTTAGGTTACACTTTAATGTGTATTTATCAGTGGTGGAAGTACAACAGGTTCTTTACTTGAGTATTTTAGTATTCTGCTACTTTATACTACACTTTGGAGGGAGATGTTGTAGTTTTTACTGCACTACGTTGATTTGATAACTTCATTTAGAGTTGCAGATACAGATTAAAAATGAAAAATACAATCAACAAATAAATTATAATGTATTATAAACGGATAAGATACGACTACTTGAGTAACACCACTAGTATTTATAACATACTTACACGCAGAAAGGATTTTAGATGATTTTACGTGCATATAATCAGTTTAGACATAAATACGACAATTTTGTTGCTTTACGTACAAAATAGCAGAGGATGGTTTCGATCCATCGACCTCTGGGTTATGGGCCCAGCACGCTTCCGCTGCGCCACTCTGCTTCCACACCATCGAAAGCAGGGAGGGGGCTCAAAAAGAGTGAAGCAGCTGTGGGGCACTTTCTTACATAACGTCAGACCATTGTTTCCTGCTGACAGAAAGAGTTAGTGAGAGGAGGGTAGGAGAAAAGGGATACACAGTAACACTAGAGCAGGCCAGTTTAATATGGATGTCAGAGAGTTTGTGAATGAGAAAAACATGGATGTGGACTGGGAGAGAGATAATTACAATGTGCCGATGTAAAACATAAAGTATGGTAAACTTTATTGTCTTTATCAACAGGATGTGTTGCCGGTGATTGTGTTATTTGTTAGAATATTGAACCACATATAGACTCTACTCAATAGGATTTGATCTTTTATACATATTTTGGTATATTATGTGGTGAGTGTACTAATGTGATGAAGTAATTAGTGTCTGCTCTGTCCATAGTAGCTCTCCATTCATGCCAGTGAAGAGTTAGAGAGGAAAGCTTTCCACATTGAACAGGCTCCCCTTTGTCTGTGAGAAAAACTAGGCCTCACATAGGGAACAAAGCAAGAAAAAAGAACAGGATGGAATACATTGCAGACAGAAAGACAAATGGAAGAGAGAGGAGTCGAAGTTATTAAAATGCAAGCAAGGCGTTTGTGTGGTTTAATGTACACCTACAATGATATCAGCGGAGCAATAAAATTACACAACATGACAAAGTCCCAGTGAGACTGAATGTGTGTGTGTTGCATGAACTTATAAAATGTTTTCTCTGTAGATTATTCACTAAATATAGTGATCAATAGATTTCTCTTGAACTATAAGAGTGCACATTGCAGTGAGCCTGAGACAATGACATGAAAGCACAAGACCTCATTCAAACTGCTTTAAACTGGTCTGCTCTGCTCTGCTTTTCGCCCCAAGCTCACGCTGTCTTGCAAAATAAACTCTCTCAAAGGGATCAGACAAGGATTTATACTGAGGCCCTGTGTGTGCATCCATGTGTGTGTGTGTGTCTCTCCAGTCCTGCAGACTAATGTGTTTCAGAACAACACAGGGACCTGCAGGCAGCACTAAAATGTTCAATTCTTAGGAATTTTAGGACAAAAAAGGAGCAGTTTATTACACATTTCATCATCATCGTAAGCCACACAACAGTGCTGTATTTCTCAGTTACCAATATAAAGGTCTACCTGCAATGTTTTTATTTAACTATGCCACTTTTTTGTTCTGAGAATAACTTTGGCCAAATTTAAGAGACAGAATTAGCCGTGAATCCCACTTTTAATACTTAAAAATGTAGTTTCTGCTCATGTGTTCACTTGCTTATGACCATATAACATTTGAAATAACTTAAAGGTAGACACTACAGGTGAAAATGGTAATACATTTTTTTGATTACTTACAATAAGACAATTGTTTTATTATCTAATGTTAACTTTTGGTGAATTTAGGAGAAATCAACAGACGCAAATAGATGAAGTTAGTAAAATAAACACCTAAAGGGTTTTTATTGGAAGTAATCTTTCCACAAGAAGATGTTATAAAAGTGAAGTAGCCCAAACTCTCAAAACTGACATGAAAGTGCATGAGAAGTGGTGTTTTTTGGCTATATGGTCTCGCCTTAACTGAAACTGCTGAACCACCAGTTAACGCACATAATCCCTGCCTGTTCCCTCTCCTGCCTACAAATATGCAGCAACTTTGCCCTCCTTTCCTCTCTCTCTCTCTCTCTCTCTCTCTCTCTCTCTCTCTTCTATGTGTGTGCATGCCTGCTGATGGATTGTGTGACTCTCCTCCACTGCCTAATGCACAAACAAAGCACACTGGCTTTACAATAGAACAAGTCTCGGAGTGAATTATTTCATCAGCGTCCTCCATGAATTTATCTCCATTGTGAGTGGCTGACATAGTTGCCAATGAGTAAAACATGTGAATCAATGCATTGTCTCGTGAAGATTCAGATACTGCTTGGTTACCCTGTTAGTTCTGGTTGTTGTAATGTGAAGACTCCACAGACAACACGAGGGAAAAGCTTTGCTGTAGCTCTAGTGTTTCCGTTTCAAATTGTGTTCCAAGTTTTGCTACACCTCTCAACTCATAAACATGTTTTCACATCCTTGCCCCCTCCCCTCTGTCTGTTTCTCCTCTCTCTTCTGGCTCCTCCTCCTTACTCTTGTTTCCTGTCTCTTCCCTGTTTTCCCCCAAATCTCCTACTATCCAACTTTAAAACTAACTTTCCAAACATTGTTCCCTAATTGTCTTCAGTGTATGAAATCAGAGGGAAGATGAACTACAGAGAAACGGAGAGTGTCCCTTTAATATTTGTCCACATGTCTGTCCGTCATGCTTCCTGAACAGCACACTGTGTTCACATCAGCCTGCAGTCAACAGCTCTGTTACAACAGGGCTCTGCCAAACACCTGAGTGCTCTGCAGGCCGAGCTAAAAGCAGAAACAGATGGTGTGTGTTTGAGATCTAGAGGAGAGAGATCGTACCATCTCTACAAGACAAACACCTTCCAAACACCTGTTTAGGACCCACATTTAGTTCTTGTCTATATCTTTTAAGTTTCCAGTTCTCATTTTGATACACTTTTTTAAATTTGGCACAATAGTTCAGGTTATATGATGTCACAGATCCACAAATAGACACACAGCAGCCCATAAACCCCCCCACCGAATAAGCTTTTACCGCAGGCCCAAATATAGAAAGGCCTGCATTTCCAAAGATGTTATTGTGAATGTGTTTATATTGAACGTCTGCACGACATTTAAGGTAGCAGGTGGAGAGTGAATCAACTGGCATCCTCTTAGTAGCATTATTTCTGGTAAATAAAATAATAGTACATTTAAATATCCTTTGATTTGCAGGAGGTAACTATCTGTAGGGACAACTGTCTTGGTTACACGTTTTTTAGACAAATTCATGTAAAACCCTTCAGGGCAAAAGGATAGAGACTGAACAAAAAGCATACAGGTGCACAAAACAAACATTCAAAGGTCACACCAGAGGATGGAGTGTGTTCCTGACAACAGATAGACCGAACAGGAACATGTGTATTATTTACACATGGTAATATCAAGGCTAATATCAGGGCTTTCTTATAATTAACTAGAGGGTGTTTGACTCTGTTTGCAAACTGTCCCTTACTGGAATAAACAACAAGAACATCCTTATTCTCACACTCATACACACTGTAATTATTACAACAAATATCGACTGCAGTACACACCGGGACGAATGTGGCCTGAAACATACCACAGTACTTTATGTACGTGACGCAGAGATTCTGCGGATGCTTTTCCTAGAAGTCTGCTGCTACTGTAACTCTATGAAGGTCAACAACAGCTGGGGAAGGTCTCAGAGCACAAACACTGACGGAAACTAAATGAACTTGACTTTGTAAAATGATGAGAATGAATTTTTGAGCCACACACAGAAAAGACATATGCTACTACAGATCCTGTTAAAAAAATATGTTTTATTGTATAATATGGTAAACAAATAACCATTTCTCTTTCTGGACCTGGTTTAGGAGACAGATCACTGTTTGATCTCTAATCCAATCAATCTTTTTTTTACATCATTTGTTTCTCTGTTACTAAGAGAACATTGGAAAGCCATACACTTTTGTTGTTGTATTGGTATCACTATAGTGAGAACATGATCATATCAGACTACATTACTCAGTGAGTGTTTGTCCCTTTTTAATGGAAAACAATAACTGTGCAAATTAAGTCTGTTTGTTAAAACAGAAAGAGGGAATGGGTGAGAAGTGGGTTTTAAATTATATCAGTGAAGAACAGAGGGGCAATCTTCACCAATCAGAAGATTAAAAGCTGCACCTTGAGCCTGTATAGTATGCAATCAACATCAATATATAAAAGTTGGTCATCAGCATTTCTCCTGCTACTAACTCTATTATCTTCAGGAGACATTTTCACAACCAAACAACATGTGTTAGTCATTGATAATCATTTTCACAGAATATTATCAACCTGTCATTAGGATTTTGCAACATATTGACTTTCCCTATTAAAACAATAGCAACCGTCCAACTACATTAAACTATATGTTATATATGTATATAAAGTAATTACAAATAGCTCCACCCTTACCAGCTGCAACATTAAAGTGATGTAGACATTCATCCATATATAATTGTAATCCATTCATTTCTGAAATGTGCCATTCTCCATAATGAGTAGTTGTACTTTAAGTATATTTTGATGTTAATACTTTTGTACTTTTACTTAAGTAGCATTTTATATGCCGGACCTTTACGACCTTTACTACCTTTACCAGTTTACCAGGAAACGCTTAAAACTGTGTGAAGACACACACGATGCACATGAGGATTCAAGGATAAATTATTGTCAATATAAAACACTTATTAAGAAGATGTTGGTGTGGAGCATGGGGTGTAGCCTAATATGTCCGGCTCTGGGAAGAGATCATTGGGTCGTCCCTCGGTAGGCGGAGAAACCAGTGCAACTACAAATACAGTCCGGGCTGCTCTGACACAGGATTAGTAGAGAACACAGGATTAACAAGTGAGAAAGAAAGAAACCCGCACGGACTATTGCTTGCTGTTTTACAGGTATTGTGTAATCTACTTCACCGAGTGTGTTGCCACAGAACAAGTTTAACACTTTAACTCTGAATTAGTTAAACGTAAAACGTTAAAGTAAAACGCTGTTAACAGCATCGTGTAGCAGCAGATGACGCAAGGATGGGTTTGATTTCATCATGTTATAGGAGACTAATTACTCAACATTAAACCTCTTTTGGGGCCGTTGATTGCAGTAATTTGGTCTTTTTTTTTTTACGTGATTTACTTCGATAAACAAGTTGGGCAGACCATTCAGTTGAAGGGTTTTTGTGAAACGAATAATGAAAAGTTAACGTATTAAAACTAAACGACCAACTAATAGACTTCCGGTATAATAAAAGAAAACACCATTATTTTACATTTCAACATTTCAAACGTAATAGCAATGGCAAGATATTCATGGCATTTCTCTAATAATCCAGTTTGATTGTGCCGGTTATTTCCGTTGATGCCGCTGCATGTACCTGAATGCATCATGTAACTGATAGCGGTTGTTTAAACTGTTGAACACACAACTCGTAACAAACCTTTCAAATGTTGTCTGCCATTTAAATCTTCTTTATAGTAACACATGCTATAAATACAAAGTCAAATGTAAGAAGCTGAAGTAAATTTTCTGAGCCTTTTTTCAGTTACTTGCTCGGAAAATTGAGCTAGCTTAACAGGCTGTTAGCTAACGTTGAGTTTCAGCTAGTTTTAATGAGCAACACGTGTTTAATTTCTGCTTTTTAGAAAGTCTAAACTAATGTAAATTCGTAAAATAAGATTTTCTTATAAAGGTAAGAAGTTAAAATTTTGTTTTACACCATTACAATAATTGTACACGTTCATTTATATTAAAGGGACATTTTAGTAGAAAGTTAGCCAAAACAGTTTGTATGAACCGGTTCATGACACTAGCTAGTTGGAAAAGTGTTTTATTTGGTTTCACACCTTAACTGGGAGGTACAGCATGCAACAGGTGTTTGACTAACAATTCAAGTGGCTTTAGGGTCTTTTCTTTCTCACATTATTGCTCATGTTTGGTCACATAGTACTTTCCAGGGAAGCCAAGTCTTTCAGTAGAGACTTATTTACTTGACAAGCTATTCTTTTATCTGCCCCTCTGTAAAGACATCAGGTTTAACCATGAATAAGGACACAGAGGTCGACATGAAGGAAGTGGAGCTCCGTGAGCTGGACCCTGAGAAGCAGCCAATGACAGGTGATGGCCAGGCTGCAGGCGGAGAGAAAAATGGCAGCGTCAAGCTGAAGGTCCCAGATGAGGAGGTTAAATTCACAGGTCTGTCCAAAGAGGAGCTGATGAAGGTTGCTGGCACTCCAGGGTAAGATAAGATGCTAGAAACACCTTTTTTTATATATATAATTTTTTTATATATAAAACATTTCAAAAAATGAAATAATAATTGGTGTGTGTGTCATAATATTTTACCCCACTCTCATCCTTTGTGTTTAGATGGGTGCGAACGCGTTGGGTGCTTCTTGTCCTGTTTTGGCTGGGCTGGGTTGGCATGCTGGCTGGAGCCATAGCAATTATAGTCCAGGCCCCTCGCTGCAAACCCATCCCTGAGATGAACTGGTGGAACGAAGGACCTATGTACCAGATCTCTGACACCGAAGCTTTCTCTGAAGGAATTGCAGGTAGATTCCCTTTTTTTGTGACTGTAGTTTTGGTAGGGCACACATCGCAATGTTGACGTTCAAAAGATTTATCAAGCAGCCCCAGTTTTCATGGTAGACAGCAAAAAGCGTCTGAACTATAATAGGGATTCATCTTTTTGCTGCTGTTTTTTTCTTTGCTCAAGGTGTCATCCTTACTCCCCAAATAAGTATTTGAGATTGTCTTTACAAAGTAGACTGGCCTTGGTGTGGTAACTCGCAGTAATTCACAAGGGATAAGTCTTGTGACAAAGGGATTGGTTTCCTTAATTCTGTGTGGCCTGTTTCAGCTGGCCAGATACCAAACTGCTGACAAGGCTGACAATGAGTGACTCAAGGTCTAAAGAACAAAAAGTCTACGAGTCATTTCTTTCATATTCCTCCTACTCAGATTTGAGGTCATGGTTGAGCAACTCAGTACTTTATTTTAATTTTTTAGTGGTGGTGGTGTACAGATTGGATTTAATTTCTCAAAAGTGAATCTATTTTCTTTCAGGGGTTTTCATGTTTTTTCCAAATGTCACATAACACAGCGGTGACAATTATTGACCTTCATTTTCCAATTTTAAATGTTTTTCTTTTTACTTTACTATTTATTTAAGGTTGCTTTTTTTGAGAGGCAGGAATGAAGGACAGGTTGTGCTGATTTTCTGTTCTTCTAGTGAATTACTAGGCAGCACTCGGGTTTCCAGCAGGCCTTGGGCTGAATTCCAACAACCACACGTGATTTGGTGGTGTTTTCACACAAGGAGCTCCTTGTGCTCAGACTTCACATGGCCAGCAGAGGGTGTGCGGGGGGGGGGGTCATTCACATGCTCCTGCCTGAGTCAATACCTACCTCAAAAGAGCAGCGTTTTGTACTTGGCTCTCTCCTAAAATCATCAAACTGTCTCTCCAGCCTGTTGTCTTTTACCTCTCTGCTACCCTTTACAGAACTCTCTCTTTCCTCAATGTCAACTTCACACTGACACAATCTCCCTGTCCCTCCGTTTGTCTCTAGGTGTCGAGGCAAAGTTAGACGAAATCAACAAGTTGAAGGTGAAAGCGCTGGTTCTCGGCCCTATTCACACCGTCCAGGACAACCAGCCGGACACCCTCAATCTTAATGCGATCGACCCGTCCAATGGAAAAGAGGAGGCCCTGCTTGCTGTGCTGGAAAAGGCCCACAAGAAGGGTAGGTCATCATACAACTGAAATCTGTTAAATGGGTGTTAATGCTCAAACCAGCATTTATGAATCCCCAACTCCTCCTCAGTTAATAGTAAGAGTTGTATCTAATGTTTGATAGATTTTGTGGTATCCAGATATTGTTCACTAACTGTTTTTGTTTACTTCTTCTCTTAGGCATTTCTGTGGTGCTTGACCTGACTCCTAACTACCGGGGAGTCTCTCCCTGGTTCAACACTGAGGATGTTGCTAACGTGATGGAGAAAGTCAATGTAGGACACTCACTATGTTCTGTGACCCTTTTTTATTCACTAACTTTTAAGTGTGCAAAAGTGAGACACTTTGGTCTAAGTGATCTCCATTTTATTAAACTGTTGTTGCTTCTGTCATAGCTGACGTGCTCGTGTTCTCTTCCAGGCTGCAGCGGAGCGCTGGCTGAGTTTGGGTGTTGATGGCATCAAGATATCTGACCTCACTGTTGCCACCAACTCTAACGATTGGTCAAAGCTGCAGGCTGCCGTCCAGGGCAATCGCACTGAGGACGCCAAGAAGAAGTACGGCTGCCATTTTCACACTTCCGTTGGTTCTGCATAAGTGTGTCTGTGCAGGAACAGTGTGTTTTTAATTTGAAATATTTCTGAAGACATTTTTAGGGAAAGCAATTTTGAGACTGCACTGGTATAATATATATGAACAGCTTATTTGATTATTGGGCATTTACCAGAAGCTCAATTTGCCAAAAAAAGAACAAATTCCACCTCAAATTAGGGACGGAACAGATTTTTAACTTTATTAGTCGGACTGATCTTTCTTGGGAAAGTAATTTTTGAAGCATCAGTAAAATCTCAGGACCCACAACCCTGGCAAGGTTTCCTGAGGGAGATTAAAAGCATTCCAGTGCTGCGGGGGACTGCGGGTGGGGTCAGCGAGAGCTGGATCAACAAGAAGGCATCCACAGGCCTGTGCCGCTTCTCACGCTCGTGGTGCTGCGACACCTGGTGGAGGATTTGAGGAATGAAACCTTTAGAACAATCTGAATTATTATCTGATGCTGAATTACCCAATCGGAATACTATGCTTTTCCTAAAATGACTTACTCCATAATTTAACATTTTCAACCAGTGCCAGCAGTGTAATCTCACCACATCCTCTTTCTCTCAGGTTGCTGATGGGTGTTGTTGAAAGTATGTCGGCTACAGATGTGTCTGCACTTGTCAATACCACGGGTGTAGATCTGATCCTGTCTGACCTGATTCAAAACAAAAATGGAGGTAGGTCCTGTTTTATATTTTTTATATATATACACACACACACACACACACATATAAGTTGGCTGGTTTCTATTATTTTAAACAGAATACATCTTTTTTTTTTTTTTTTACTTCATCTCTCCTTAAACAATGGGGACATTGATCATAAGCTCTTTTACAGCAATGCCCTGGATTCACATTCATACAGGATAAAATGATTTAATTATGTAAAGTAATTTCTTTACAATAAAGTGATGAAAAAGTACAATTAAACTAATAACTAGCAGATATGTCTGCCAAGAAGGAAAGATTTATATCGGCAATAGAAATTTCACATAAAAACAATAAATAAGTGTCTGCGAGTTAACCAAAGCAGGAACACCGTACAACAACCGTTTCATTTGACATGCGTTTTAAAATGATCTACCTTTTTTTAATTAGAATTTTATTACCTCTTGTAATTAGTTTGGTGCCATAAAACTAAAGGCTACTTTACCAAGCTCAGTATTGATCTGAGGAGTCTGAAAGGGCAAATGTCCATTTTCGAAACCCAACCAGGTGGTGCATTGCAAGAGATAATTGTATCTAAATATGTGCAGGTGTGGAGCGCATCATGGCCATGGACACCCTCCACTCTCAGCAGAGAAGTCTGGGCTGGGGTCTCGGTGCCGCCCAACGAGATCAGCTGTCTAAACATGCAACGACTCCCGCCCTGATCCGTCTCTACCAGCTCCTGCTGTTCACCATGCCTGGAACCCCAGTGTTCACCTACGGAGATGAGATCGGCCTTCAGGCAGCCGTAAGCTACAAGACGGAAGGTGTTCAAATGTTTTAATGACCTTACATCTGTTACAGAGTGTAACCGTTTCGTGTCCTCTTTGTTTCCTCATCAGGGTGCAGGATCACCGAAGATGGTTTGGGACATAGAGACGGAACCTGCAGATGGAGCGGCTGTCAATGAGACTGCTGAGGTAAGCGTGCGTTCACATCGAGGTTATAATAGTTTTGCGATTTCTGTGGAACTGTGTGGGAATGCCCATCATGTTTAAATCTTTTGATTTCAACTCTTCTTTCACTCCCACAACATTAACCTGAGCTGCAGAGCTACATTGAGCTTTCAGTGTTTTAATAACATTTCCTCAATTCTCCCACTTGCAGGCTGCGCGTAAAGAGCACGTTGCTATAAGGAAATGGTTCAGATCCCTCAGCGAACTGCGAGGCAAAGAGCGCTCGCTCCTCTACGGCGACTACTACCCTCTCTCGTCCGCCACCACCTCCCTCTCGTTCCTCCGCGTGTGGGACCAGAGCGAGAGATACATAACGGCCGTCAACTGGGGAACAGCAGCGGAGACGCTCACACTCAAACTGGAAACTACAGGCAAGTTCAGCGGAAATATCTAGTTAAGATGTTACGTGTCCGACCCAATAACGTTCATTATTTTAACACCGTGATCTTTGTTCCCGCAGAGGGCTTAGAGCTGCCAGAGTCAGCCACGGTGAAGCTGTCGACAGATGCAGCCCTGGAGGTAGACTCCACCGTCACCTTGGACGAAATCCTCCTCGGACCTGGACAAGCTGTCCTGCTGCAGTTCCCCCAAACGGGCTAAAGATGGAGCCAAAGTATAGAAAGCTATGCACACATCACTTGTTTTAAAAAGAAACCGAAGTCAGTCCTAATCCTTAAGAATAAAATGCATAGTCTAAAGATTTATTTTGTACCTTTTTTAATAAATGGGACTTTCTATCAAAACATAAATGAATTTGTTCAATGACAGTCTGTACAAATACAGAATGTTGGTCAGTACAAATTCTATTTTTAAGAATTACTTTTGGTCATTTCAAACGTGCACTGAACATTTTATTCTTGTGACCTTTTAATGTTGACTTTTGTCCAGTAATGTGAAATACATTCCATTTTTGTTCTTTGGGCATTTCTCTAGCAGTTAATGTTTTTATTATACATTTTAAGAAATTCAGTTTTTTTAGAAACCGTTTTTCCTCTAACTGAAAGGCATCGCACAGGAAAACCCAGTTAACTCTGAACACGTGTGGTGACTCTGTTTGAAGTGCTTGTAAAAGGTTTCGAACGGCATCAAGTTTGACAAGTGAACCGACTTTGAAATGAATAAACAAAGTTCTGTACCGACGCTGCGTACGCCTCGTGTTTATTTTTATGTGTCTACATTCTTATAAAGGTTCCAAAGATGATATCGTTCTCTATTTTCAGTATGTACAGGTGTGTAAGTATGTCACAGATGTCAGCAGAGGAAGTACGTCTGTAGTTTATCAAGCTCCTCAGATTGTTCTATCTGCTCATTATACTTGACTCTAAAATGTATGCTGTGCACATACCTACTAGTTTCACTAAATGGGTCATACGCTGACTGACATAAACCCGTCTAACATCGTCACATGTTTAATATTAGCTTAGGAAATCTGTCAATGTTCAGGTTACCTGCACTCTACACATGCAGAGTTTCCTCTCTCAGTGGTCTCTGAGAATATTCTCCAATCTAATTTATAAACAAACTTCCTGTAAGATGAATCGGCATTGTCCGGTACATGAGTGAGCTAATTGAGGGAAACTAATCTGAATATTTCTTGTGTAATAAAAGGACTAAATTTAATTGCTAAAAACGTTTTGAGAGAAATGACATGCGTGTGATGGGAAAACCTATTTTTTCCTCAACATTGTTGCTCAGGTTGTCTTGGACTGAAACATTGTCTACAGGAGGAATAGCTTTCTGCTGTTTACTTCATGATAAAACTATACATTTCTGATCCACAGTTAATTTTCTATTGTTTTAACTGTTGTTCAGTTAGAGGCACTGAAGGAGAGCAAAAAGAAACTTCTAAAACAAAAGTTTTATCTTTACCAACAAAGTCTCGGTTGTGTTTTTGCTCGACATGATTTTACTTGCTACTTTATAAAAACACCAGATTAAGATCTAACTATAAATCGTGTATGAACAAGAGGCCAGCCTGATGTCTGTGGCCTGCTCTTCTTACATGAATTGAAGTTAAACTGTAATTCAACTTTTATTTAAATGCTTCTAATTACTTCTGCAGAGCTTCACTGCATTTCAGAGAGAACTTTACTGATGTACTTTATCTGGCAGTTACCAGGTACTCTGTATAATACCATTTAAAGATACTCATCACATTTTAAAATAAGCAACCCAACAATATATAAAGCAGGGAAATGAGCTCCACCTCAACATTAAGTAATATTACTATATGATGACATGATATGATTGCATAATAAGCAATTTGTATTTTAATGCTCCAAAAATGTTTGACTCATACAGAATAAACTAACTACACCGGTGATCTGACTTTATTTCCTGCCGTATCGTTTCAGTTTAAAACAAAGTTTCATTATACTCGTCTGCGTAATGCTCTCTCATAAAACCTGACGATGTCTCATTCAAGTACTTCAATTTAAAACCATCCTTTTGATACAAGTGTCAAACAGTCCCTTTAACAGCTGCAAATCAAGTCAATTCTCATCAGTTTCAGGGTCTTGGTGTAATACGGGGCCGCCGTGATGCTGTGGTATCACAGGGGAGGCTTGAAGTCGACTATACCGGGAATCAGGACTCGTCTCGGCAGCTCTCTGAGCTCCCCACGCCGCTGCGAAACCCAACCACCGTCTCACCCACCGCAGTGCACACTCATGACTGACTCTCAGTCTGAGTTTGACACACACCTTTTACATCACGGTGACATGAAGACACATGACCTTTCATTAGCTTTCACCGCACACAGAGCATGTTTTACAATGCAATAATCCACTCTTGCATGAAAACAACATCAATAAAGTGACTAACTTAACCATCTCATATATAACTCAGTATGAACAATGCTTGTTTCCAAAGCTTATGTTGTGAATACTTCCAGTCTAATAGTTAATTACCTTTAATATCAGTGATTCTTGTCGTTGTCCTCTCCTGTGCTGTGTTACCAGGCGACATTAATGATGTCACCTTGTTCTTCTTACGGCCTCACAACAGCAAAGAGAGCTCTGGAAACACCAGAAACACCTTCACTACAGTGTGCTCTAAATCCCTTGTCGTGGATCCTCCACCTTGAAAGCATCAAGTATGCTCTGAAGGACAAACGTGAAGATTTTTTTAGAAACATTTCTATAAGAAGTTTGAATGATTGTTCTCCTCTTGCAGGATCAAAGCAGAGCTGAGTTTTTGTTTTGTCAGCTCTTTGCTGAGTTCATCATGTGTTCCTGTAGGTTCACCGTTCTCTGTATGGTTTTACACACTGAGTCTTACACCTGTTCCCGCTCTCTGTGCGTTGTGTGCAGTTCTGTGTTTAATACTAACTGGACTGGTATTTGACCACCGTGACTAAGGAAAGAAGACAACAGCACTGGCCATGGAAATCTCACTTCTTACTGTAATGTGAGAAATATAACTTGAGAGAGGTTTTATTGGAATAGATAAATAAAGAATAAATCCAGAATGTATCCATCTCCCTGATCCTCAGAATCTGCCCTTTTCATGTGGGGAGAAAAATCCATGTGCAATGTTATCTGCAAAATATGTTGAAGAGGTGCTCCAAAAGAAACTTTTTATTTAACTTCCCCCAAAACAGGAACAACAGTGACGGGGACGTCCAGAAATCCAAACATCTCCCTCTCCTGCTCACTGCTCGGATCCTGAAGTCAAGGTCGCTCTATGTTCGTCTTAAAATGCTAAAAATGTGCATTTCTCAGGGAGTGGGACAAAAGCTACAGCTAAGAGGTAGAGCTCGATGTTGAAGATAAACGTGATGAATAAATAAATATTGATGTTAATAATACACATGATGTTATCGTATATGGTTACAGACTCTCTCTCTTAACTTAAACAAAGTTAAAGATGAATTTGAGTGACGTTCTTCTTCTTCTTCTTCTTCTTCTTCTTCTTCTTCTTCTTCTTCTTCTTATGTTTTTACTTTCTATAGATATCGCGACAATATTGATTTTGTGAATGATTTTGGCCACAATTGTGTGCAGTGTAAACCGGATGCTGTGATGTGACAGCCCTAATGAGGAGACTTGTTTGAGGAACGTGAAAGTGGTTTTGATCTTTTAACTCTCGGCTAAAGAAGAGAAAAAACTTCAGAACTCCACAACTGCAATATTTTTTTATCCATCTTTTTTTCTAAGAGATTTGAAAAGTCCAAATTTCTACCTAGAAATTAAATTTACGGTGGAAACTTTCACTAAACTTTTAGGAAATAATCACACCTCGACTAAAAACCACTTTCCAAATGTTCAAAGTTATGTTGTAGTTATGAGCTTGCATTTAGTTTTCAAAGTGGTTTTATGTGTGTTTCCAACATTAGGATGTGTGTGTGTGTGTGTGGCTCTTTATAAACCAACAATGAGAACAATGAAGGGAGAAAATGAGGGATGAGAGGAGAGAGAAAAAACACTCAAACTGAAAGTGTGTGTGTGTGTGTGTGTGTGTGTGTGTGTGTGTGTGTGTGTGTGTGTGTGCGTGTGTGTGTGTGTGTGTAGCCTACTGTATGTGTGTGTATGCCGTGTGAGGTTGAAGCCGCACACTAGGGTGTTTTTCTCTTGTTTCCAGCATCACTATGACACAGCTTGTAACACATACACACACACACACACACACACACACACACACACACACACACACACACACACACACACACACACACACACACACACACACACACACACACACACACACACACACACACACACATTATGACAAAGTGGATGAAAGGCTGAAAGATCAACTGAGAGAGCGACAGTGGCCGCTCATCTTTAGCGAAACTACGTCTCTCTCTCTCTTGTTCTCCGTCTCTCTCTCTTCCCCTTTCTCACACACATATGTACCTACCAGCAGACCACACACATATGCTCCACTGATATCTCTCATTGTAATGACAACTTTACAGGTAAGAAGACATTTTTATTTCCATTCCAACTGAAGTGCAGATATATAAAAGGCAGATTGAGCTTAAAGACTTAACCCAACATTAGCATTGTTAGCATCCTCTAAACTACACACCTGAGTCTTCTTTATCATCATTGTACAGCTACTTTTATCCACAGGAGCCATTTTTATCCACTGAAACTCACAACTGAAGGAGTTCACTTCTATTTAATGGGTTAATTAAAGGATCAGATCTGAACTACAAACGTCTGCAAATGAATAAATAGTAAATCCGGTTAAATTTCACAAATGCAAATCCTTCTAAGGAAAGTACGACTTTGATTTGAAGTCTGATTGGTGAGTCCATGTTGTTTTGCTGAACATTACTTGTAGCATTACAGCGTTGTTACCCGCAGCATGTTGGTGTTTATGCCAAACACACTCTTAAACAGAGAGGCTTAAAACCACAAGTGTGACTTTCTTCATTCTCAACCCTTTGTAAAGATATCATGACCCCGGTACAGTGAAACATATTAAGGTGATCCGTCACCTAAAGGCCCACGTGTGATTTGATGTAACCTTATTCATTTTAATTTAATTAAATAGCTTTGATAAGAGTGTGAATCTACACTCAGTTTGCAGCTCATTTGACATAATTAAAACTAATATCCCTGTACTAACTCTAATTTATGTTTTAATGGTCAGTTTTTAATCAGTTTAATCAACTTTATTATCATTTTGGAGGCTGTAGTTTGTGTTGCAGTTGTACTGCGTGACAGAGCTGTTTATAATATTGAGTCTTTCCAAACTCATTTAAACGAGGCGGACGAAACAGAAGAAGAAGAGTTTTGTATTGTTGTTTCTATTTTTGACCTCCTTCCAGTTTGTGACCTCCTTTGACATCTGTGGATGGAACGGGGACAAAAACCGCTTTTGTGTTTTTTACTTCAGCGTCTGTGCCAACAAAGGCAAAAAAAATAAAACATCTGCGTTGAGGATTTTTCCTTTTCGACCTGAAAGTCGAAGCTCGTAGAAACAGAACAAAGTGCTTTTCTCTCGTTACAATAGTTTCATCTTTAAATGGCGTTCATGGGCTTTCACACTCAGGAAGAAGCGGTGAGATGAGGAAATAGAAGCTTTGTATATTTCAGTTCAAGATTTAAAGGAATATTCCACTGTTCCTTGTTATATCAAGTCACCTCGACAGACTAAAACACAGATGAATGCATGAGATTGCATGAGATTGCACCCCCCTCCAGTACAGCCTGAAGCAGTGCAGGCGCCTTCAGCTGCAATGATCCCTTCAGTCTGTGTGGATCGGTCTGTATCAGCTTTGAAGCAGTTCCCATCCTTCTTTGCAAAAGTTCTGGAGCTCTCTTGAGCAGCATGATGCCTTCCCTGTGTGAACAGTACTTTAAAGCTCTGCCACATATTCTGGATTGGACTAAGGTCTGATCTTGACGATACATAACGGGTTATTTTACATCGCTGACGCCGTCCGTCCGAGTTATCCTCGTGAACGTGACATCTCAGGAACGCCTTCAGGGACTTTCTTCTAATTTGGCACAAACGTCCACTTTAGTCAAAGGTCACTGTGATCGTTTTTTCGCCTTAACTCAATAATTCATGTTAATTATGACAATTCCCACGCAAAGGTCTAATAAATGATGAAGTGATGACATTTGGACAGACATGGATGTAAACTTGCTGGTTGGTGAAGGCAAACAACTGCAGGGCGGTTATTCTAGTTCTGCATCCTCGTAGCTGCTGCACCAAGCTTCAGGGTAGAGATGTAGTATGATGGGCAAAAAGCTACATCTTAGTCCCATCAGGCCATGACACAGTTTTTTCTACCTGCGTTTTGAAACTACTTCAATTGAACGCTTTTCTTCAACAGTGGTTTTTGCTTTGCTACTCGCTGCCATAAAGCTGCTGCTGGTGAAGCATCAGTGTCTCCCTCACTGCTTAGCTTCAGACTCTCCTCCAAGTCAGCACCTTCCGAGTGTTCAAACATTCTTCCCCTGATTGGGTCACGTCGCTGCGGATGAGTCTACAATGTTCCTTTCTCTTTATGGTGCAGTTTTTGCCGAGACATTTAGTGTGTTTAACCTAATCGGCATTGAAATTAGTGTGCAACATTTTAATCAAAGTGATGAATTATGTCAAAGTAGAGGAGGGAAATATTTGTGAAATCTGTAAAAGATTATACATGAAAAATTCTGGGCTTCACTTGGTCATATTTGCTTTATTACTGCATATATTACTGCATATATTACTCCATATATTACTCCATATATTACACATTAGGGAGTGTAGAGTACTGCAGTAACGCGATGACAGCCGTCATACATCAGAGAGGAATAATATAATTTATGCAACTAGCAGCAGCCCGACTGTGGGTGGATGTGAATATAAGCTGCTTCACATCATCATCTTATTTAATATGAATGATTATTGTCTGGTCATGGCTCACATACCAGCTGATGATCACATGTTTACGCTGTGAACAAACAAAAGAAATCCTTCAAATAATTAAGAAAGTTGTGGGCCGCGTTTGTTTACAGTCAACATTATTTACTAAATGGTTTGATAATTTGTCGCATTCAGAAGCTTTTCTCCAGGAAAATGACTTTTTACATATTTTATATTTTATTTAATAGTAGTGTGTAATAATGTTACATGTTATTTTATCTGCAGGTTTTGTCTCATTTAACATCAAATGCAAAAAAACTCAAGGCGGTTGTGATTATGGGCTGGCCGCCACGATGAAGATACTAATAATCGCATAAATAATGATTGTGCAACTCGGTTTTATGCTTTCAGAAACATAACAGTTTAAAATATCCCGGTCCGTAGTTTATGTTTAAGTTTTTTGAGTTGATTCATTGCAACCAAAATGAATAATATTTGTTGCATCACTGAAACAAGTGATTTTTTTTTCTGGAGAATAAATATATATGCAATTCATTTTAATTTTATTGTATAGAATGCAAAAATGCAATATTTAATGGCACTATTTCTTTATCGTTTTACTGGCAGTTTAGCCACTCAGCAGATTATGTGATGTCCTGCCGTGCAGCGGCCGCTAATTCAACATTTATAGTAACATCGTGGAAAGAAATATGTTTTTCCAAACGCAAAAAAACATCAAACTGTTTTATAAAACATACTGCACATCAACATCCATTGACGTTGTGATACCATTCTGTTTATATTTTCATAAATTGTGTTTCAGTTCACCTTCAGTTGACCTCCGTGACCTTTAATGGAATTCATTCATGTATTCAGAATTCAGCACTTGTGAATATTAAATATTACAATTGTTGTTATTTTCTACATCCATAAAAGGAGAAAATACAACAAGTGGAAGTATCATATTATCATACTGTACCAGCAGTGTGTGTGTGTGTGTGTGTGTGTGTGTGTGTGTGTGTGTGTGTGTGTGTGTGTGTGTGTGTGTGTGTGTGATGGACTATAAAGAAATGGATGGACATGATCGTAGAGTTGCGATTCATTTGTACGATAAGTATTCACGTCTCTAACATGATGCTGCAGAATTCTCCGTGTTCGCTGCTCAACCTTTTTAAGCTGTTGATAGTTGACTCACGGGTCATGTGAGACTTCAGTAAACAGTTTTAGGTTTGATCGATTCGTGTGTTTTAGATTGCAGCTTGCACACGCAGTGGTCACTTTTGCAGTGGACAGGCGTACCCAACATTCGGCACATTTCAGCATGTGGCACAGTGTGCCGGAGTTCATTTGTTATAATGAAGGTCTGTCATGTGAAACAACGTTAGACTATCCCTTGAGATCCACCGTGGAATCACATATCTTGAAATATAAAGCGGAGCGTGCTGCAGCTTTTGTAAAACTATTTAAACATCTGAAGGACTTTTTACAAATGCTTTCTGGCGGCTCCTCCTGTGACGACTGTTATGTAACATGAAGGAAGCCTGTAGCATCTTTTAAAAGTGTGTAGCGTTGCAGTCACACATGTGCACAGCGGAGTCTCTGGCCTGTGATCTTTTTCAAGATGCAAACGCTCTTTACCAAGCTGTCGTGGGATTTTCAAGTCCACATCTATTCGTTTGCATCAAATGCAATAAAAGGAGAATATTCCGTATTTTTTTGTTAAATTATATAAAATATCGATGTAGACGTTTTAGACCTTTCCGGCAGCTCTTTCTGCACAGTGTGCATCTTCGCTTATGTTTGCATGTGTGCATGACTGAAATACTGAAGTTAAATTCCAACCTACAACTGAAAAGCATAGATCAGAGACAGACAAATCTGAATTCTGTGAATGTGCAATTAAAAGAAAGGTTTTTAAAATAACTTTCTGTCTCTAAATGATCTCTTTATTTCTGCAGTGTGTAACAGTGTAACAAACATTTTTGAGATACGGCCTTTGGAGTAAATCTATTATTTTAAAGGTAAAGACTATAGAATCACTTTCACCTACTTCTTGTGTGAGGAGCAGTTTGGTAGCAGTTTCAGCTCTGTGTGTTCAGTATTTCATTAACACTGTCATCTCTTTTAGGTGACGCTTTCCGTTACACATACAGCATTAGCTAATCGAGCGGGATGAGCATCGTTTAAGTGCTGATATTTGACAAGACTAACTTCGTGTTTAATGATGCACAATGATTCATGCTGTTTGGCGGTTTGATTAGTCCCTCATCCAGTTGCTCTCTTCCCGCCAGTCATCACAAACGGAGACACTGCTCGGAGAAAGAAAAAAAAAGTCCAGAAGTGCGTCTGTCGTTCCCCCTCCTCTGCTCCCGCAGGTTTTTATGGTGAATTTGAGAGAAAACTAGACAAACGTCTCCCCCGTACAAACTCCTCCGCACTCAACTTCCATCATCTCACATCCTTTCGTTCACACTATGTGCACACACAAACACAAATGTACACGCCGGAGACAAACACAAATGCATCAGAATCAAGATGAAGAAGGTAGAATGTGTTTTAGAGAAACCAAAAAGGCAAAAGAAACTTTAAGAAACCAGTTCAGGTTCAACTTAACGCCTTATTTGGTGCTAACTAAGAAAACATTTGAAGGGTTTTGTTTCTTCTCTTCTTGAATCATTTACAAATATCCTAAAAGCCATAATCTTATACTAAAACTAAGGACAATGAGATTAAAGAAGAAGAAGAAGAAGAAGAAGAAGAAGAAGAAGAAGAAGAAGAAGAAGAAGAAGAAGAAGAAGAAGAAGAAGAAGAAGAAGAAGAAGAAGGATTTTAAAATTGAATTCAACAAAGTAATCTCCATGTTCGGTGAGCATGAAGGACTTGTAAAGAGTCTCGTTACTTCACATTTGTCAGGAACACAACGTAGAGATGACTCGTTTTACACTGACCATGTAACCTTCACTTTTAAAACATGCGCATGAAATGTAACGAGGTTATCTGTACGAGTCTAATTCAACCTCAAACGTAACATATGCATAAATGAATGCCACTCCCTTATGCTAACACTGAGGTTGTTCTGTCAGTGTAGTTACCACATTATTATCTAATGTGCTTGTTAATACTGAGGTTTCCAGCAACGAGGAGTACTCACACTGTATAAGTGACCTCAACACCTACACACACCTGCACTGACACGCTTGCACACACACAAACACACACACTTCTGCTCCTTTTCTCTTTGTCCACTCTCTGGAAGGTGAAATTGGATCATAAATCAAACTGACTCCACGTTCTACTTGTACGTGTAAGGAAACAGATCATTTAGTGGTAATAAATAAAAATAAAAATTCAGCTAAATTGAGCGCTGAACCCATTTAGGATTGGAACACGTTTGGAACAACAGGTTCTTTACACAAAAACAATTTGCGAGAACGGCTTGAAATCATAGATCAGAGAACATTCATGTTCATGTTCACAGTTTCAGAGATGTGAAGTGTAATCAGAACGATGTGTTCGTCCCTGATTTCACGTGTGATGCTGCAGGTATTCACAACAAGTTTCCAGATTTAGAAAGTGATAGACACATTAATTCAGTTGATTCATTTCTATTTTGTAGGATTACATTTTATAGTTGATCACATACGTTATAATATTGAGTATAATACAATGATACTTAACGTTTTAAAGTTATGTGACATAACAAAGGTAGAAAACAGCTTATTGGCAAGTGAAAAGTGCATGTGTGTGTCTGTGTGTGTGCGTGTGTGGTGGGTGGGAGGGTGAGTAGGTGGGGCTGCAGGGTGTTTAGAGGGTTCCCTGAACCATCGTTTGTCGCCGTCTTCCTTCCTGTTTCATTCTCTCACATTTCCTGTCAGCTGACTCAGTCGGAGAATCTTGATCTGGTAAACATCCAAGCTACCGCTTCTGCACACACACACACACACACACACACACACACACACACACACACACACACACACACACACACACAATATGTAGCCACACATTCAGCCCTCATGTACGCGCACACACATAGCTGAGTACTGAAAGACGACACAGTAACATTACTTTACAAAGGTCAACCAAAGCATTTTATACAATAGTCTACACATTTTATACAATAAATGTATTTATGTGAAAAGTGTAAAAGGTACATTTACTTCAACTGCTGATTGGAAAGTTTCTAGGATTAAATGCATTCTGTACTTAAGTATTTAAAAACTAAAAGGACAGAAAAAGAACTACAATAAAAAGGAGAGCAGAGAGATCAAAGTAACAGACAGAAGAAGAAAGGACAAGAGAGACACAGAAAACAAAGTCGGTCGCATGGTGAGAAAGAAAGAGAGAATAAGAGACGCAGAGAGAGATAAGGACGTAGAGATGGAAAGAGAGACAGACAGATGGAGGAGGGGGGGCGGAGAGATAAAGATAGCTGAAAGGAGGGAGATCCGTCAGCGTTTGTTTCCTCAGGATGTGGTTACCACGACGACGAACAGGCACAGAGGCAACATCACTACTCGCTGGTCCCTTCTGACACCTGCAAGTGTGTGTGTGTGTGTGTGTGTGTGTGTGTGTGTGTGTGTGTGTGTGTGTTTTTTTCACTGAGAATTTGAGTGAGTAAATGAGTGTATGTGGTCTGTGTTTCATTGGTTGTGTGTCCATTTTGCTTTAGGTATGTGTGACAGAGTGTGTGTGTGTGTGTGCTGATAAAGGATACACAGCAGAGAGAGAGACAGATAGGAAGGACTATGTGAAAGGAAATAATCACACCAACACTTAAGACAAAGCGAAAGAGCAAACAAAGTCAGAGTACGATGAAGACAATCAGAGGAACAACCTGGAGCAGAAAACATGAACACCAGAGGAGGAACATATGTGAAAAGGAAATTAAGCGGCAAAGACTGGTAAAAAAAAACAACCCTCAAATCATATACAGTGTATTTGTGTCTTCATCTCATCTGCCTTCACTCTGTCTCTTTCTGACTCACTCACTGTCCTATTTAGAGCAGAATGTGGTTTCAAGAATGAAAGAAAGAAAAACCAACGAACACTTCAAGATCCGATGCAACGCGATGTTCAACTCTGTTTTTACTTTCACCTGGAGCCAATTTCTCACAAGCTATAAAGTCCACCACAGTGAAAACAGGAAAGAAAAGCTTTTTCACAAGGCTTTGTTTAACCTAGCATTGCTAACAGAATTACCTTCTCTTTAGCATTTTTCTTCAGGCTGTTGCAGACACTTCCAGTTAACACGGATGATGTGTCACTTTTTAAATCACATGGCATCAGCCGAGGTTAGCATGAATGCTCAACAGCAATATGCATGCAATATGCAACTGCTCATTTGGAGTTTAATTTGGAATAAATAAATAAAAAGGTGCCATTACTTTGGTTTTCTTAATCTCTTAATAATGTTGTGGCATGATTTAATTTGTGTTCCTTTAAACCAGAGGATCCTGCACATACAGGAAAATTGCATTCTTTAGCTAACAGCACTAGCATTGATGACGAACGTAATTCCCACGACTTTGGCGAGGATGCCACATACAACCAGTAACTTTAAGTTACCCTAACCTGACAGACGCTTGGTGGGGAGGCGCAGTTTGACGCATTAGCCGAGTAGTGTGTGGAAAGTGAAAGCATTGAAATGCATCTCAGATGATTAAAATATCTGTCTATATGCATAATTTCCTGTAGCGTTTGCTAAATGTTTTTTTTTCCATTGAAGACTTTGATTTAAGCTGCTTTATATTTACACTATGTTCTCTTTGTCTCCTGTAGGCACTCTAGCTACACCCAGTGAGCCATCATGGAAGACCCTTCATCCACCCAATCCTTCCCCAACCATCATCGCCACCACCCATCCTTTCACCTCACCTTGCCCAGCCAACAAAGCCCTGAAGTGGGATTCCCGTCCTCTCAGCGTGCCCTGGACCCTTTGGAGCAATATGGAAGTAATGGGGAAGAATCCACAAACTCCTTCCTGACTTCAAGCACCTCCTCAGGGGGTCCGAGGGGAAGCAACGGGGCTGGCACAGGCTTCCTAAACACAAGTGGTGGTGGCTTGGATGGAGATGCTAACTTTGGAGGCCATCTTGATGGAGAAAGGGGATTAGGCAGCCATTTCTCTGAAACTTGTTACGGCGGTAGCAAAAACGAGGAAGTTTGGGAGGACGGGGAGAACTGTGAAAACGCTGCAGATGATTTTTATAGGAAAGATGATTGCTATAGTAACGCAAACGACGTTTTTTACTCCGTGAATTGTGACGGTGAGGAAGGAGTCAGACATAAACTCAGAGCAAACTATGATAATTACGCTCATGTTAGGTGTGAAGCTAAAGGCGAAACAGTTTACAATAGGGAGGCTAACGTTAGCCACTTTACTAAACAATCTACTTCTTACAACAGAACCGCGGCGGGGAGCTTTAGCGACAGCAGTGTTGATTATTCAAGAGTGAGTGATAATTATTTAGGGAGAGAGGAAGATTATGGATCCAGCTGTGGCTCAGGTGAGGATCAGCTTCAATCCGCAGAGATGGAAGGACCCTGGCTCAGTGTCTCTCCCTCGAGTCAGCCCGCAGAAGGCAGGTGGAGAAGAACAGCTGACACCAACACTTCAGGATGCCTGATGCAGAGATCCCCTCTGGACATCAGCAGCGGGACGTACACTCAGAAACTGGACTCCTTCTCTGAGGCCTTCCTCTCCCAGGGAAAGAGAATATTCCCTGTGATTCCCAGTGGAGATTCCTCTGGACAGTTCTGGGACTTTGGGGTAGGGAGAGGAGAAAGCTCTGGATTTGTCAAGTCAAGGCACAGCTGTGCTTTTGATTCAGACTCCTACCTGCCTCCCTCCTCTTCCTCACCCGCTCACCCCTCTCTTCCGTCCTTCCCCTCTCCTCCCACATCATCCCACATCATGTCTTCAGTTCTTAGTCCTCCTCCCACACCTCTGCCTCCTCCCTCCCACTCACCCTCCAAAATGGACTCCACCGGACCTTCAGCGTCCCAGGGGGGAGACTCACTTGGTACACTCCAGTTTTTCGCTTCACAACTTCAGTCTCTCCCATCGATCCATTCCTCTGGGATGATATGGAAGTTTCCACTGCTGTCACACAGCTTTCCACTGACGTCGGGCAAACCGAGCATCATGGAAGGCAACCTGAGACCTTCTCATGGCAGTAACTATGGCGTCATCACAGGTAAGGCATTGTGTGTGCATTTTTGTGAATGAAAGTATGATAGTAAGAAATTGATAAAAGTTGATCCAGAGTCTTTCAACTGTGGGAAAGAAATAATTCTGAAATAGAAAAAGTACCTAAACATGGATTGATTTAAATAAACTTTATTCCCCCCCCTCACATGAACACAGGTTAAAACCCACATGTAAATTTACGGCATATGTGGGTTTTTGTCGGTGAGCTTGTGAAATTTGCCATTTCTCGTATTCAAATTACATTTTCACTTTTCATCCATGTGATAAGCAGAATACAGAATTACTGTACGTCGGCATATGTGGGTTTAGAATTTACAAGAATTGATTAGAAACAGTCTTTCCTGTGTGCACAGATAAAGTCTGCCACTCAAAGTGTAGCTTCACAGTTCATCGTGCAGCATTGACTTCCACTCTCCTTGTCCTTCCCTCTCTTCTTTTCCAGCCTCCCACATTCAGTCTTCAGAAGCGGCATTCCTCTCTTCCCCATCCCCTCCTCCATCCCTTCATCCCTCCTTCCATCTTCCCTCTCGTCCATCTCACCTTTCAGGCCAGCATTATGAGGCCGCAGAAAAGATAGGCTCTTACATTGTGAAAGTAAAGAATGAACCAGCCAGTCTGAACCAACCCAAGCTACAGGTACAGTATGACTACTCTGTTCTACCACATGAGACACAGCTAATTTAAAGAAATAGTTTGACATTTGGGGAAATATGATAGCATTTTTGTGTTTATGCATCCAAGACTGTGAGGTACAGCTTAAGACGAAACCCTATATAATTGGGTTGCCATGTTTGCTTTTTGTCCGCCCACTTTCAGGTGTTTTGGTAAAGTGGTAACGTCTAAGCCAGGGGTCGGGAACCTATGGCTTCGCGAGCCATATATGGCTCTTTCGATAACGCGATATGGCTCGCAGACAATTTTGAGCTGACATTTTTTAACTTAACAAGTAATAAATAATTATACTGTGCCATTTTAAAGTAAAACATTTAGCAGCGGATTTGTTTTTAGTTCTCCCCTCTCCTTTCCTCCGCTGTGTGCGTGGAACATATTTAAGTCAACTGCAAACGGATTGCTGAGCAGTTCAATTAAAATATCTGAGCAGCAAAGTCGGCAAATGCTCTCAGTTGATCAGCAGAATGCTGTCGGGAACACAGAGGTGGAGATGTTAGTCAGTGTTTGGAAACACGCAGTGACCAAAGTTTCCTGCTGCATCCGAGTCTCCCACAGGCAGCTCGGCTTGGAACGCTCTTACTGCATCATACATGTCTGTGATCACACGGCCCTGAAGCTGCAGGTTTAACAGTGAGATGCTTCCTTATGTCGCACAAACAGTCCAGCTCACATCGTCCCAGAGATCTGTGGTGTCTTTCCCTTTGCTTTCCAAAAACTTTCATTCCAGTCACATATTTAGATACTTCCTCAAATGTATTTTCCCGTGGTTGTGCCATGCATTGATTTAATTACCAAAACTGGCGGGCCAGTTATGACAGACATATGACATTTTCTCGCGGGCCGGATATAATTGCCTTGAGTTTGACACCCGTGCAGTAAACACTGAAACGTGCACATAAATGAGATAAATAACGTAAGCGTTTAGTTTATTTAATAAAAGAGCTCCTGTTCAATGCAACACTGATACCTCTATTAGTACTCGGAGACGTGTTATTCTTAAAAAATGCACGCATAAAGTTGCATTCAAATTTATATATTTTTATATATGGCTCTCAAGGAAATACATAAAAAAAATATTTGGCTTTTATGGCTCTCCCAGCCAAAAAGGTTCCCGACCCCTGGTCTAAGCGATAATATACACACTCTTACAGTCAGAGTGAAAAATATAAAGGTCTATACTGTAACAACAGGACGCTGCTTTCAAGCCGGCACCTTCTTGTCCTCCACCATTTTGATCTGTAAGTACCCTGATGAGAAGAGGGGATGCCTTTCTGACCATATTTTCGCTGTACAAAAACAGCAGGCGAGGCAGAGATTGAAAGGAAGTTGACATGAAAAACGTCACTAGCCTATTATGTCCTCCAAAGTTGGGGTTAGCATGCTAACAGGCTAAACTAAGATGGTGCACATGGTAGACATCATACCTGCTAAACAGCTGCATGTTAGCATTGTGAGGATGTTAGCATGCTGATGTTATCACTGCTGTGCCTCAGTACTGCCTCGCAGAGCCCTTTCTCTTTATTAGTCAGACCTTTCTGACTGTTATCACAGGAAGTATCCAGGACAAAACATATATTAATTACACACAGACATGTGTACATTTAAAATGTAAAAACAAGTCATTGTGCTTCTTTGTGAACTGTATTTCAGAAGCCACATTTTCACAGTAGAGTTGCAAAGTTTTTTCACACTGTCACCATCAACATAGACTGGGATTTGGGAGGAGGCAACAAGTAGTGGGTGGACACGTAACTCCAACTGCATTTCTGCTTCTAAAAGCACAGTATTAGTCATGTTTTTCGACATGTTCAATGTGTGTAGTGTAGTAGTGAATGAGACCTTCTGAAAATCTCTGTATTAAATGCACAGAAATAAAATTGAAATTGAATTTGGCTTAGAATACAAAACACCAAAAAATGTTTTACATTGCTGTGTTAAAACCTTTTCCTTGTTTTCTTACAGCAACAAGTTGCTCCTGTCTACACTGGAACTGCATTTCCCAGTATCCTTCACTCCAGCAGAGGTCCGAAGAGGGGCCGGTACACTCCTCAACCGCTCCTCAATCCAGCTCGTCGGGGGACGGGTCTGTACTCCTCCATCTCATCCCTCAATCACAGAGAGGAGGAAACAGCATGTGGACAAAAGCACGATGACAGTGTTGTGTTACCGTAAGTAAAACTTGCTTTGTTTATTCCTCTTTTAGTTATCAATATGTTTAAAAAACATGATGAGGAGAAAGGAAGTTCGTTTTTGTGTTTTGTAGCTCTAGATCCATGATATTACCTTTTTCACTTCTCCCCAGGTGTGTCAATGTGGGTCATGATTTCCAGGCACAGCTTCCTCCATGCTTTGTGGATGGAGAAGGGTCAAGGGTGTGGTTATCAGAGGAGGAATCTCCTAGGGAACAGTTGCTCTGGAAACCGTGGGACAAGCTGGAGGAGAGTACCACCCTACAAAACCAAGGTGAATGGCATGCTAACATATAGCTTTCCAACCCAAAACTTTAAGAATAGACCTGCTTTGGAGTCTTAAGTCAAAGAAAACACTTGTGAATTCTCAGTTCTTCAACTGTGTGTGTGTGTGTGTGTGTGTGTGTGTGTGTGTGTGTTGTGTGTGTGTGTGTGTGTGTGTGTGTGTGTGTGTGTGTGTGTGTGTGTGTGTGTTTGTGTGTGTGTGTGTGTGTGTGTGTGTGTGCACAGTTGAGAAGCTGTTGTCCATGTGCAGTTCCAGCTGTGCACCAGGAGGGGGCAGTAACACAGAGCTGGCCCTGCACTGTCTGCACTACTGTCAGGGGAGCACGATGGTAAGCAGTGAAGAAATATTAATACTGTCTTTCTTTCTTTATTCTTCACTAATCATTTTACGATGCACTCATTCCATCATTTTCATCCTTCCTCCATGCATCATTACTCACCTACTCATTGACTTCTTGTCTTTCTTACTTTCTTTCTCACTGAATCATGTCCAGTTAATTCATTGCATGCCTCATCTGTCTGTTCTCTGCCTCCTCCATCCCTCTGTCCTGTGCAGGCCACTGTGGAGATGCTGCTGTTCTCACAGCCCTCGCCAGCAGGAGACTACCACTACTCCGGTAACCTTTGACCTTTGACCTCACTCTAAGGCTGCGGTCCAACAGTCAAAATAATGACGTCCTATGTCTTTTCCTTGACCTCGATGCTCCAGAGTACCCTATGTTAAAAGAGATAGGAACGGTTTAGTGTTTAGTGTTTTTCTGCAACAGCTAAAAGTTGTCTGCATGTCAAAATGTGAGTCAGCAAAGGAGTAACCATTCCCACTGTAGGTACAATAGTACTCTTTGTAGAAATCAAAACCTCCTGCCACAAAATCTCTGTCTCTCCCTCTCTCCCTCTCCCCCCTCCCTCTTTCTCTCTGTCTCTCCTGCCCCCCCCCCCCCCTCTCTTTCTCTCTCTCTTTGTTTCATGCATTTATATCCACTAAGAACCCTGTAAAGTACAGAGTGGACATTGTACTGCACATTAGTGTTCACTCAGGTGGGTGTATTCCTGCAGACGGGGTACTGTTAACTGAATGTCTCCTGCTCTGTCTGAAGCTTGCTGAAAACAATTCTAACCAGAAGTACATTTACTCCTGTACATCTCAGAGGCAAATATTGGACTTTTTACTGCACTACATTGATTTGATAACAATTTTTCACCCCCTTCCTGTCCAGTGAAAGCCAAACCAAATAATAGTAAAGTGTTCTTGTATGTGTTGAGAAGATTCTCCTCCTCCTTCAGCTGAATAAAGTGTTTAAAAAGCCTCTTGGATCAGCTGGATGATGCATCGTCACAAAGCTGAAAACTGTTCTTCTGAGAAACTCATGACAAGTTGGCTTTTTAGAGACACGTGGTTCTAACAGGACAAAGATACAAACATGTGATGATCTGATAGAATCTGATGTGTTGTGTAGATTAAACTACCAACAGGATGTAAAGGAGGTCAAATGAGTTCAACCTCAAACATCTACAGCAGTAAAATGTAACATTAATGCAGCAGTCATGTTAATCTACTAAACTAAAACACTGACAGGGAACATTTTATCATCAACTCCTTTACATTTGACTGATAATCCTTACAGACTTTTGCAGGACAAGCCCACTTGTAGTGGAGTATGTTCATAGTGAGATATTAGTAAAGGACTAACAATGTGTGTGTGTCCTCATCTTGTCACATGTATTAATCAACGGTCTCCCCTCCTCTCTCTGTAGGTAGTGATTGTTGGACAGACAGTGAAAAGCGTCTCTTCAGTGCAGCTCTGGGAACTTATGGGAAAGACTTTTCCTTCATACAGAAAATGGTACAACTATTATGTCTATGTATTATGTTTTCCTTTTCTAATCCGTCTTTGTCCTCGTCTAAAAGTGTCATCTACTGTTGGTGGATTTTCTTATCAGATGGTTCTGTGAAGCGACATACAGTCGCAGTGATCTGTGTTGACGACAGTGCTAAAGCTTCTCTGACATAAAAATGCACTTCATTAGTAACTGCACAGAAAAAAGTACAGTTTTGATTAAATCTCACGCAACTATGAGATTACCAAAAGGCCCGACCACCTCTCCTGGGAGCAAGACACTGCAGACTTTTTATTGTTGTTTTGGGTCACTTTGTAATTGTTTTGGTCTTCTTGTAGTTATATTTCTTTCTGTGGTTGTTTTGCCCCTTTTTGTAGTCCAATTGCAAGTCTTTGTAGTCCTTTATGTCTCTTGGTGATCATTTTGAGTCTCTTCCTGTCTGGTACGTGTCTCTTTGGGTGACACTTTGGGCCCCCGGGCCTAATCCATCCATGTGTGCACTGTGCTAAGTATTCACTTTGTGTGTGTGTGTGTGTGTGTGTGTGTGTGTGTGTGTGTGTGTGTGTGTGTGTGTGTGTGTGTGTGTGTGTGTGTGTGTGTGTGTGTGTGTGTGTTGCAGGTGAGGACTAAGACCGTGTGCCAGTCTGTTGAATTTTACTACCTGAGCAAGAGGCTCCAGGACAAGCAAAAGAAACAGAAGGAGGAGGAACACAGAGATGCAGTGATGGAGCAGCAGAAAAGTGTAAGAAACACCTAAAAGAAGCAAATTGGGAATTTAATCAAATTTGTTTTGCCTCTTGTCAAAATGTCCCTTTTAGTTTGTGTTTTAATGCCTTAGTTCTGTCTTTTTACATTAAGGGTTACAGACTCTCTCTCCACCTCCCAACTCTCGTTTGTTGAGTGTAATTCGATAACCAAAAGCAGAGAGAGAACGCAGAATGAACAGAATGTTTTTCCGATTTGGAAAACAGCACAACAAGTCAATTACAGTTGCTTACAATGTCCCGTTTTCATAGAAAACCCCCATCTGTCAGCCAGTGAACGCACAGTTTGGCCTGGAGGAGACGGTTCCTGTGTCGTTATTGACCAGCTTTTTCCCCTGCAAGCTGTGTGGCAAGTGAGTAGGACCGATTATAATCTCCAACGCAAACTTCCTCTGTGATTGGCTTCAGGGGAAGCAAACAGACGGTTTATATTTTCTCCTTTTTTAAACCTTCTTTCTCCTTGCTCCAGAATGTTCTATAAAATCAAGTCCCGTAATGCTCACATGAAGATCCACCGGCAGCCTCAGGAGGATTGGACCGACCGGCGGCTGCAGCACCAGCTCCTCACGCAGCGTCTGGCTCTCAGTCACTCCACCAACCTCATGCCCACCCCAGGCAGTAATCTGATCCCCCCCCACGCCGCAGCTCTGACCTTTCCCTCCTCTGGCCTCGCTGGAACATCAAGCAACAGCACCAATGCAGACACTGTCCTCCACACCATCACGCCCAGCAATACCATCGTCCTCGACCCCAGCGCCGCGGCAACATACAGCAACATCGCTGCTTCAAACTCTCATGTGATCACCAATATAGACTCTAATCAAAGAGAACCCGTCTTACCTTTCCACCAATCATGGAGCTCCTTTGGACACGGCCCCGACCCTGCGGTCTTCTTCTGCAACACAGAAAGGAAAGATGGCGCTGGGACAGTGGGGGGGAAAGAGCCAATCAACTGGCAGTAAAAGCATTTCTACCACTGAGCTCTGAGACTCAGCATAACTGTGTTTTAATTCAAACTAAATATCAATTAAAACTTTTTGAAGCGTAATTCAAAGGACATTATGTTTTCAGATCGGTTTGTCCGTTTGTCAGCAGGATTACCGAAAAAGTAGGGTGTAGTATGGACCAATGAAGAACCAATTACATTCTGAGCGGATCCGATTCGCCAGTCGGATACACATGTTATGTTTCACGTTCGTTATCATCGTGAAACGGAGGTCTGCGCTCTCCGAATGCCTTTTTATTTTTTTGTTGTAAATTGTGTATTTAAATGTGTTTCATATTTAAATGTTTCTTCGCCATTTGACATTTGAATAAACATTTTAACCTCATGGTAGTTTTTGATTTTTCCAACTTGTTTACTGGGATTAAACAAACCAGCCAGGCTATCTGTTCCCCCTGGTTCCACTCTTTGTGCTAAGCTAACTGTCGTCCAAACTGTAGCTTTATATTTAACAGAGAGTGCTATCGATTTCTCATCTAACGCTTAGCAAGAAAGCCAATTAGTATATTTTCATCAACATCGAACTCTTCCTTCAACTCTCACACAGACCTTTGCAGAAGTGAGGAGCCGCTTCACTTTCCAGTAATGTCCTCACTCCTAAAGTCTGAAACTCAAAGTGGTCCTCACAAAGATGGACATACATGAACACACACACATCCACAAAGACACACACTCATAGTTGGCACAGCCATTTCAACTCACAGCTTGTTGAAAGGTTTTGCTAAAACACCATAATGGGCTAATATTGACCTTAGTGGACCATCTCCTCTCTTACAGCTGTCTGAGCACTCGTGTGCCCAGGATTGACCTGTTGATGGTTAACTACAGTGTTTCTGTGTGTTTTTGTCCGGATGCCGTGAAAGAGGAACCGTGAATGTGAGAGTACGACTGCTAAATCCAGATTGAGGTTGATCTAAAATAAAGCAAATGTAAGGATGACTTGTGATGGCAAAAACCAAAGACAAACAGAAAACCCCAAAAATAAACAGCATCCTGTCCGTCATTATTTAACTAACGCACATTTCTAGGATCCACGATACTTGTCTATCCCGTGCATTGCTCCAGGCGGTGTGTATTCTTTGGTCCCATATCTACATGAGTGTTCATGTCACTGTGAAGGTGACAACAGTGTTTGTATAGGTGAGTGTGTGTGTGTGTGTATGATACACAAGTCTGCTTGTTCATGTATATGTAATGAGCATCACGTCCTTCAACGTATCCTTTTAAAGTAAAGCTGTGAGCACGTAGATCCATGGATATGTGTTTTATGCACATGTGTGTGTGTGTGTGTGTGTGTTTGTGAGCATCGTGTGTTAACCGTATGTGTGTGTCCCTGATAAAAGATACACAGAATTTAAAATGGTTCCTCCCCCTGTCAAAAGTCCACTATGTCTGGCACAGTTTGCTCTCTTTTCTCTGATGCCTGCTTTTCACTTCTGCATTATGAGCCGTGTCTCGACTATTTGTTTGGAGGCATGTGGTTGAAGGTTTTGTTCTCATACTTATTGAAAAGGTTTTGCACCGAGTAGGAAGAAATGAGAGAGGCGAGCAGCAGCAGTCCTGAATGTCGACTTTTTCTCAGAGAGCGAGCACAAGCACGCAAATAAAGGGGAGAGGGAGACCAATGGGCTGAGAGGAGGGGGGACCTGGCAGAGAATAAACAGAGGAGTTACTGAGCAGCGGCCATTCAGCCATTCATAGTGAGCAGCTATTTGCCAGTTGACTGAGCTCAACCCATCCCCACTTTCTCTCATTTGATGCTTTTTGTTTTTTTCCTTCGGCCAGAGAAGCACGCGTAAACAAAAACAGCTTTTATTTGAATCATTTCAGTGTGTAACTCTTAAAACTACAGCACATTTACCGTCATACACACAAGTATTGTTGAAGTATTGTCATAAATGCAACAAAAGACAATATGTTATATCTTTTTTTATTCTGTAAAGAAGCTTTACAAGTCATCCCGTACATGTTTATAATTGTTAGCATTCACATCATTATGTAAATATAAAGTCAACATACCGACCCTGTGTTTTATCACAGCTACTGCACGTTCTTATTCAATACATTTATCATGACTAAACAAAGACTCAACCTTAAGACAACCTTAACCAGACCGCATGTAACAGTTTGAGATTACTGTGACACCTGACGTCATGATTCACTGCCTTTTTACTTTTATATGATAACACCAGTTCCTCGTCTCCTGAAGAAGAAAGTCTTAAGTTGCGAGAACTTGCTTTGCCCTTCTTGAGATAAATAAATAAACGAGTGTTTGAGGTTTTATCACTTCGGAGATTACTGTAGGCCAACTGCTGTCATTGACACAGTTGGAGGTTGAAACTCATTTAGAGAAAACGACCTTTAAAGATATGTATTGTAACATTTTATACATGTTGTACACACTACAGGTGAATAGGATTTTAAACTGTACTAATAGATATCAGCATGAAACTTACCCACTTCATTACTCACATTAACACAATTACTTTTTGCAAGTTCTCTGAAATGTGATGTTTAAATATGCAAACATTTTTATCTAATGCTAACTTTTGGTGAATTTAGGAGAAATTTCTGGACACAAATAGACAAAGTTAGTAAAATAAACTATGAAAGGTTTAACACTTAAAATCCAGTCTTACTTTAAGATAATGTCTAGTTTTAATTACCACAAACATGTGAGACATTTTCCATTCATACAGGTCTCTTGAATTAGTGACATGTGTAAACACTGTCCTACTGGTCCCTCTGGGGGTGAAAGGTCACCTGGATGATAAATATTGACCCCCACCAAACAGCCTCTGACATTTGTGAAACCTTTTAAGTACGCACAAAGACAACAGAAGTAATATTGAGAGTCTGTTGGAGAGGGCAGGAGCTCAGTCCAGCGTGACCTCGCTACAGCAGCACCGGTGGTGTAACACTGGCCCGCTGTGGTTGTGCTCTGCTGCTAAAGAGCTGTGATCCAAGTGAGGAACTGATCAGGAATCACAATCCAACAGCAACTACGACGAGGTTTCAAACTCCTTTCAAAACGTCACATTTATTTTCCCCTGTGCCATAATTCTGGCTGCTTAGGAATGTCTTTACACAGACTCTGTTATCCTGAACCAGTGAGAGAACACACAAGAGCAACAATCAGGTGTGAGTGTACCTGTGTGTGCTTGTGTCTGTGTGCGTTTCTCAACAAATTAAATACATTTGGCTTTGATAGGAGAAAGTCTTGATGTTCTGATTTTCAGTTTAGGGTTATGCACATTTCTTCCTGGCTTAACTGTCGGTTTTCATTGAAATAATACAGTAATAAGAAGGATCAAGTTGTCGTTTGCAGGTTAGGATCAGTGTAATGTATGAATTGCTTTAATGAAATGTCCTCTTCTTGATGAAAGCATACTAGTCTATTGTCCACTTTACAAAGTAGGACTACAAAGAACCTTTTTAAGAGCCTGTAATCAAATCCTGCTCTTTTCAGCTGTTTCCTGCACCTCCTCTCATACTGAACACCACGCTATTTACTCCCAGAACTCACTTTTCCTCTCCTTTTCTCCCTTTCTGTTATTTGACTTTCACTTTAAGTTACTTAATGAGGAGTTGACCCAAAATTTGAATCTGGCGTATATCGGTTATTCTGATAATGATGTAGGTTGTAGTTCCTGAAGTAGTTTTAGGAACATACACTTGCAGTCATTAGCATGACAATAAGCAAAAGCATAATAATAAATGGAATCAGTTTAAACCTTATACAGTTTGAACTAATGAAAAAGGCCTAACAGGAAAGAATTGTGTAATTTGACCCACATTATAGGGCTAACGAGACAAAGGTCAGAGGCAGTTGTTTGGGTTTAGATAGCTGATGGACTTTTAACTTGTTTTAGATTTCCTGAGGAATTTCTTTAGGAGAACTCCTATATTCTACCCCCAAGTAAATACACGTTTGCATGTTCAATTGACCTGCTATAAGGCCCATTAGGTTAGGCTAACAATGAATTGACAGTTTGCCTAATTACTTGTCATAACAGGAAAATAAAAGGCGCAAATAACTAATACCTGACTCCACCTGGGTGCAGCAGAACTGCTGACACGTTATCATCTTTTAAGTTGTAACACATGTGTTAGTTGTTTTTATACATCTGGAAAATATAGAACAACATAAGCGTTCATTTGGAGTCCGTATGAAAGCCCACTATTCAGTCTCCTTTAATCTCTGTTTTGGTGTAAAATAATAAATACATATATGGCTTTTAGCTGCTAACTGTGGTTCTGGGCAGGTTGCATGTAGATCTTTTTTGCTAGGACATTAAATTACAGCAGCTGCCACCTGTATTAATTATGCTTCCAACATGTCTGCTGTCAAAAAGGTGAAGGCCTAAGGGTGAATAAAGTCAATTTTCTTTATTATAAAGTATTTCTACATTGTGGTTTTTCTACTTTTACTAAAGCAAAACAAGAGAAGAGTACGTCTTTCATCGCTGACTAGTGTGTTATGTTACCAGTATGGTACAATAATCCAATAATACATTTAAACTACTGAATGTTACATTAGGGTGTGTCGAGCTCTTTAAATGGTGCCGCTCATTGCGTGCTGACATGCCCTCTTCTGTGATTGGTCGAGAGCACAAGGGGAGGGGGGAGTGCCTGGTTGCGTCACGTCAAGGAGAGGGATGACAGAGAGAGAGAGAGATAGATAGAGAGAGAGAGAGAGAGAGAGAGAGAGAGAGAGAGAGAGAGAGAGAGAGAGAGAGAGAGAGAGAGAGAGAGAGAGAGAGAGATTACAGAGAGCATGAGGCAGGCGCAGTAGCAGACTCCTATATCCGAGAGACGGAGACAGACGGTGCCAGCTGCTAGCTAAGTTAGCTATAGTAGACAGTTAGCAACTAGCTTCAGAGTCCTTGCGCCTTTACTACCTATGAGTGACTGAGCAAAAGTGTGCGTGTGTGTGACAGCGCGTGTGTGTCGACGCTTTGAGCGCCCTGTCGGCTGTCCCGAAGTCACTCAGTGTGTGTGTGCGCGTGCGAGTGTGTATATATAAACTCCCCTATCTTCCTCGTCCGACCAGCAGCGTGTCTGTGTGTGTATGAGGTGAGCAACACATAAACACTCATAGTCGACTGTTTACATTCGGTGTCCGGTTACTTGCCAGCGGGATTCACATCATTTACTGACACCGACACAGCACCAAGATGTGAGTACTGATAGGTAACGTGTGTGTGTGTGTACGAATGAGTCCCGTGTGTGTGGCTGTCATTGAGTGCATTTGACCCGAAGACAAGTCATTCCCAGATCTCCCCGAGTGTCTGAGTGGCTACATGTGTCCTTGTGTCAACGTGGTAAAAGATATTGCAACTCCTGCTGCACTGTCGCTACAGAGAGATTCAAAACTTGTGTGTCTACCTGAACCAAACTCTGTGCATTGAAAACTTGTTTAGAAAGATAATTATTTACTTTGGTAGACACACGTCTCAGCTGAAATGTACACGGGAAGACTAACTCCTCGTAGCAGTAGTATACAAAGTGGGGTCAAAGGGCTCACGGTTGTTGCAGGAGGTCCCTCGCTAAATTTGGGGCTTTTTCAATGGAGTTTTGTAATAGTATAAGTGCATGGCATGACTGCTTTTATCACAGGTAAACCACTGTTACTGTCACACCCACAGAATGAATGCAGTGGGGCTCCTATATTTCCCCTGTAAGGAATACATGTCTGTTTAGAGATTGAAACTTGTAGATTGCATAACATGCTTCTTTTTTTATAAGCTGCATACCAAAGAAGCTTGTAAAAACTGTGTGTGCTTGATGTCCTGATTTTCCCACTGCTTCTCTGTGTTGCAGACATTTGGTCTCTGCTCTTTCACCTTTTGAACCCGTACATGTGTATCTGTCGTGTCAGAATCATTTGCTTGTACAGTTTGTTCATCCTCAAAGCAACCTTTACTCTGCTTCAAAAAGTGGTTCATGCAGAACAGCTGTCCCATCCCAGAGCTCAGGCGGCCCAGTGGGAAGCGGTGTAGCGATCATGCAAATTATATTTATTGCAGTAAATCCTCAAGCAGGTGCATGATGAGAAATATTCAGGCAGAGAAAGGCAGTTGTCTGCTTTGTGTCGTAGCCTTGTAAAGGGACTGTAGTGGCCTTGTGTGTTTGATGGACATGTTCCATTCACTCATTCATCTTGATGTTGTTATTACGTGTTGCAATAATGCCAAGGTAAAAGACTGAACATGTTTAACGCAGCTGGGACACATCCATCATAGTTTTATGCTCCTTTTTCAGGATGACATTTTTCTTTTCCACATAAAATGTCTTGCCTGGACACTGGATTAACTGAGTTCTTTAAATCTTCCACGAAGGTCGTTTAGTTAGTTTAGCTATTAGTGAGAAATAATGCGTTTTTCTGCCCAGCGATTTCGAATTCCGCTCCAAAATGTAAAGGGTTCACCCGTGGCCCATGCTACACCTTTCCACAGAGTTTCATGAAGTTCAGGCCAGTATTATTTCTGTAATCATGCTGACAAATAAACAGACACACAACCAAAAACATAACAAAGTAAGCATGCTGCAAATTCATTTTAGCCCATTTTGAAAGGTACTTCACCAGTTTTTCGAGTGTTACTCCCATCAGTGAGCTTATATCACGTTCAGCTTATATCTGGTAGGATGCAGGGAGTCCTCCTGGTATGGTCAGAAGATATTATATTTCCACAAGCAAGGCTTAACATGATATGTATGTAATGTTATTTATAAACAACAGTTTGCATGCCTTTTAGTATACATTAAATCAAGAGTGCAGACAGAACATTTAAACTCAAGTGTTTTGCATCAGAAGTGATGCAGCGTCTCTCTCACACCTCCTATGTCGACACTTAAAATCTCACGGAGTCTGTGTTTCTAGTTTTCGGATGTTGCACATTTAGCTTTGCTTTTTAAAGAAAATGTATCCTTTATCATGCCTGAAAAGATATTTATGATATGTTTTACCACACACACTGTGTTAAAACCTTGTGCTAATAGACACACTCGGCCCAAAATACACAATAGATGTTTTGAAAACACTGCACATGTGTATTTCTGTATGCACTTGTGCAGACTCTTCTTACTCCCTCAGGGCTGTCGGCTAATTGGGGTCCTGACCTGTTGTTGGGGTTACCGTGAGAAAAAGAGAGAGAGAGTTTATGTTTCCTGGCAAACACTGGACCTTCTTTTTCTCACAGCAAATATCTGTGATGACTGGTGTAGAATTTGGAGTCGACTCCGTCAGACCAGGAGGCAGGAAGTAAACAAAGACGGGGGTACCGTTGGAGTCGCCCCTTCGCTGAAGTACTTAGGTGAAACGCATCAGAGCGTCTTGCTATGATTGTACGAGGAATAAATAAGAATAACGACCAATTAAACGTAAAAGTACAGTTAAACTATGAGACTCTTCTACTCGCATGAAACACTTTCACAGATATTTAATTGGTTCCTCTCCCTGTTATGTCCCGCCCTGCTGTCCCATGTCAACAGGAAATGCATCAGATTAAGGAAATGCTTTTAACTGGGCCTCGGAGTGCTGACTGATTATTATGATATGGTAGTTATGGCGCGTGATCGATTAATCCCACTGCGATTACCTTGTGCACAGCAGAATCATGAAACCCTGCATGAATGTTAAGCTGCTGCTTTCCTCGTTGTTTCGTCAGGTTTAAAGAGGGTCTGGTAAAGGGTCGCAATATGCCACTCGAGAAGCTCTGGTGCTCTGCCCCTCACTCGCATAAGCACACAAGAAGTAGAAGATACAAAACAAACGTTCAAGTGTCCAATAACAAGATAACTACACAACTCTTAGACACCTCCAGCTATAAAGTGCGTTTTTTTTCTCACAATTTCTAAAGCATGTCGGCGAATCCAAAGCTCACCTCTCACCCCTCTCCTCTACGTTCTCCTTTACAAAGACTTCTCTTGAGTAGAAAATCTATATACAAGTCACGGAAAAGATGTAGAAATGTCAAGTTTAAATCATTTCCTGGCTTCGATTAAACTGCGGCACGGTTAAAATGTGTATAAGAAAGCAGTTATTTCAGAATTGTGTAAGAAATGTAGTGTTTTTCTAACGCATGGTATCCTAAAGGAGCAGCCTGCAGAGCATCTTGTTGACACAGCTGGTGGAGAGAGGAGTGATGGTGAAGAGCTTTCATTTGGCTCAAATAATCCTGTCAATTCACCAAAAAGTTTGACTTTGTAACAAATAGCTTTCTGTTTGTTGACATTGCCAAATGTATTTGTACTGAGAGTGTTGAAACGCCTTCTGAATGGTACATTTAAGGAAACTTAGTGCAGTGTAAATACATTTTTGTTTACGTTTCTTTTTGGCAGTTTCCCAGAACGCTTGTGAAATCCACAAGCTCAACATTGTAACCTTTTATCCATCACCGCCCACTTTTGAGTTTAACCTTTTGTTGCTTTTGATAACTATGACCTTTTTAGACTTCATACTTTAAGGATCCTTACTGCTCTGATCCTAAACTTTACTTCCACAACAAGGACATTTCAGTCTGACTGATGCTCTTTCTGATTCCTGTATGTCGTACCTGATCATGTGTTGATACAGTAAAAATGCCTGGTCATAAAGGTTTGAACTGTATATATAACAACTAAACCCTCTCCTGGTCTTATATTACACTCTGTGTTGCAGAGCTTTGTGTAAACCCACAGAATTAAATTAACAAATTAAATTGAAAAGAGTGCGTGTCCTCTCATGCTCGTCTTTTAAAGGTGAACTCGAGGATTAGACGTTTTCTGTAAAGGATGAAAACATGGATCTGCTGTTATCAGAGAGCCATCGTATGCGTTTGCCCCACGATCAGTCAATTAGGACAAAGTTGATGCTAGTGTTTGTGTGTCATGATGTCACAGACTGTGCGTCAAAACAGAACTTTGATCTCTAAGAAGTTAATGTATGAACCAGAAATCACCTCTTACGCCGCCCCACACACAGTGTATTCTCCGTGACCTCTGACCTTTACGTTTGGACAGAGTATGATGCGTGTGTGTCAGTGTGTGTCATGATTTAGCCGTGCTGTCTGAACAATTTTGGCTATTGAGAAATGTTGCTGTGAGGCTTGTTCTTGTTTGTGTCCCTGTATTTGTGCGAGAGAGAGATTTAGAGACGGACAACAGAGAGAGAGAGAGAGAGAGAGAGAGAGAGAGTGAGAGAGAGGGAGAGTGAGAGCACGTTTGGCTTAAAACCTCCACATTCCATTTTGGCTTTTTTGGTTTTAACTCAGTGTCTGTTTTGTGTTGCAGCAGTTTTGAAACTGATGTTTGACAGAACTGTCTCACAATGCTCTGACTGTAACGTCTGTCTTGTAAAACTCTGGTAAATTATTGATTTGAATAGGCTGGTGCGTTGTCTGAAACAAGACCCCCCCCCCCCCCCCTTCTATCCCTATTTATCCTTCTCAGACCCAATTAAAGACAAAGGTCACATTCCTGCCACAGTATAAACCTTTTGAAAGTTGTGTTAAGGGGATCAAACTGTTCCAGCTTTAACTACACAAATGTTACCTTTATGCTTGTTGGAATATTAAAGTAGTGCTCATTTCATAAATCAAGTGCAAGGTATTAATCTGAACTATGATAAAACTGCTCACTAAAAAATGCCTTTCATTATTTATCATAAAGTGGGAAGAGTGAAGCATATATATATTCCTGGTTATACAAAGTGATCAGGACCCTGCATGAGTAACGTGCTCACTGTAGATGCTACGAGTCCTGCGAGAGTCAGTCATTGACAAGCTCTTAAACGGTGTCTGTGTCTTTCTTATGTGTAATCAATACAGTTTAATTGTACGCATTGTTACGCTGGGATCACATGAGCATTCTGACCTCTGACCTATTGGGACTTAGTTTACAAGCCGCTGCGCAAAACTGATCCCGGTGTAATCCATGTGAGAGAGATTCCCTTTGTTCCAGTTGTGGGTGTGGATGAAGCAAAAAAGAGATATTTGGACGACTTGGATGTTCTGTTACTGTTGATGTCGCTTTTCTTCTAAGAATACAGAACATTAATGCAATCCATGTATCGCCTTTAACGAGCAGGACACCTTTTGATAAAGTACTTTTTTATTCTTCATAGCCTAACCCTTTGCACATTCCTTGCACAAAACTACCACTTCTAAAAACAGCACAGCTCTTATATATTTGGCATTTTTAATATTTCTTCATATTACTATCATTTTCTTCTATTCTATATTCATGTTTCTTGTTTTTTGAACATGTTTTACTACTTAACTTCCTCTTATTATGTTTGTGCTATTCATTGGCAATGAACCAGATTCAGTTCCTGACTCCGTTTGTGTGCCAGATGGAGTTTGAACAGTGAAAAGACGTCGACACGACTTGTCTGTTAGTCAACGGTCACATCTGATCAGACACTCAGCATCAAAGACACCGTTGTGGAGATAAGGTGCAGAATGTTTGCAGTAAAACTCTCACTACTATCTTTCACTGATGACGTCAGCCCTGTTGTGATATCAGTGCATGATGATATACATCCCTACTTTTAGTCGGAGCCACATGGAATACAAGTTGCATCTTATTTCTTTTTTACTCCAGTAATATTGATTTTGTTGTGACGTGATCGTCTGAGTGCTGAGCTGTGAGTCCACAGTCAAAATTCCATTTCCCAATTTAAATCGATCTTTATTTGAATGGTCTGTTATTGATCTTTTTCATAAATGATCACATTATCATGCCACATGCATTGTCTACGCTGTAATTTAAATGTTGTTTATTGTGTACACACGACATCTGGTGCACGTCTGCTCGTCCTGGGAGAGGCTCCTCCTCTGTCGCTCTCCATGAGGTTTATAAAACATTTTCTCTTTTTCGGGAGTTTTTCCTTGTGTGGTGCGACGGTCTAAGGTCAGAGGGTGTCGTTTGCCGTTGGGCTATATAAATATAATTTGATTGAAAAGCAAAGCCTTATGTGAGATGTGCAGTTGAGGTGGAAATACCACAAATCTCAAACATTAACTTAACATTAATACTTTTAAATAATGCCCCAGGTTAGAGGGTTCCTTGTGTAATTTACAGCTTGAGTTCTCTGAGACTGTCTGTAGTATTGTTACTGTAATATAGCAAATTGATATTTAATCAAATGGAATTGGGAACTTGTGAATCGGAAAAGACGATCACACTTTTTTTTCTGCTCCCAATGATTCAACATGGACTCATAATCAAAAGCTGCACGTCTGTGTTCTCCTGCTGTCCAGTCACTGAGCACGAGTCAACAACCAATGGTGTCTGAGTCTCTGATCACATGCTCCTTTCTTGTTGCTCAATGATTTATTTTGTCTGCAAGGATTTGTCTTGTCATGTCGTATTGCACTTAAAATGTTCCTGATGTAGCTTAATTCTGTGTAAATAATAATATATTTTAAATACTCTCAATTACAAATAGTGAAGGTGATTCATAAGTTCCCATTTTCAGTATGAACATTTAAAAGTTTATAACGACGGGGAAGTTTTACTTCCACCAGTTTGTGTGTGTGTGTGTGTGTGTGTGTGAAGGCACCAGATACTTTGTCAACTGCAAGGACAAAATCATTCATCCCTTTCTTAAGTTTCTTCTTTCTCTTACTTCTCGGGACATTCCTTGACATTCCTTTGATAATGTATCCTTGAGTGCCTGAGGGGAGTGAGAGACACGAACAATAGAAGCAGACGCGTTGGGGGAGAGATGAGACCTTTTTGTTTTCTATCTTATCACATTCAGTGATTTGTTTTTTAAACGGCTGTTGTGATTCTTTTATTCTCTGTGTAGGATGAACACTAGCGTAGCACTAAAGTTATCAGAGTATCAGGAGCCTGTTTGACAGCATTGCATGTCTAGAGCTCTGCAGAGACGAATGTCCTCAACTGTTCGTTGAATTGTAGGAACAGCTTTCTGTGTTTCGGTGGAACACGAGGTAAAATCTGCAATAACTTTGTTCAATAATGCGATGATGATATAACTTGTGATAAACACTTGGAGAGATGATGTTTGACCTGCTCCTCTCTGCTGTTGTCTCCTTGTTGTATTCAGGTCTTAGGAAACTGTATCTGTTTCCTGGTGTGACGCTGTTGCTTTGTGTAGATGCAGGATCGTGTTTCAGCCTGAGCTTCCACTGCGTACAGTCTTCAGACGGTCTCAAGGCATTTCATCGGCTGTGTCATTTATTCATTGGTTCACCTGCGTAGTTAATTCTTCAGACGGTCATTAGGTCTAGATGATAAACTAGAATAAAAAAGTTCTCACTATACGGCTTGAGGAGATTTTAAATCAAAAGATTACTTTTGCCCTGTTTGCTTTATGACATTAAATCTGTGTGATCTCGTCTCTCAGCAGTCCGTCCACATTCTCTCCACAAGTTCACCTACTCACCTCTTTTGTCTGAGGAGACGTGTTTAATTGGTATTGAATAGGAGACCTTTTTGGTTTTATGTAATTTGATTATTTTGTATTATTTCTTCTGTATTTAATTCTCCCATCATGCACTGAATAAAAGTTTAAAGTAGACAATCCCCTTCACACAGGTGAAGCCGTTTATGTGCCATCATGCAGGTCATTCATCGTGCATGTTAGTGCACTACAGACTGTGCACTACAGTCTGTAGTGCACAGTCTGTAGTGCACTACATACTGGGAACTGTCTGTAGTGCACAATCTTTAAATCTATACAGAACATATGTGGTTTCTACATATACATACATACATACGTTTCCATCCCCTCTTCTCATTTCTCTGTTTGTACATCCTTGATTCCTTTCCTTGTCTCCTCACGTCTCCCCTCCACACCTGAGATGCAAACGGAGGAGGCAAGGACGAGACACGAGGAGTCGAGGCAACATGCATTTAAGAATGACAAAAGCTTATGCCGTGTGGCACAGCTGCCTCCTCTGTCCTTTGTCGCACGGCTTTTATACGTTACTGGTGCTGAAGACACTTTCGCAAAAGGACACACCTTTGCATTCTCGCTCATAGCTCTTCCAGGAAGCCTCCTCTCTCCTCCCCCCTGGAGAAGCATTTTAGGAATTGAGAAATCCTTTAAGATGGTGCGCTGAGATCAATTTCTGGGTCACAGGCAGGTGGACGGAGTAAAGAGGAGACGAGGAGGCAAGAAATAGGAAATGATAAAGGCCTAACAGTGAAGAAGAAGATGCCACCACTCAGAGTGATTTTGATTAATGTCTAACGTATGTAATAGTTTAGGATATAGCCTTTTGAAGTAGTTTTTTTTCATATGTGCGTCTGAAGTGCATAATAAACCAAACGTATTGTTAACTTGACCGATCAGTCGTGTTTGTTATAGTCAAACTCTGGGACGTCCAAGGAGTGGCACATGTGCTCTCCATTGACTGCATTGCTGTTGTTTGACCACAGGGTGGCAGCAAAGCTCTGTCAGTGAGGCGCAGCCTTTTAGTCGGAGCAGAAGAAGAAGCTTCCACCGCTTCAGTGTAACAGCTCACCAGTAAAGCTGCTCCTCATAGTGAATGAGCCGCTTAGCATCAAGTTGAGAAGGTAGTAATGTGTTAATGTATGCGTGTACGTTTGGTAGGAGGAGGCTTCAATTTCATAATTGTATCTGTTTAGGGGATTATACATGCAGCCATCACTAAAACGCCAGTTTTGGGTGCAAAGAAATGTTTAGTGTTTGTTCAATGAGACACTTTTTCATGTGATAGTTTGATGATGTTGTCTATAACACTGAGCTCAACTGAGACAGACGTTGCAGCTTCTTGTTCAGTATTTAACATGAATTGATGAACTGCGAGTCTGTTCCTCTTAATCACCCTCGCTGCTTTGGACAAAACATTTTGCATCTGAAAGCTAAATGCCAGCAAGTTTATTTCCTACAATTAACTAATGAGGGCAGTTTGCAGGATTCAATCCCTAGTTTGTATGATTTGAATCTGAAATTTCTGGGGTAGAAAAAAGATAATTACTGGCTTAATTTTACTGTTGTGATTTGACAAAAATGCTGCACTCACACACCAGAAAGTTGTTGTCTTTAATTTGACACACCTGCAGCTGATTGGCAGCTGGTCAGCAGAGCAGCAGCTGATTGGCAGCTGGTCAGCAGAGCAGCAGCTGATTGGCAGCTGGTCAGCAGAGCAGCAGCTGATTGGCTCCCAGACTCCCTCCTTCCTGTTTTATGGAAATCTAATTTTTGGAAGATGCTTTGATTCTTTAATCAGCTGTGAGCTGTCATTCAACAGATCAGTTTATTAAATGGATGTGTTCTGAATGTATAAACACTGTGTGGTGGTGTTATTATTCAAGACCATTTCATGCTTTCGTCGTACTTGATCATCAAATAATCAGCACATTTGGTTTTTGTACAATTTTCCACAAAAATGTTTCTCTGAGTCATATTAATATATGTATATATTGATTTAAGCGGTAAAAACATTATAATAGAGTTCACTATACTATACAGGATAACATCTTATCATATAAACAAACTGACGTGTAACAAGCTGCTTATCTGCAGATTGTATTAGAAGTTTTTCACTAACTTTCACAGCATCAGAAGTCAGGGCCACAGGTCTCATATTATTCAAACATAATAACGCTTTTTCTGTTTGAATACTGGAATAATGCAAGATTTCTTCTAAATATCAGTAACGGCAATTAAAATTTTCAAGGAAAATAGCATCGAGTGGAAAGGCACACACAACCCTCGGCAACGACTTAATGGGGCTTGGCGCTTTAGTAGATTTAATCTCTCTAAACAGGGCTCACACCTCTTGTTTAATCACTTTCAAAGCATTATCATCCTCTTATCATTTCCCTTAAAGCATCTTCTCCCACCTGAGAAACTGAACTCAGTCAATGGATTGTACACATTTGACTAATTCACCCATTTGCTCATCCGTGTGTCCCATCTCTCGCTCTGTTGCTCCTTATTACGGTTTGGTTTTAAGTGTATGTTAAACATTTACTTTGTTTTTCTCTTAGGATGTTAAAGTACACTGTGGTCCGCGGCGGCCTCGGCCTGTTGGCCGTGAGGAGGACGTGTGTTTCCTCTCGCTTCGCCCACTCTGCCCCGCAGTACAAGTATCGACCAATCAAGAAAGTCATGGTGGCCAATAGAGGTAAGACGTCCTAACACTACGACCAATCCACCACTGAAGAAGACGCTTCAGATAGACCATTACATTAAATGCTGCTTCATTTATAATGTAAGAAATTTATATAATATTTACAATCTTCCCGAGGCAGCAGAACAGATTTAATATTTAATGGCCAGCATTTAGTTTGCCTTGGCACATGCTAATATTTAAACACAGCATTGTATGTGGGTGGCTGCACATTGTTTAATACAAAAGAAGCAATGCATTGTTTTAGAACAATGGAAACATTAGGTTAGAGGTGGAGCTGCAACCACAATCCACAAAATTTTATTTATTTATATTTATATTCATAATCATATTTATATTTTTTAAATAAACATGGCATATATAAAACAAATTGAAGCCACTAATAGGAAAATATATTTGTTTGTTCCTGCTAAAAATCACCATAAGTAGGGTGTGCTGGCATTGAGGTCTGAGTGGAAATATAATTATAGAGAAGCCTGAGTTTCTAAGCAGTCACCAGTCAGGTCGTTCCACACAGCGTAAACATGACTGACGTGCTCTAGTAATACTTGTAATCACCGCACCCTCTCGGTTTAATGCTAATGCTGTCCAGAGAGGCCGTCAGGGTGCAATTAAAGACTGTGGGGGTTTGAGGGACAAATACATTTATTTTATTCTAATGGCCTTTTAGAGCATTATATTCCCTCCTGCGTCACATTCAGAGGTCTTGATTTGGTTCAGTGTTTCATTATTTTAGATTGTTGGGTGGGTTTCCTGTACGATTGCATTTCTGGACACACGTGGTGCTTTGTCGGCCTCCTGCTGCACATCAAGTCTGCATTGCACATATGCATACATACATTCATGTCTCCCCTCCTACGAAGGCTCTATTTAACTGCTTCAATCCATCAGACACACACACACACACAGCAGGGCTCTCTGTCAATCTCTCTCCTTCACATCGACGTGATGCGATCTCAACACCACATTAGATCACATTCATCACACTGTAGAGCACTGGACCGTGTGTGTGTGTGTGTGTGTGTGTGTGTGTGTGTGTGTGTGAGTGTGAGATGAAAAGAGAGACTGGACCGTCGCATCATATCAGCCCAGATTCCACTTCACCAAGCACATCTCCCCTCTGCCATTGCTTCTCTCCTCGTGCACTAATATTCTTCTTCCCTCCCTCCCTCTGCACTCCCCGTCTCTTTCACCACTTGTCAGATGTGATTTTGCTCTGAACCCCTCGCTGTCTTCCTTTGTGCCCCATGTGACTTTGCTCCTTTTCTCATTCCTTACTTTGTTTCCCTCTTTTTCTCTCCTTCACTGTGTCCTCTCCGCTCATCATGTTGTTAAACCTGCCAAACTGTTTCTTTTGCGACCTCAATTATTTAAGACCTGATGTCCTTTTTCTCTTCTCTCATTGTTCTTTTCTAAACTTTCTGTGTTTCCTCACCTTCCAGTCTCACCTTTCTAATCCGTTATATTTGATCTCTCTGGCTCGTCTTCTCCTCTCTGTCCTCTCTCACATTTTCATCTTTTTAAGTTCCTACTGTTGTTCTTCTTCAGCATTCACTTTCTTCGTGTTTTTTTAACGCTCCTCAAATGTTTAAACGCTGTCCTCCCTTTCAAGCTGGAACAACACATCTTACTAGTTTTCTGTGACTAAACTGTGTAGCTGGAGTATTTGGCTCCAGCAACAGCAGATAAAAGGGAGATATTACACTCTGTGTTCTCAAACTTTAGAAATAAACGTGTCGACATCTCAACAGTTTGAAGTATACCAGGAGCGTGTACTGGAAGCAGGATTTGGGGTTAGCGAGGTAGCTTCAGGGTTAACCCTGCTGGCTTTTCTGTCCTGCTCCGGTGGTAGCCAATGCTGCACACCTGACCCACTCCGGTGTGTTCCAGATAAGAGACGCCTGCTGACCAATCACAGCTCGGTGCGCGGATCGTAGAATAATACGAAGAAGTTATACTATATAAAGTCATAATCCAGGATAAAGAAACAGTCTAAACTGCCAAATGCAGGAAGAAGAGCTGCAGGAAATCTGACTGTGTCCATACAGATGTGTTGCTCAGATGTATTCTTACGCCATGCATGACAATATATCAGTCTTATTTTTCAGCTTCACCCCCGGTGGTGTGAAACGGACTTGGGAGAAAAAAATGGAGCATAATTCAAAGCGGTGAATAGGTTTATGTTCATATCTATTAAACACTCCCAGCATACATAAAAGAACCCGGAGCAAAGTAACACGAGGCGATGCATTCATACATCATATATATATTCACTCAGACTCTTGAGCCGTGCGTTTAGTCCCACAGACGGTATGTAGTGTGTGTGCACTGTGTGCAGTGTCGACCTACGCTCTGGCTGATCATCAATATATCAAAGCAAGTCTGCTTACCGCTAAATTATGTTTTTACATAATTGTTTATTTGCTCCCAAGTTCGTTTCACACCACCGGGGCTGAATCGCAGCTGAAAGAATAAGACTAAAGTATTATCATACACGTCTTCTATTCTATTAAAATACATCCAAGCAACACCTTAATTTAATGGAAAACACAAATGTAATCACAGTGGGAGCTGCTCGTGCCCTCGATGGGCAGCGATATCATGTATCTATTATCTGTCCTTCCTGCATTTGGCTGTTTCAACTGTTAATGTTAGAACTTCTTCGCATTTATCTAATATTATAGTTTACTCTTTATTTGTAAAATATGCCGCTCTGCTGACGGCACACTTGTGATTGGTCCTATGCTGCAAACTCCGCCCCTTTTTTATGTAGCTTAGCCAGACGGAGAAACCCTTACCGAGGTTTTAAACACCTTTAGGACAGTTAAGTTAAGCCAGATAACAGATATCCTGCCCTGTTGAACTCCCTTCGTATTAAAGGCCTCTGATGGATTTGTCTTGTTTTCACATCTCATGTATGGCATAAAAAATGCAGACACATTTGTTGCAAAAAAGGCCCAATGCTACAGGATGTTGATAAAATCATATAACGTGTGTGTGTGTGTGTGTGTGTGTGTGTGTGTGTGTGTGCATGAAAAATTGAAGAACTACACAATCTGCTAAACTGTAACCAATAAAGACATTAAAATAATAAAGCAAATACAAGTGAAGGAGAGGGAAAGCACCACACAGGAGAGAAACTGGGAGGCAGAATGCAGCAAAGCCAAACACTGACAATATGGCTGTTAATCGTTAAAATAAACCTCCTGCTCCGAACGTTACTCACGTGTCTGTCTTCCTCTGTTCTTCCAGGTGAAATCGCCATCCGTGTGTTCAGAGCCTGCACTGAACTGGGGATTCGAACTGTGGCCGTCTACTCCGAGCAAGACACCGGACAAATGCACAGGTACTAATCGCCGCTACATTGGAGCCAAATGGGGTCCGCACGGGTTGAAATAAAGAAAGCGTGACGGACAGATGTTTTAGTAAACCGCTGGCTGCCACTGCTGGACATGGACCATGAAATGCTTCACGTTGATTAGAGCCAGCAGCAATTAAAAGGAAGCTCGGGAGCATTTCTCTGCACTCTGGCGGTTTGGGACAGTCCTTTCTTCGCCCTTGTTATTAAGTAGGGACGTTGGTATAATGTTGTGTAGTTGCACTGACATTCAGGTAATCACGCTGCTGAGTTTACAGACTTTCTATTCCACCCTGACTTTGTCGTGTCTCTTTTGAAATATCACTCTCGTTCTATGCTTTGCACTTGCACCGCCTGCTTCTGCCTCTCCTGCCTCCTTCTCCATATTTAACCCTTTGCCCTCCTCTTCACAGGCAGAAGGCGGACGAGGCTTACCTGATAGGAAAAGGCCTTCTACCCGTTGCTGCGTACCTGGACATTCCTGACATCATCAAAGTGGCCAAGGTACCAGGCGGTTAAATATGTCATTAAAAAGAGTTTTTTCTGTTTGCGTGTTTAATGGGAAAGTGATTTTAGCATAGTTTCCTCATCACTGTTAATACTACAGCGCTCTGCCTCGGAGACCCGTTTTAATGCTTCATGACTTCTGTGGCCCTGGAGAAGCTTAAGTCTGAGATTGTGTCCCTGGTGATGTCATTAGGGTTTTCTCGGCGTGGGCTTTGAAGATTGCAAGTTGTTATCGGACAACCAGCGGTAAAAACTGGGGGGTTGGACATCCAGAGACGTGAGCCTGTAGGATAAGAAATAAAAAGGGTGTTACTAAAGTACATTATGGGAAGTGTAGGATCCAGCACTGATGGACCTAGACTCTTACTAAGGACTAAAAATACATAATTCTTTATGTCTCATGTCACTTTTTTTTAAATCTCATCTGCTCGACTGGAACAAGGAGTTTCAAGAATTGAAGGAATTGACACTCCAGTGCATTTCAATACAATAAGAAGCGTTCAATACATGAGTAGCTTGTGTGTCGTCATCATCGGCTTCGTTTTGCGGCGCAGATTAAATAAGCCATCCAGTTTCTTTTTGTTTGGAGGCTTTTACCTTGAAATAGTGTCTTGAATTAGCATTCAAAAGAGTTAATTTTCTTTCTTTCTGTGAGTGAAATGAGAAGATTATAAATCTTTTGTCTGTACATTAAATACTGAGCTGGTAGGCAAATGACTGCACTTAGCATAATAATGAGCTTTATTTCCAGGCACACTCAAAACACACACAAAGTGCTTTGTATGGTCGAACAAGACTAAAGACTGGAATCATGGGCGACGGTTTGCCTGACTCTGTCCGGAGTAGGGCTGCAACTAACGATTGTTTTCATAATCAATTATTTACATTTAAAAGCCAGTTATTTTCTAGTTTAATTGTTTGCTCAGAAAAATAAATAAATGTCCAAGTATGTAAAACAAACGCAGTAAATCTCAGCATGCTCTGCCATAGATAATTTTTCTGTCGATGCTCACTGATCACGGAAACGATCTGCAGTTTTCGGGATACTTGAATGCAACGGAGTTCCCTTAATGTGTTCTGCTAGATTTTCTTCTCAACTTAGATTTTTACGATGGGTAGTAAAAACAATTCTCTCGTGGTTCTCTGTTCTTCTGAACCGCAGGAGAAACCTTTCAATACAGATACAGCAACACTTCATGGATTGTAAAGGCCACATAACGTAACTGACACTTTTATTCCTTTCTGTTCACCCTGAGTTTATATTTAGCTCGGTTGGAAGGAAGGAGAAGGAAACCACGTCTCTCTCTGCTCCCCGTCTGTCTCTTCCTTCGCTGTTTCCTTCCCTTTGCACATCGTTCCTTGTCTCTATTGTCATCCTCTTGCCGCTGCTTCCCTCGACCTTTTCCCTCCTGTTTCCTCATCTGTCCCGCTGCCACTTAACACCGTGTTCGATCAGCCCTGTTCCTTGACACCTTCTCTCCCTCCCTCCATCCTGCACGACGTGCTGCCAGTCGTTCATTATCATTTCTCTGATCAATCTCTCAAGGTTTATAATTTTCTGCTTGGGCATGTGGTCAGCCAGCCAAGTCAGGGAGCCTCCGCCATCCAACTCATTTCTCAAAATCCTTCTGCCTATCTGGGATCCCAGCCACCCCATGTCAGCAAAGGAGTGTGTGTGTGTGTGTATGTGTGTCTGTCCGTGTGTGTGTTTTTCTTTCTCTCCCGCTCTCACTTTTTCACATTCAGTGTATCTGTTCCTCTTCTTCACACTGTGTATCACTCTGTTACTGCGTGACCAGAAACCAACCATCTCTGCCCGAGTACCTTCTGTGCGTAACATTGTATGTGTGTGTGTGTGTCTGCTTGCAACTGTGAAAGCACGAATGTTTGTGTCACCCCGGGGTGTTGTGTTATTACCCTGTGTGTTAATCTTCTTCTTCTGTTTCAGTCGCTTTGTATTCATATCTGTGAGTGTGAGCGTGCGTGTACCTGCTTGTGTGCGTGTGCATGCACTTGCTGCATTTTGTGTCTGTGGCTCCATGCCTCCTCTGGCCTGCCAGTAACAGCTCCCTTAACAACGGGACAGCCCATAATTATAGTCCGCCTCGTATCCAAGAGCAGATGGCACATACTGCTCCAGAGATGGCTTTATCTGTCAAGCTCGGCAGCTACTGTATCTGCCTGCTACTGTGTGTGTGTGTGTGTGTGTGTGTGTGTTCGTCTCAGTGTCTTCCCCCTGACCCTCAAATGATGTGTGGCGGTTCTCGCTCAGGTTCCCTCTGGTGTCCATTGAGTAGATGATGATTAAGGCGATTGCCACTAAGATAGAATGAGAATGAAGTATGTCATTATCTCACAGTCCCTTTGCTGTTAGTGATACATGGATCCTTTGCACCGGCCGGCACACAGCGTGCGGTAAAGCGTGCAAGTTAGTGTGTATGTGTCGACTCCCCAACAGTTAGCCAAGTGTTAACTGGAGCCCGCAGAGGCTCTGTATTTAACACAACGCCTGTTGCTAAGCTGGACTGCGTTTCCCTTCTCTGGGTTCCACTGGCAGATGTTTTTGCACAAAACGTGAAATTTATAAAACTGTTTAAGCAAGTGTTTGGTGAATAATGGACACGTTTCTTTCGTAGTTTAACTTTAGTGGGATGTGTTTGAAAGCAGTTTGAAGTACAGGATATAGTGAATAGGGTTGGGGGGGAAATCAATACAGCTTAGTATTGCAATATTGTAACGATACAGACGGCAAGTATCGATTTATCTAAAGTTAATTAAGTTATTAATACTGCAAATACAAATTAAACTTTTCGGTGAAACATTCTTTTCCTGATGAGGTCAGCGGGATTGGCAGGAAGTTGGTGAAAACAAAGATGGAGATTAAACAGATGTTGACAAACATTTGCTGTTGAAAATAAGTAATAAATCGCAGTATATGTTATCGAAATACTTTTATGTTTATAATCGCAATAATACTGTATCGTGACTTAAGTATCGTGATAATGTCGTGAGGCCTCTGGTGAGTCCCACCTCTAATGCTGATTGTGATCACATCCCTCTCGCTCTTCCTAGGACAACAATGTGGATGCCATCCACCCAGGCTACGGTTTCCTCTCTGAGCGGGCAGACTTCGCCCAGGCCTGCTTAGACGCAGATGTGAGGTTTATTGGACCAAGCCCAGAAACGGTCCGCAAGATGGGAGACAAGGTTGAGGCTCGTGCCCTGGCCATCTCTGCAGGTATGGGAGGAGAAGTCCATACGTAATGCAGTATGAAACCACTTGCAACACAAACTATGCTGGAAACCACATGTATAAATCATTTTAAGACAAAATGTCAAAGTCCACTGCAGTAGTGCACATTGTACCATTCCTTCATAGTTCCATGCATAAATGCTCAGTACGTCCATTTAAAGTAAAACGTTCCTCAGTAATGTTTCCTTTCTCTGGCCCCTGTGCAGGTGTACCTGTGGTCCCGGGGACAGATTCCCCCATCTCCTGCCTGCAGGATGCAAAGGTGTTCGCCCAAAAACATGGCTTCCCCATCATCTTCAAAGCAGCCTACGGAGGAGGCGGTCGGGGCATGAGGGTGGTCAGAGAGTACGAGGTGAGCCGTCATCATTTCTGCGAGATGTAATTGAACAGCTTTCTCTAACGATATAAATCTTGTCCTGACGTTTGTCCAGCAAAGAGAAAATGAACCCAATTTATATCCGTCCGGCCTCATGACAAATCTTGGTTTTCATATTCATTAGTTTTCTGTTTGTCTTGAATCAAGGTGAAATTACAACCTGGTCATTTATCTCTCCGGCCGTCAATCACCCCGCGTGATTTGCTGTGTGTACTCTGAAATTGCTTCTGTCAACGAGTGAAGCCCGGCTCCTTCTCCTGCATCGGCTGAGAACATTAAGAAAAATGTCCTCTCAATATTGTGGCTGTCCCGGGGTCACTTTTCAAATTATCAGCAGAAGCCATCTAATGTATCTGAACATGTGCAATGTTTATACGACGGAGTGTCCATACGAAATAAATAGCTTTACGTAAATATGATCAGGAGACGGGAAGCCGTGTGCAGGATAAATGCCATCCTGCACATCTTCCTGAAGGAGATGTGGGACAAAACATGATGTCCTGTTACTCTATAATATCTAATAAACTATTTAGTTCAGCTGTTAAATGATCAACATGCCACTTTTCTCATTTGGTGTGTTTAGTTTCCATATCTTCTTTTTACCTTTTTGTCTTGATTATAAAATGTGTGGTTTCTAATAACTGTCTAAGTGATATGTCATGTGTGCTTTCTCTACATCTCGCCAGCGTCTTATTATTATTATTATTATTATTATTATTATTATTATTATTATTATTATTATTATTATTATTATTATTATTATTATTATTATTATTAATAACTATGTTTATTGGACATTCAACATAACAAGCAGTTATAATATAATTGCACTTGTAAGTAGGGGAATAGAACAACACACCAAAAACAGCGTAGTGACAATTATATATATATATATATATATATATATATATATATATATATATATATATATATATATATATATATATATATATATTTAAAATATAAATAAATAGTGACCGTAAAAGATAATAACAAAATACATATCTTTACAGTCTCCCTAGATGTGAATTATTCACATGCATGTTTTTTTTTATACGTACTTGAACTTCATAATGCAGCAAGAAAAGGACTGAACAAAGTCCAGAAACCTAAAGGACAGTTTGAGACGCTTGTACAGGATGTGTGCTGATGCTCTGCTTATACAAGGCTTCTGTGTTGTGTCCATGTTGAGTACGTGCTGATATATAACCGTCCAGTCACGAAGATTTCTAAAGCTTCTGAGCACAGAGAGCTGCTCACTCGCTGTGAGAGACGTGTTGCTTGTGAAGCGTTTTAACCTCCAACAAAAACTCTTTTAACCTCTTTTAGATTTGTCATTGTAAACTATGTTTCTATGGTAGAGCAATTCCCATTTTACAACATATTGTACATTATTAATGCACAAATAAAACCAACAGGAACAGAAAGTGTCCCCAGAACATCAATACGTGAAGTTCTTCTTTTATTAAAGTGTCTCAAAGGGAGGATGAAGTCCCCTCGGCCCACAGACATCAGGAAGTCTCAAGTTGTCACCCTCGTTTATGTCAGAGGAGGCCTGGCGGGTGTGTGTGTGTGTGTGTGTGTGTGTGTGTGTGTGTGTGTGTGTGTGTGTGTGTGTGTGTGTGTGTGTGTGTGTGTGTGTGTGTGTGTGTGTGTGTGTGTGTGTGTGTGTGTGTGTGTGTGTCAGCTTTCCCCCATGTTGGCCTCCATAAGTTTGACCATGTCGAACTTTTCAACAAGCAGCTGGTTGTTGTCCAATCAGAAGAGGCCACATATCAGTGGTGAATCAGAGCTGCCACCTCCTCATCCCTCGTGGCTGGTAGCATCAACTGTTCCTTATTCCTTTGCTTTGGCTTTATTAAAAACTAAAAGAATAAAATCATCACTAACTTTTTTCCTATTTGAAATAGTTAGACTCTCTTTTAGTCCTTACTTTTTAAATGTAGGCTTTAAAAAAGACAGTTAATTGCAATATTGCACAAAACCAAAACCTCGTTAAGCTCTTTTGTATTTTCCCAAACATTCACAATATATGGGAAATGTATGGAAATAAAACAATAACAATCCAATTTTTATTATTTATAAACGCTCATGTTCTGATATTTAGAGATTAAAACTGCACAATTAATGTAAAAGTAAAAGATGCTTCCAGACTGAATCGGTATGAAATAAGAGGAAGTTGCACGTTCATTTATGGAATAGTTTTGAAACTGAGATGAAAATGTTAAATAATGTTTAAAAATATTTAAATAACAAATATATAGTTTAGGTATGAACACTACATCAATTTAATTTGAGACTTTTTGGGAATATGTAATATAGATATTTTTTTCAGTGTAAACATTTAATGAGAATAATTACTGTAAAATGGTAATGACTTATTGCTTACTTATCTTTTACAAGTGTTTAAACTAAATGTGTTATATGTGACATTAATACGTCACATTGGAAACACTTCTGTACTCGCTGATCTCCACGGACTAACAGCAGTGTTGCTCTGCAGCCATCGAGGCTCACAAGTCTTCAATCCGGTGGAAAGTGTGACCTTTTCCTCGTGTTACCTCAGTCTAATTAATTAGTTGTTGACATTTCTAGTCATTCAGTTGAGTCGCCGGGGCCTCAGCAGCTCCGGCTGATGCGATGTGAGGAAACTGTAAAGAGGTTCCACTGCTGGGACCCGCAGCAACAATGCGTAGGTTGCCTTTTTATTCTATTAAGGCCGGCTTGTGGGTCATTTGCATGCTGAATTAACGGAGGGAACTAGCCTCGACATATTGCCGGCTGAGATCTGCATGTTTGCTAATAAGGAAAGCAGAATTAAAGTGCCAGATTCCTAGCTCAGTGAGACGTGATGTGCTTTCCCAAAGTGCAAGAGCAGAAGCGAACGGCACGTATCAAAGCACCAGTGGCCGAAGCTGACGAGACGGACTGAACTGATGTGGCAGCGGCGCAAATGGATTTCTGCTCACTTTAGTCTTTCAGGAATAAAGGTGCACCTCTGACAACTCCGCGAGGTGGGACTTTAAAACCTTTGTCCAGTTCTGTGCAAGTTTTATGGCATGTTTATTTCACCATTAACTCCCAATTGTAGACGCATTTATAAGAATTATTTTCTCATCCAAAGAAAGGGTTATTATGCAGAGAGTTGTTCGGATTCTTGATTAATATGGCAATTAGTCTCTGGATTAATTATTTTGTCTCTAAAATGGGAGTAATAAATGTCCACCACAGTTTCCCAGAGCCCAAGGTGACTTCTTCGAATTGCTTGTTTTGTCCGTCCAGGCGTCCAAAACCAAAAGCTTTTCAATTACACCAAAAACAGACCTTTGAGACGTTGTACTCGGCAGTTTTTACTTATAAAATGGACTCGAATGAATAATCAACTATCAAAAATAGTTGCAGATTTATTTTCCACCATATGCCGCTGGACTTTGTCAACCGAGGGATTAAGATTGCAGAGTTAACACTGTTTTTGCAGCATCTTTCTTTTCGATATCCTTCATCTGAACGGATATCTGACACTAAAATATTGTTTTTCACACAGTGGTGTCATTTGTGGTGAATCTGTGAAACTCGTGCTTTCACTCAGTTTTGTAAGACGCTTGTTTTGCCCTTTTGCTCAAGGCTTTGAAGATGACAGTTGATGATGGGCTTTGGTATCTTCTCCTGAAGCGTGATGGTGACTCAGTTTCTCCCCAACAGAGGAGGCAGGATGTGCTGCCCGACGTCAAACACTTGACAAACACAGATTGTGTCCCGACCTCCAGCGTGCTCGGTCGTGACCTCCCACCGCCCGGTCCCTGAGATGTCGTGTAGAATAGCGCTCCCTAAGGACATGTAAACATTTGTGTCAAAAGAAAGAAAGGAAGCGTAAAGGAAATGGATTCCAACAGCAAACAACTGATAGTAAATTAAACTAACCTTGAAATAAAGTCTGAGCAGCACCCAAACTCTTTGAAAAAGCACACAAATGTACTTTAGCTGGTTGAATAGTAGCACTTACTCAGACGTGTATGGATTTCTTCTCTTCCGTTTGTCAGGAACTTGAGGAGAATTACCAGCGGGCCTACTCTGAAGCCCTGACGGCTTTTGGGAACGGATCCTTGTTTGTTGAGAAGTTTATTGAAAAGCCGAGACACATTGAAGTACAGATCCTCGGTAAGTGCTTTTACTACTTCCCTGTGTTTGCATTTAGCGATGCCTCCTTCTTTTTTATGTTTACGTTCATTAAGAAAGCCTGATGCATGCTGGTCCGTCAACTTTGTGGTAAGGGAGGAAGAGAGACGGATGAACGACGACACAGAATGAGCTTTATCGTTTGTGTGTCTGCACTTTGAACATAACCGTGTGAATGTGTATTTGTGCGTGCATGTTCACGTGCACATTACTCTAAGTGCTTATGCAGGCTTTGTCTGTGGTTTGTTTGGGCTCCCTGTGCATGTTTCCTTGTTTGTCGTGGCGTAGTTCTGTGTGTGGTCACTGTGATTAATTGCCGTCTTTAGGGCAGGTAAAGGATTTTGTGAATTTTGTGAACGACCTATTAAAAGCCGTGTCTCTGCCAGCCTTCTGCTTTCCTGCCTTCCCTTTTCTCCTGCTTTCAATTGAAAGTTTTCCAGTTTCTCCACTTTAATCTTCATCGTCTTATTTTGTGTGCAGTAAATTGTGGCGCTATAATGTAAAGAGGGGAAAAGGTTTTCATGATTTTCTAAATGTTTTTAAGTTTAAATGCTAAGAATGCTATTTTTGATAAACACGATATTTTGTGTGGGCTGTACTTCGTTATCACACATTTCCCTGGCAAGTCTTTTGCTGGACTCCTCACATTAAAGTAAGAGAAATATGTGTGATGCACATTTGAAGACATTCAAGTAGGTTGTTGAAGCGACGATTACCTGAGGCTTCTGATTCACTGTTTTACAGCTAGCATTCTTGCTAGCTGTAAAACTAGCCTACATGCCTTTGACTGCTGCAGTCCCTTGGGATTCACACATGAGATTTGTGCTGTGTACAGATTGGTTGGTTTACAGATGTGGGTACAAGCTGCAGTGACATTATGAGAATTTAGTCTTAAAATTCTGACGCTGATGCTGCCGGTCTCTGGACGCCAAAGCTCTAAAGCGGCCTTTGATGGACGTGTCTCACACTGATTTTAGGACTAATGAATGTTTCTGATACTCCCCTTTAATTCAATTCAACCACTTCTCCTCACAGCCCTGATTATCTCGTAGTTTACTTTGTTCCTTCCTCTGTCTTAGTCTCACCCACTTTTCTCTTTGTCTTTCCCCAGGCGATAAATATGGTAATGTTATCCACCTCTATGAGAGAGACTGCTCCATTCAGCGCAGACACCAAAAGGTAAAGTCCCCCATTTAACCCAACCTAATGTTTGAATGTATTTTGAGATTATCTTCATGGCATTTCTGCTGCGTCGTGGTGACTGTGGGGCTGGCGTGAAACAAAGGTCACAGGCAGGAATCACCTGCGAGCACTGCTGAAGATACAGACTGCAGCGCTGCCCTTTTTTTATTTACGAAGACAAGCCAATTAAGCAACACATTAATAAATAAGGTGATTATATTCCTGGTTATGGCAATGTTTATCATAGATGCCCTGAGAAGCAGGGGGTAAGAGGATTATGTAACAATACCAATTAGCTAATGCTGTGTGAATGCAGCCGCTGCATAATCTCCACCAAACCAACATGCACCAACAAAAGCAGTTTATTTAAGAGTATACAGATTCCAATGGATTGTCATTCATAAGCCGGGGCTGTTTTCCCCAAATTTAACTTAAAGGAAAGAAATTGGATATTACAATATGACAAAGAATGTCTGAATTCAATCGGAGAGGAAATTGAAATTGTCATCTAATACTTAGTCGCTCAATACAAGAATGCTTTCATCAGAGGAAGATGATTAACACGTGTAATATTTCATTGCATATTGTCACCTCTAAGCATTTTCAATCGTGTTTTCATCACTTTCTTCCCTTTTTAATCAAATTATAGATGATAATCATATTAGCGGCTCTGTTCATGCGAGAGCTGCTGCTCTTTGATTCTGTGCGACCTAATCTGCCTTTGCCCTTAATCTAAGATCTTTTTGAATCTCAGAAACAAGAATAGTTGCGTGTTGGAATAGATTAGGGACGGTAGAGCACTGATAGGATATTTATTTTAGCTTGTCTTGGAAATGCTATTCATACTTGGAAAAGGGTGCAGATAAGATTTGATAAAACTAAATGGAGTTAAAGTTTTTAATATCAGACGTGGCTCACGTTGTTTTTGAACTGTATTCAATTATTTATTTTGGAAGGGTTGGCTTGTTTTGATGCAGTGGAATGAAACACGGCAAACCCCACCCACCCAGACCAAATGTGTCTTCAATGATTCACTCCATCTTTTTCTGAAGCCCAAGTGGCTCACACTTCATCAAACTCATGGCTACTGCAGGACAAAGTGAAAACAAATGATGGTATTTCCTAAATGCTAGAAGGAAACTGAAAGTCTGCGGTACTTCTGCTTTAAGAATCACAAATGTAACGTTTTTTAAATGTTTTAAAGCTGCAATAATTGATGATTTTATACAAACAATAGATTAATTATCTGTGTAATTTAGTAGTGATGAACCAATAGAGAATTATCAATTACCACAGTTTAGTGTCTTTCAGCTCCTTGTTTTGGTTTTATGGCCTGCATATGTATTGTTTCGGTTCACTCACTGCTCTCTTATTACAGTTTGACGAGGCACAGCAGCATGAACACAGAGTTTAAACAGTGAATCCTGAAATATGTCAAGCATAACATGAAGTTAGGAGCATAAACTCTACATTTTAGCTAATTTAAGACCATAAGCATGAGGAAAACAGTGCATCAAAGCATGAGATGCATCAAAAGCAGCTCTAACGTCCGAGAGGATTTGTGCATTTCCAGCCTCGGTGTCGGGCTGAATGAAGTTTTTAACCCAGATGCTACCATAAGTGTCCAAATGAATTAATAAAGCTGTTTACGGTGTTCCTGCTCCTCTGCTCTGACAGTGCTGTGGTCACGGTGTCATTATCAATAAAGTATCTTGTTTTTGAAGGTTGTTGAAATCGCACCGGCTTTCCAACTGGACCCTCATCTGAGAGACCGGCTCCACTCTGATGCTGTGAACCTCGCCAAGATGGTACGTTTGTGTTTCTGTGATCTCTGCTGTCTTATTTTCCTTTTTTTTTTAATATATATTTGCATGACCTGCAGGCTTCCCCCCCGACACTTCAGGTTCACGAGACCATTTCATTACACGAGGGAACATGCTTCTGAATTAATGGAAAGAAAGACCAAAGTGTAATGACAGAACTTAATCATACACAATGTACAGCCGTGTATTAAAACAATGTGAAATACTCATGTGGCTGCAGCAGCATGTTAAGAAGCTTATTCTTTAGGAAGCAGTATTTGTCAAGGCGGGTGTCGGCATGTTGAATCTGCAGAGTTTCAGAGTTTTGTCGGACAGGAGGAGTCATGGCTAACTGAAAGTGAAGACTCCTTCCTAGCAAGGACGCTCAAGCATTGCGGTTGTGTTTAGGAATTCTGAGCAAATTCCCAAAGCGATTCATTTTTCTGTCTATAATTGGTCTTCGAAACAATTGGATTCTCTCCAGGAATTTTAATGCGCCATCTACCTGTGATTCAAATGAGGGAGACATTAGTGCTGTGCCAAACTGTGAAAATGAAAAAGCAATTTGAAGATTGGTTGGCGATAGATGTCAACAGCGCAGACTGTGAATGTATTTCTGGAAATGAGTGTTTTTAACAGTTTTTGAGTGCATTTGTCGAGACCAATTATGATTATTGTCACCAGTTGTGCACTCTGCTTGGGCTGAAACTTCCCCTGCCAAGTGAAAGCTCACCTTGTATATCTATCCTTTTTTTTAAAATAGTTTTTTATCACAGTATGTGTTGCTTTAGGGTTGTTGAAAACTTGGCTCAACTATGACTGCATCACTTAAAAGTCGAGCCTCATCCCTCAAGTAATGGCCTTTTCCGGTAATGGCCCAAGTAGAGGAAGGTGGGAGAGGAGGTAACCTTGATGGTACTGATGGAGAAATGCTTATACGAGTGAGAGGTAGAAACTTTATGCGACTCTTGACGTGACCTTTGGTGGTGATCTTTTTGTTTTCAGTAAACAAACCACGACACTTTCTTTGCTTGAAGTGACAAACCGTGTCTCCTCGTGTGTGTTTGAGAAGTGACAGCATCTCTCGTCCATGACTTTCCTGCATATTTCCATTTGACGCAGGAGAGTGATGTCGCTCTGTGAAACGACAGCGTGTGAATGACTGGTAGCAGCCAAGAGTACAAAATGCGTGCACACGCAGCACACCTGTTTACTATTCTTGGGAGGACCTTGATGGACTCGGTACAAGGACACGTTTCAGCTTCATCGCACAGGCGCCGGTGTGTGTGTGTGTGTGTGTGTGTGTGTGTGTGTGTGTGTGTGTGTGTGTGTGCTTTCTGTTGTTTGCATGAGGAAGATTTTCTCCACTTTCCATACCTTGAGTTTAAGATATAGTAGAGTTGTAGTCAGATTTCAGTGTTTACTTCAGACGTCATGTATACAAATGAAGCATAATTGCCTGTATCTGTAGCATATTTCAGTTTCTGCTTCTCAAGGCCGTTTGCTCAATTTGCAACTGAAAGTGTAAAAAGATAAGAGACAAGAATCTCCATGTTTGCAAATGTTAATATTTTATATCATTAATTTAAATGCACGCACATAAACAAGAGGATGATTATCAGAAGCTGGAACAGACTATAAACACAATGTTAACATTTTCCCTAAATAAAAGAAAATCCTGACATTTGATCAATCCATGCAAATCATATTTGTGCACAAATTGCTTAATAACAACGACAACAATAATTACGGCTAGTTTAGAAAATGCTGAAGAAAGTGCAACATTAGTAAAAATAACAGAACATTAATACAATGAACCCGGTTCAGGCTCAAACTTTGTCCAAATAAGAAAAGATCTTTGTTTGATACAGATCCTTAACATCTCACACCATGATCATTTAAATACATTGTTTTATTAAAATGAGAGTAATGAAACCAAACGATCCTTCCCTCCAACACGGTTAATAATATGGCTGTTGCAAAATCAATCAGAAAATAATCACAATTAGATATTTTCCCCGACCGGTTCAGCCCTCTGTGAAATATGAGATTATTTAGAGATCAGTAAAAGCAGTGATTCTGACACTGGATACATCCTGCAGATTATCACCAGGGGACTCTCTTTCTCCAGGCCTCAACCTCCATTTCTCTTCCTCCAGACACCCCTCTCCTTCTGTCCACCTCCCCCCTCCTCCCTCCCTCTCTCCTGTCCCTGCTATGTGTTGTGATTACATCTCACATTGTGCCAGTCCCCACAGTGAAGGCTTCCACTTCAGAGCTGAACCCAGCTCCTGTTGCAGGTATCGAAACCTACTCCCTAAGCAACGCTGAGACTGGAATTTTGTACCTAGTTGGGTATTGTGTGTGTGTGTGTGTGTGTGTGTGTGTGTGTGACAGCCTGTGTGTGTGTGTGTGTGTGTGTGTGTGTGTGTGTGTGTGTGTGTGTGTGTGTGTGTGTGACAGCCTGTGTGTGTGTGTATGTGTGTGTGACAGCCTGTGTGTGTGTGTGTGTGTGTGACAGCCTGTGTGTGTGACAGCCTGTGTGTGTACTGTATGTGTGTGTGACAGCCTGTGTGTGTGTGTGTGTGTGTGTACTGTATGTGTGTGAGTGTAAGAGACGGTGCAGGGTGCCATTTATTTTGAATGTGATCCTTTTATAAAATAGTACATGATTGCGGTTATTCTCCACGTACACAAACACTCACATTATCTGTACATGTTGTCGTCGCGTGTGGCCAGTTTTCCATATTATAATAATAATAATAATAATAATAATAATAAGCTTTATTTGTATAGCACCTTTCATATTCAATTGCAGCCCAAAATGCTTCACAGCAAAAACATAAACATTTGTACAAGATTAGACAGAATAAGAGCATTTACAGCACAATAATCACAGTGTTGATGTATATGAGTGTGAAATAGCATTATTATTGTCTGTCAGAAGCGTTCTCACTTCCTGGAAGTAATGCGTCTGGGTAGAGCGTGCAGGAGGCAGCACATGACGGTTCGTGATTTGTCTGATGATATCAGCGTCGGCCTTGACAGACCGGAGTTCCAGTAGCGTGTGTGTGTGTGTGTGTGTGAGAGTGTGAGTGAGTGTGAGAGGGAGAGGGCTGTGCAGTCTCTCCTGCTTGTGCTTGCACCTACCAACAGACAGCACCCCAAAACGTCTCCCACTCTCGTAAAAACACATTTGGTGTTCACATAGAAAGATATTCTGTACAAATAGAAATGTATACAGTCCTCGTTTCTGTATGATGGTTTTATACTTTATTTTCCTCCCACACACACCTGCTATTTCTCGGCTCTTATCTGGCCTTAATGGAGACTCCATAGTGCTGGCACTCTGACCCCCTTCATCTCGCCGTCTGTGCGTATCGTCCATCTTCTATTATCGCCAGCCTCCATCTGAGTCTCTCAGAGAAGCAGCAGTGTTTGATCTCTCTGCAGGCCCGCAGCATTTCCTGATGGAAAGTCATAGAGAACAAAGTTGCATGGCAACACTGACAGCTGCAGGAAGTAGTTTGAGCTCAGAGTTGATATCAAGAACGAAATTGTAGATATCGTCAAACGGCCGTATTGTGTAATGTGCTGCTCAGCAGATTTTGTTGTTGTTGTTTACGTTGGTAAATGGTTTTGTTGTCGTCTCTCTTCCGCCCTCGGATCGTATGGCTGCCATGTCTTTGCTTTGTTGTCTTTGTATTCTGGGAGACTACTATTGTTGGCATTTCCTTTTAAACAAATGCAAATCTCAGCCAATCCTGATTTTAGTTTTTTATTAATAATGCATTGTACTACAGCAGCGTGAGTGAGGTTTTCATAATCTGTGATTGGACCACAGATTTGTGCTTCTTTGTTCACTCATTCCTCCGTGCTCTGCATGGGATCATTTCAGCCTCTTTTATATCTTTATCTGTTCGGGAAGAGACGATATGGGATTTTATCGCAGATTGTGATAAGAAACACTCGCAAAAGGTGGATTGTGGTGAATTTCTGTTATCAGAATAATCCTGAATATCTTTGAGAGCGACTTGAAAAGCTGTGTAGCTCGCTATCACGAGCCGGTTTGATTTGTTTCTTAATAACTAAATCTAAGGTGAATTGATTAGGTATGTTTTGTAACATATTTTAATGAATTATCGTGAATTCCAATTATTTTGGCCGAGATAATCATGACAGGAAACGTTCGTCTCGTGCCTGATCCGTTGCATGGCAGCAGTTTTATTGGGTAGTTTTGCATCTGCATTCGGTCGAGAAGGTTTAACTGCACCAGTCTGGAGGATGATGGCAGCAGAAGCCCAAACAAATGTTTCTACAGAAGTGCTAAATCTGTGTCCGTCAATATGATGACGCCTTTAACTCGGTCTGCTTTTTTTATATTCAATCCCAATGTCCAGATATAGTAATCCAACCTTGCCTTCGGCCATCTCTAACATGTTTCCTTCTGCACTGTGCTGCACTCTCCCACACTTTGGGCTGGTTCCAGTGAATGGAGCCGTCTTTATGTTGCGCTTGGCAGCGAGTTGCAGCACTATTTTCAAGCCTCTATATCGTGATTGGGACTTGGCAGAGATGGCTGTTGTGAAGGAGTGTAATCAAAAGGGAAAATGTGAGTGTGATCCAAAATGATTAAGCTTTGAATTGAAAATGAATTATTTGAATGTCTGCTGATTCGACACTTTGAGTTTGCTTAACCTCATAACGATCCGACATACTGTCGTTCAGGCTGTAGCTCAGTGAGGATACTGCGATCATGTGAACCTAAGGAGAATTTAAGGAATCCATTGGTACCAACATGTCATGCTAGCTGGTCGGGAAGTCTAAATAACGTGTAAACTTTGGCGAGGGACAAACTGGCATGTTTATTTCCACAGGGGTCAAGATATCTGGATGAAAATGGATCCTATGAATACTCACAAGTCTCCCCTTGACAGACTTGACCTCGTATAAAACGATATGTTGTGACCTCTAGGATAATCGCAGCCTCGTGAAACTTCACAAATGACAGACCGAGAGCATTCAGGGGATGTCTGGCTTTCCTAGGTACATCGAATATGAGCGGCTTCCAGAACAGAAGCGCCCGCCATCCAATCGGCAAAAACTGCAATTGTTACATAAATATTCAAATAAATCAAAAGTATTTGCCAAATCACGTCACAGATTTTCTGATGGGGTTCCTCAAGGTCTTGGTGTCTTGGAGAATTTAACCATTTTTATAAATGTTCAAGCGCTACATTATTTTACATTTTGCACCGTGTATACTGTAACTGTGTATCAACCCAGACATTATTACAACTTATGAGACGTAATAAACATGGTCATGTGTACTTCTATCATAATATTATAAGCCCTTAAACACTTACATCATTTATTTTAATTAATACATTAATTTTCTTACAGATTTCTGGTTAGAACAACTTGACACATGACTGAGCATCAACGCAAATGAGTTTTTAGATGTATATAAATTCTACTGGGTAAATACTGCAGACTTCTTCCCCACTCCCACATCTAAAAATAAAAGTTAGAGAGGTTAAAGCCACACGACGACATTAGCACATGTGAAGGACGAAACGCGTCTGAACAGGCCTGAGAGGTTGTCGGCTAAATCACGGGCGCACCTCATTAACTGTTAGTGTTTTAGCATCAGTCTAATTAGCTCAACAGTTCAGTGTGTGAGAGGAAAGACGAGCGTGTGTGTGTGTGTGTTGTATGTGTCTTTTGTTTCCTGGCATATTTAATGATGGTTTCACCTGAAGACGGCGAGGAGGCGGAGTTACTGTCAGACGCTTTGTGCAGCTGTAATTAGGAATTAAATCCTGGAGCTTGTGTGGGTGACGAGCGCTGACCATTGTTGCGTTTAACACTGAGTGACGCAGCTTCACCCACTCAGGGTTTTCTGGGTGGCGAGGAGATGGGGGGGGCGGGGGGGGGGCATTTTTTTATTTTTGGTAGAAGTTATCAGACAACATTGAAACTCTTCTCTCCTGTTTGCGCTCCCGTGAAGCAGGAGAAGTGGAAGAGGCTGCTGTGTTTTAAAGTGTGCGATGGAGAGAGGAGAACAGGAGACACATTTCAAATCTGTGTGCGAGATGATTTGAAGCGATTCATCATTTGTGGTTGAGTATTTTAGAGAACAGGGAGACATAATTTGTTTGTGTTGAGTATTTGTGCTCGTCTGCCGACTCGTTTTCCCACCATCCCCCGAGAGAACTGCTCGTCAAAGCACAAACATGTCTGCAACTCATCAGCATTGTGTGTGTCTGTGTGTGTCTGTGTATAAGTGGCACAGCGCTGCACATGTGTGTTTATATGTACATGCAGTGAGATCTAACAACACTTCGCGTCCTCTCTTCTATGTGGGCCGCGCTCATCCCCAAGCCAATTATTTCTTACTGGAGATGCAAATCTTTAGAAATGTGTCACAAATATACAGTTTGATTTCCTGAAACTGCTGGCACTGATTGTTTTAGAAAACAGTCGTCAAACGTGACTACAATTGTGAAATAGATTATTTATTGATGCACATTTGGCGTTCCAGTAGACATTTACGACAGCTAAAAATAGTGAATAAATAGTTCAGCTGCATGGAAGTACTTCAAATCAAATGAAAGTAGGAGTGGTTCCTTTTCAAAGAAGAGATAATGAGGCGATTTCTTTCAGACATTTCAGGTTCAAAGGTTTAAATGTCGGTTTACTTCTCGTTCATACCCGCTTAAGGAATGATTGTGGAATCAAATCAATAAATATGTATTTATTTAAAGGTGCAGTGTGTAGGATTTAGCTTCTAGTTGATGTCACACACTCCTTCCTCTCCAAGCGTAGAAGAACTACGGTGGCCTTCAGGTTCAGCAGAAGATTTACGCTCCCTTGCTTTTTCTTGCGCTTAATTATAAGTCTCTTCCTCCACATCTTATTCCTCGTCATCTTCATTCCTTCCTACTTCAAGCTGCCTCTCTAGAGCCAGAGTTTGGTTTGTCCTTTTCTAGGCTTCCGTAGAAACATAGCAGTGCAAAGAAGGAACAACTGGCTCCCTTTAATCGTGTGCGTCTTGAATGTTTGTAGCTCAGTGATTATAGTGTGAACGTCTCTGCAGCCTAAAATCACCGTTAATGAAATAATAGCAGCTCCTGTGTGTTTGTGACATCCAGAGCTGTGTGTGTGTGTGTGTGTGTGTGTGTGTGTGTGTTGGTCTTCACCATCTTGTGTGGCGTCCGCGGCCTTTTGCTCAGTGTCCTTCTGCGAACACGCACATCTGCTGTCAATCCACCAACGCTGATAAATGTGTTATTAGTTCTGCTGTCAATCACTTTGGTGACGGTGAGTGCAGAGATGACACGCTCGTGCCCAGACGAGACATGTTCGCGGTCGACACACACACACACACACTCACTCACAAACTCTGATTGACACTTCCTGGAGGTGGTCAGTGTATTGTAAACATTATTACTTCTTACAGATCCATAAACACCCTGCCTCTGTGTGTGCAGCACCTTTTTGCCCTGAAAGCACATTTTAATGTTCCATCAGAAAAACCAGCATTTGGAAATGAAAAATGTTCCACTTCTTTTCCACTTTTCTTTGCTCCCATTTACCCATTTATTTTCTGCCTCATGTTTTTCTGTCTTTCTCTATTTATAATTTTTTGTTCATCTGTCACTTTCCCATTTCAGATGTGTTACTTTTTAGTATCTAAATCTACAATTAGCTCTTTGGCTTCTGTGCTGCTCAACTTATTTGTTTCTTCTGCACTCTTTTAGTTATAATTAATAACGATGCCAAAGTAGATTGTAGAGACCAATTAAAACTCTTCATGACTCGAGTATTTCTTAATATAAGCAACACAATTAGATAAACTTTAGACAAATGACCAAGTTTGTGAAGTAAAAGTGACCTCGACCCCGTGTTGGGAACTACATTAGCACTAAGTGTTATGCGTACATTCTGCGTTTAAAATGGTACAATTAGTCCGGCACGGTGGAAATTAAGTTATTACTACATGCTTAAAAACATGCAATACATAGTTATGATTTCACTACAGGCACAAATATGTAATAAATAGTAGCTTTCTTTCCACGGTTATGTTTCTGCTTCATTCTTCCCTTCCTTTAGTGTGTGTGTGTGTGTGTGTGTGTGTGTGTGTGTGTGTGTGTGTGTGTGTGTGTGTGTGTGTGTGTGTGTGTGTGTGTGTGTGTGTGTGTGTGTGTGTGTGTGTGTGTGTGCAGAAAGTATGCAGATTGTGCTGTGTGTAATGTAGATGCATAAAGTAGTGCAGGAGGTCTCGCATGTCAGGGTGACATTGGCACTTGTGAGTCGACGGGCGCTATTTTGAGCGTACGTGGCTTGTCTCCTCATGCCTGCAGATTCCTCATGCCTGTGTGTACCGCAAGTGTTTGTCCATTCAAGCCCAGGACTAAGTGTGGTGTTGACATGGATGGTGCTTTTCTGTCTGCTGATTATGAACCCGAGTGTGTATGTACATTTTAAGATGAGGCAGGAGAGGCAGCGATGAGAATGTGTAAAAGGGAGGCACAGATGGAGGATGAGAAAGCAGCAGAACGTAAAATACAAAGCCGAGGGAGGATGCAAGAAAGGCAAAGGAAGAAAGACGAATCTGCTGTTAATGAAATGAGGAGAGTTTAAAAAAAACAACAGAAGACTGGGAGTAAACAGAAACCAAGTGAGGTGGTCAGAGGATGCAGGGACCGAGACGAGAGGAAGTGAGGGGAAGACAAAAGAGAGGACGTATTGATTCTTTCCGCCAGCTGGGGGGAAACTCAAGCCAACTGTGCTTTCTGAAATTGGAGCCAAGGGAAAGGTGGAAGGATGGAGAAGATGGTGGGGGAGAGCTGCAAGCGTGGCACTGTTTGTATCACATTGTGAAGCAGTACCACCAAGGAAAAGTGCATGCTTATGAATAATATATGGTCGCAGCAGCGGTTGCTACAGAAGCCTCAGCCTGCAGACTGAAGCTGCTCTTTCCTTTTGAATCCCGCTGCGTTAAAGCGATTTTAAAATGGCAATAAAACAAACTGATGCAAGTCATTTATGAAGGTGAGCGATCAAAACAGCACGTCTACTAAACAGCCATCTAAAACGCATCAGATGCCAAACAAATCTCAAATGATTAAGATAAACATCTCCTAAAGTACCCACACAATAACTCTGGGAAAGATAAAATGGCCCTGAAGGCGATCATGGGTCAAGTGATTGTAGCAACATGAGAGTTGTTGGGTTGCTGTAAACGGGGAACGTAACCTTGTTGTCTGCACCTCATCGTCCTCTTTCACATCAGGAAAAGCACAAATGTAATTAATAAAAGGTTTAAACAAGGAAGCTTACCGGGACCGTTAATGAAACGGAGCCATTGGTAATGTTATGAGCCCCACCTGCGCCTGTGTGCCGCATGTGTGCTGTTTTAAAAGAGGAAAATAATGAAACCGAAGCCACAACGAGACGGAGATCTCCTCCGGACCGCCTGCTACTCTACTTGTACTCTACAAACGTACGTGATGGAGAACGAAAAGCAAATTATCATAATGATTTTACAGCACGTCACTCAGAAACCAGGCGTAGCTCAGTGTGTTGATCACTAATCAAACTAACTGGTGAAACCTGCTTCCCATTCTTTACTGTAGACAGGGTGGGCCATTTAATTTTTTACAACATCCTTCGAGGGCCATACTAATTATTGAACTCATAACCTCTGCAATTTCTTTTAAGACGCAGCCCGTTCATTTCACCTTTCTTTTATGCTGTGCAAAAAAGCAACTTTTTTATTCGTGTATCTTTCTGTTTGATCAGAAAACAACAATCCTTTATTAGTCCCACAACGGGGAAATGTATCTTGTCATAGCAAAAGAACATATGAAGTAAAGAGGCAAGTACACAATAATTAAATAGAATAAAACATATAAGTACCAAGTGGTTGATAGAAAATAAAGTGAACATGGCAGTGATGATTGAACAGCAGTGGTGGAACAGTCTGTTCTTGGTGTGGAGGTCTACCTCTCTATCTCTCCATGTTTCTATGTTACGCTCTGCAGAGAGCTGCTTGTTGGGCCAAACTCCAGCCGAAGAGCGTTAACTTTATCCAAACGCACTCGTCCTTTCAGCTCGTGCAGTTCGGCATGTTTCGTGCTGGAATGACGATCGAGAGTCTTTTTCATCACCGCAAGTGCGTCCGCACAAACTAGGCACACTGGCCTTTTACGTCCACAAAGAAATAATCGTTCGTCCATTTCTCCTGGAAAGTGAAGACATTCTGCATCCAGCTTCCTCTGTTTTACACTCGCCATGCTGCGTTCACTGATGTCAACGACAGTCTCGTTTAATATTGAAGTTTGACATGACGTGACCACGTGATGACACGGTCCGCTCGTGTTGTGTTCAAGGACCCTGACCGTGGTCAGGAAAAACAGTCGGTCACCCGTTTTATTCTATTGCTGTCTAGATTTTTGGGTTTTCTTTTCTAGTTGATTTGTTTGTGTGTGTTTATGAATTTCCTCGAGGGCCGGATCAATTGGTCTCGCGGGCTGTACACCGCCGCAGACGAACACTTGTTAAAATATATTTATTTGAAATGTGTAATTAGTCTGCTGTTCTGTAGCTGCACTTTATCCATAAACAGTCATTTGTTATGGTTGCGGTCGACAATAAGTGGTTGGTGTAAGATGAAGCACACGGAGCCTCATTGTTTTACTGAATTCTTTAGTTTGTCTGATTCTGAGGTCTGTTATTTGAGCCATAATTTGACATTAAACGCTCCAGTCAGGATGTACAGTCCATTTAGTTAATCTCTAATTGGATTAATGAGTGACTGCTTGTGCCAGAAAGACATTAGTCCCCGACTACTGACAGGCTACTTTTTGGCAGAGGCTTTAGACACTTTAGCGTTTAATGAAATAATCAGCGTCACATTGGGGTGTTGATTCCCCGTCAGGCCTCATTTTGCAACCCTGAAGCGCTTGCACTACGTTCCTTATTTCACATTTCCATATTTAGCATCTTAATGATGTACAGTATATGTAAATAAGTCTACTGTAGTGCACGACTGTCCTGCTCCCTACCAGCTCTGCACTCTGAGGACTGAAAGAAGAAATGAGGAACAAATTTACTGTAGAAATCCTCCAACGCCGGCAGAGGAGTTGCAGCCATAATGTACTGCTGCATACAGTAGAAACTGGAATCTTTCTGATGAGGAGAGATGGAAGAGAATTTGCCTATGGGGACAATAAATTGGAAAGACGGGAACAGTTTTGACTGAAGGAGTTCACTGGAGCACTTTCTCTCTGTTCTCACACAAGTGAGTGAAACAGGAAACTGCAACGCTTCTGTTGCTTTGGAGAGAAGGATGGGAGTTGTCCTTCTCTGCCCTTCACCTCTCCTTTTAACTTGTACACGAATGCAAAAGTGGTTAATGAAACTGGAGTGGACATACACACAAGCGTGCATTAACACTCACTGGCATCAGCAGTTTTGCCTACTTAGTGTAGCTCCCTGATTGTGCACATGGATGAGACTTCAGTCAACTTCTCTCTCCTGCCTCTCTACGTTTAAGTTCACGGTCTCTGTTGTCAGCACATTTCTGTCCCTAAAGATATAATATCAAATATTTCCACATTAAATGTCTAAACATGACTTGTTGTTGTGTACTAACTTTATCGCAAATGTTTCACATTTGTTCTGGTCGTCAGCGTCGTCTGTCATAAACCGACACATTTTTTTCAACGCACTGATTAGATGTTGGTTCTTTTTAACTTTGTACTTTAACCAGATGAAGGATTTTATTCATCGGACGTCTGGATCTGTGCAAACGTTAGTGGCAGCCGAACAGCGTCCGAGAAACTTTATTCAGTATTTTCACCCATTTGAATCACTGGCTGGTTTCAAAGTCGTAAGAATAATTCGCTCTCTCTCGCCGTTCCTGTTCTCTCTCTTTCGCCCTTCCTGTTCTCTCTCTCTCGCCCTTCCTGTTCTCTCTCTCGCCCTTCCTGTTCTCTCTCTCGCCCTTCCTGTTCTCTCTCTCTCGCCCTTCCTGTTCTCTCTCTCTCGCCCTTCCTGTTCTCTCTCTCTCGCCCTTCCTGTTCTCTCTCTCTTCCTTCCTGTTCTCTCTCTCGCCCTTCCTGTTCTCTCTCTCTTCCTTCCTGTTCTCTCTCTCTCTCTCTTCTCTCTCTCTCTCTCTCTCTCTCTCTCTCTCTCTCTCTCTCTCTCTCTCTCTCTCTCTCTCTCTCTCTCTCTCTCTCTCTCTCTCTCTCTCTCTCTCTCTGTGTTTTGCTCTTTCTCTGAACTGTATGTTAAGATTGTTCCTTTTAGTGCAGAGCTGAAGCTTTGCCCCATTTTTCTACTACAAGCTATTAGAAGTGTAAAAGAGTTGAGATTAGCAATTAACCAACAGCACGCCTGCAAATGTGTTCTATATGGTGTTTGTGATTTTATGGGATAATTAGCTGCGCTGCTAGATGAAGTTTTTGTGTGAAACATATACAATTAATATAAACACTGAATACAATCGGTGAAGACGCCCCCTGCTGGCCATTAGAAAGAATGCAGGTGTAAAACATTTCGACGTTGCCCCTTGTTTATATCATCACAGTTACCGGCGGCTGCATATTATTGGCTGTTTATGGGTTTAAAACAATTAAGATACTCACAAGTGCACACATAGTGGACAATAAACATGTATTCACTCAAACAAGAAGCGCCGGACATGGAAGTATACTTGTGTGTTTTGCCTACAGGCACACAACAACATGCATTCAGTGAAGGATGCCAATTCAAATGAACACACGCGTACTACACACATACAGGATGAAACACACTGGGGGAGTCTTTGCTCAGACTACATCCAATTCTTTGTCTGACACACACACACACACACACACACACACACACACACACACACACTGCAGTCTTATGAAGTAGAAAACCCATTTCTGCCCCGACTACCTTTTTGGAAGGAGTGAGAACGAGGGAGTGAAACAGGGAAGGATGGCGGGGGCTGTGTGTTCTGAGTGAGGCAGCTGTGGTGAGAGCATAGAAGGAAGAGAAATAGCATATGGCCTGATTTTATGTCCAAGTTACATATCGTGTATCTGTTTATCTTTTCTGTGTCTGTGGCTCCATTTGAGACATTAACGACGACAAATATTGGAGAAACAAGGATGCATACGTTTAACATAACATTAGAATCACTGAAGACATTCAAGACACTTCAACGTACATTTGATCTGGGATTAAACTCCGTATTTAATTTTACGGTGCACAAAAGAGTGCGTCAGTCCAACCTTATGAAATCGCGAGACCCTGTATCTCCGATTAGATGGCAACAATTGATATTTTCTGTTCAGGACATGGTTGTGTTCAGAGACGATGTGGTTGGCCAGGCTCAGTGTGTTATTACGACAGGCTGATGCATGACCTACAATCATTGAGCAGATTTTCATTTGGTGTATGCACCCCCCCTTTGTCCAGCTGTGTGTGTTCTGCGGTGCGCTTTGATCACAGGGAGCTGTATTCATTTACTGCTGATCATTTTAAAGACAACAAGCTCATTATGCCTCCATTACCGCTGACAGAGTGAAGGGGGAATGAGGGCAGGTCGAGAGAGAGAGAGAGAGAGAGAGAAATGAAAGCAAAGTGGATGAGAAAGGGAAGCCATGACTGGCTGACTTACCCAAAAATGAGGAATAATACTCTATATTAAGAGAGATTTAGGAAAAGGGATGATCGGTGAAAAGACGGATATAAGATCAGGGAGGAGCGCGGGAAGGAGGGCGAGCCTTAACATGAATCAGGGCGTAAGTAAGATGTATAAAGAGGGATATTAGAAAAGTGGGAGCAGTCAGATGGAGTGGTAATGGGAACCTTTCAGAATAAGACCGTATTGACATTTTGACTGGCAGCGTGTGCGATTATTTGAATTCCCCACACACACATACACATACACACACACACACACGCACGCATCACTTTATGGGATATAAAGTTTCAAGTGAAGTCGCGAGGCCTTTCCAGTTTGTCTTTTTGCTCAAGGGAATCAGCATTTGACGAGCATGTTTGGGAGTGATTACTAATAAAAATGTAATTTGCAGCAGATTCTTGATTTCGTGATGCTTGGAGCAGTAAGTCAGTTATACAGGCGCCGCCTCACGCAGCAAAGCACTTCTCTGTTTGACATTCTAGGCTCGGTTGCAGGGATATGAAACAAAACGTTTTCACACGTGGAAGTCAGCTGTCAGTGACATTTCATAAAAGGCCAAAGTTGAGCACATCTGCAGGAAACCGGAGGAGAAACTTTAAAGCTAAAGAGACGGGAAGCACAGATGGACAGCTAAAGGTTACAGGCCAAGGAGGGAAAGCAACAGGAGAGAAAAAGATGTTTAGCTGTCATCAAACCAACGACACATCCACAAACGTATACTTTCCCTCTATAGCAGTTTATCTGATGTCATAAATGTGACAGTTTAGTTTAGTTTCCTCGCTGGCAGCCAGTCAGCCCACTTCCTCTGAACCGTGCGCTGTCTTACTTTCTGTCTCTGTCCCTTCAGTACATCTGAAGTTATGGCAGCACTTTGCACTTGATGTCTTTTTTTTATTTTTTATTAATTGATAGTAAACATCCAATTTTACGAGCCCGTTATTCTGTGAGTCCACACGTGGACTGTAAATTCCTGTAAGGTGTCTTCTGTGGCTGTATTGATTTAGAATCTGTCTGTTGCCTTCCCTCTCCCTCTCTGAGTGCACTTTATGGCTGCGTTGCTTCCAGACTATGTGCAACATTACACTGCTGGCTGACGGCCTTGCAGCTTCCATTTGGTTCTCAGGATCTCTCAGTAATGGGAAAGCAATCGACTAATCGATATAGGTTTTTGTATCCACATCATCGCTGATGTGTCATGATTGTGACATCGCAGTTTGTCTGCAGCTACAGAATGACTGAGTTGTCAAACAAATGGCTCAGAATAATGCTGTCTGTGTCTGTCAGCGGCTCGTTACATAAATGTGATGGCAACAATGTGAACGAGCACCGCAGTCACTCTGAGCCAGCGACGCTTCTCTCTGGACTTCTGACCAATTTAGGATAAATGAATGAGAACAAATAAAAAATCTTCGTAAAACAATTCTTTCCAGTTTCACCAACGAGCATTTACACATTTACAAGATTTCTAATTTCTGTGTCTAAGAAAGGAATTTAAATGTATTAAATTTAAGATCTTCTCGTTTTTTACTTGGAAAGTTAAGTTTATTGTGCACATCTTGTTTATGGTAAAGATATGCGTTATTGTTTATATATATATATATATTGTTAGATTTATATGGAAATGCACGTTGCTATAGGCTATAAGCCGTCATTTTGACATTTGATTGTCACATCTTTTGATTTGTTATTAAATACTCTGCTTTAGAGTCGGTTACTTTATGTGACACATTCAACACAAACCGTCTGCATTGATTGTAAAGGTTTCAGCAACACCAAGTTAAATACATGTGCTGTTTGCCTTCTGTCATTTATTTACACCCGTCCAATTCATGTCTCAATTAAGATTAGTTTATAATCAAGTGCAAATTTGTAATGGCATGCATCCACGTGTTTATGCATCCACAAACACTTTACCGTCATGCCTTACTTTCCTGGGAGAAAACTGTGGCTGCCAAAGCGTGGGGACGATTCCACAGAGCGACGTATAGATCTGCTGATCAGACATCTGATGAGGTGATGTGCCCACACATTCAACATGTTTTAAAGTCACAGCTGCAATACATCGCAGCTGTTTGTGAATAAAGCTATACAACATGTGGATGTAGCGTACAGCTGTGTGGATGACAAAAGGTCGTCACTTTAACAGATTGATGAAGTCACACATGCCATGTCTGAAAAAGGCTTTTGCTGCTCCACACTCGTCTGTAGTCTGTAGTCCCGTGGACATGAGTCGCGCCCATCATCTGTTCAGCTTTCAACTTTTCAACCGCTGCTTCTGGTGGCCCTTTATTTCATCCCTCTTGCATCACACGCTTCGGTCATCATTCATCCCCCGGCCGGCAGGTTCTCTCGCTGTGAATCTACAGGTGCTGGGATTTTGCTTGTAGCTCTTCATGGTCATTCTCTAATTATCTCGACGTCTCTCCTTCAATCTTCTGCTCCTTCTAGTTCCAATTACTTTGTTCATGTTTCCGAACAGCCATCTGCTCTGTTCAGCGTCTCCCTTCCCTCATCTCTTCCTTTCTCTCTTCTGTCCTTCTGTCTAATCCGTGCGTTGCTGTTCTGCCATCTGTCAATCTGTGACCTTTCAGTCACTCTTGACACCATTTCTTTTTTTATTCCATTCCTTTAAAACAATTTTAGATGAAAGGGTTATTTTTCTGAAGTCTTAACAAATGTAAATGTAGAGAAATAAGAGTGTTGAAAGTGGAGTGAAGGACGCCTGCCACTTAAGGCGAGATGACGGTGTAGAAAGAAGTAAACGTTTTGATTTGTAGCCACGCAGAGGAAGAGAAGAAACAGATGATGTGAGGAAGGATCAGAAAGCAGTGAACAGAGGGAGGGAGCAGCAACCAATGGCTGGTGTTTGCCACGTATTATATCCACCTCTGAATAAAGCTGCAGCTTGGCATTACAGTGGTGTAATGAGTAAGAATGCATTCCTTTCAAGTGAAGGACCCGCGGCCAACCTCCTGTGTTGGCATTCATCTCTTCTCGTAGCACTACAAGGCTGACGTTTCTTCCTAATGAAATAACAGTTCATCCAATGGTATCCAAGCCAGTGAACAGTGCACCTTCTAAACTTCAGCATCTCAAAGCATTGAACACATCTGCTTCATTAAAGGGGACATATTATGCTAATGTTTGAGTTTCTACTAGAACTTGTTGACTGGTTGTCTTCACAGTTTGTTGGTTGGTAGTCGCTGCTTATGTCCCTTTAAGTCTCGTCTGAATTTGTAACGTCAGAAGATCCTGCCTTCTTCTTATAAGACGTACTCGTGTGTCGATCATGTTATGGGTTTTTGGTCACTCTTGTCTTTCTTCATTAGTATTTGCGTTGCGTTGCGTTGCCGACGGCTTAAGCAGCATGGAGAAGTAGATCCACAGTTGCAAAGCTCGGGTGTTCTGGTTTCAGACTGAGAACCTGTTTGTGTGCGTTATGTAATACGCATGTACCACACACACACTTATACATGGGCTAATGTTTGCATCAATTCAGGAGGGAGTCGTGTCCCGTCTCAATATTTTCCCATGGGAAAATAATAAGCATCAATGTATTGTGGTTCTATCTCTCCCATTCATATCTGTGAACGTTTGTATCCCTCATACTTATCCAACAGTATGTTTCCAAATGTGATGACCAAACATGTCCTCTTTACGTCCAGCAAATTATTTCGCATATAAATGGATCTGAAAGTGCGGAAAACAGGATGTGGAGAAGGAGGGAAGATGACCTGAATCTTTTATTATAGAGGCGGAGAGGCGTGATTTAAAGAGGGAGACATAAGTGATGGACTTAAAGCCTGCAGAAGAAGTGAAATGAAGGGATGAATACATGAATGTAAATGGATGGAGAGAGATTCTGGTCAAGGTCCTTCCATTACAGCGGGGATGAATGGACGTGTGGGTGCATATGTGACTGAGTGTGTGTGTGTGTGTGTGTGGGCGTACACATGATTGTGTTCATTTGTTGTCTTCTTTAGTCAATGTATGTGACATGTGTGCAGTACTGTTTATATGTGTGTGTTCTTTCGGTTGTGTACATTGTGTGTGTGTGTGGTGTTTGGCTGGGTGCTCTGGCAGCTCCCTGCAGCACAAGGATTAGAGACGTGGCACCACTGTAATGGAGCCGATCTATGTGTGAGTGTGTGGAGTGTTTGTGTTATTCTGCGGTTGTATCGGCCGTGAATCGGATGGGAGGTGTGTGTGTGTGTGTGTTGCTAGTCTGAAAGGGAATTGGATCAGATTACAGAACATCTTGGCACCAGATTAACTTCAATCCCCCGAGCGAGGAAAGAAATGAAAGAAAGGGAAGAAGTGAGTTGAAGGGAAGCGGTGGCAGCAGTGATGTTTGGATGAGACGCGCTGTAGGATCTGGTTATGTAATCACTTCTGCATAATGTGACTGTGCCTCTAAGGTTGCTGTGCGTGGCACCTTTTTAAACAGCTTTTCATTTCCAGATTGTGATCCCCTAATGTATTGTACAGAAAGAAAACAAAAGACTCCGTCTGTGTGATCGGCCTCTATTTCACAGCAGTGACTGTTACTGCTGCTGTTCCCAAAATGAGGCCACATGTGCCATAAACTCTGATGCTGTCATAAAGACGGCAGCCCTCCTCCTCTCCCCACTGTGTGCACTTTTCCCTTGGCCTTTACTGAAAATCAAGATGTAGTGATTTCCCCCATCTGTGTTTTACTCGTTCCCCCCCTTGGCAACGCCAGAAGCTTTTCCTTTGTATATTTAGTTAAGGTGCTGTAAAACAACTGAGCGAGCCCCCCTAAAGGATAAGTCCTGTGTTTAATGCATGTGAGTATTGTCTAGTATTAATTATTCCTCCTGTCCAATACTGCTCATGGTGTCCAATACAAATATTTTTTTAAAAACAATGATCTGAAACCAGTAGACACTTTGAAACCATGAAACATTGTAATGATGGAATAAAGCAGCTGTGAGTTGTGACAGAACTCTTTTGTACGTGATCAGGTTAAACACGCGTTCATCCAACGATTAAATGAAGTTGCAGAATCATTTAACCTGCTGGTGTCAGTCCACTGGTGCTGAATGTCACTCTGAAGTAAACCGACACACACACACACGCACACAGATAGCCACTTAACAGGTCAGTACCATCAATTGAACCATTGATTTGATTTGTTCCCGGTGCTGCGTGACGCACATCACACTTAGCGCTGGGCAGCATGCACTACATTACTCTGACTGCCCCTGGACATGTCATGACCCAGCATGCACTGCTCTCTGGCAGTTGGATGTGGGTTATTGAGGCACATGGCAGGGCACCGCTCTAATCGCGCTGTGCAGTGACTCATCCATATTGTTTTTCCTCACAGGACTTGCATGTAGTGACGGCAACCCTGCAGCCAAAGAAATAGTTTCTTTCTTTTTTAGACAGTAAGTGTAGTGGGAGTGCCGACATGATGACCACTGGGGATGTGTGTGTGTCTGTGTGTGTGTTGTTTTCCAAGCAGTGTAATTGAATTGAACATTTCTGAGAGACTATCTTGAAAGCTTCTGCATTTCTTCTCCCCAAGACTAATCAAAACCAGTTTTGTATTCAGTTACTTGTTTCTGTACTTTGAGTTCAAATAGAAAAAAAGATTGTTATGCTTCGCACCAAGCCTCATCTGCTCACATTCTCTGTCACGGCACAGATGAAACCGCAGGAAAGGCCCTCAAATAAAGATGAGGCTTGAGACTCAGACTCATGCAAAGTTAATCAGAGCTAACATGACCCAATGTTCTGCTGGCAAGAGCTAAAAAACTGTAATAATTAGCAGTATGTCGTACGTCTCTTTGAGGATGGAGTGATTGAGGAATATGTAAGTGGGGTGGAACACAGAGTAATCTATGGCTGGTGTCTTCATTCTGCATCATTAACACAACGTCCTGACACATCAAGGCCAATCACGATGTGCTGATTCAAAGCAGCAAAAGGGATCTCATTGTTAATGTTGCTACACGTACAAGAGTCCGTGCAACTTAAACCCCACACATCACTCTGCTTAGGCAATGAAGATTAAGATTAGCCGACAGTGCAGTGTCGGCAGAAAACATGACTACGCTCACACAAAACACTGCAAACAAAAGGGACAGCGTGAGCGCTTCTCAAAGCCGCCGTGTTGAACCTCTTCAGGGTTACAGAAGACGATTGTAAAGCGCAAACACTCAAACGTCCAGTTTGCTTTCACACTGTTTTATTAATCGTGCACGTAAACTAAGTCAAGATGTGAGATTCAACAAAAAACTATGTATAAAGGTAAAAATAAAGATGGTTTGTTTGAGAGCGGGTGCGATGACGGGCCTTCTATATGAAGCTGCTGCACGGGAACATTAATATTAGTAATTCCTCGACTGCTGGAAGGTTTCCACTGCAGTGTATTGGAGACCGACTGGCATCGACACATTTAACCTCATAACAGCGACACTGTTGAGTTCTCAGACTGTGGGCTGCCAAGTCATTTTGAGACTCTTGTGATAATTATCCTTCCGGAAATAATGACTTGACATGTATAAGGTAGGTCAGCAGAAACATTTCTGGCCTTAATTCCAGGACGGCGCTTCACTGCACCTTCCTGTGTTGAAAGATGAACCCAACGACGCCGGATGTTATTGACAGAGTGGGACGAAGATATGAAGGGCAAGCCAAGGCCAAGTGCAAAACATTGTGTGTATCCACTCTGTGATTCAGATCCGCCTAGCGGCCTCTGCGTCTCCCTTCCGTCACGTTTCATGGAAATCGGGGCCGCAGTTTTTCTGTAACCCTGCTGACAAACACACAAACAAACTGGAAACGTAACCTCCCTGGCAGAGGTAATACAAATGACCTTTCTTTACGATCTGGCTCTTTGTGCCGTCTCTACTTTCCTTCTTGTTAATGACAATAATTTGCAGCACAGGGAACTCTGAGTAATGTTCTGTCACAGTCCGTCAGCTGTGGAGCAAGTGGAGAAAACAGTCACTGTCATTGCATTTGAATTTTGACATTGTGTAACAACATTGTGCGCAAATGATTTTAAGCTGAAGTGGTTGGAGAGGGAGAGTGACAGTCCCGCCATCATTGAAGCACTCTGCTATTCTTCCCCTCACTGATTTACTCCATCTAATCCTCTTTCACTCTGTTCGTCTTCTTGTCCTCTCGCTCACTGAAAACTGTGATTCCTTGTGTCTGTCTTCATTTGATCAATCCATCAATCTTTCTTTAACTCCCTCCCTTCCTCCAAACATCCATCTATATTCACCCGTTTTTGTCCCACTACTCATGAACTGTTCTTTACTTTGTTTCACTCTTGCGCTCTCTCTGTGCAGTACAGTACCAGCGATCTGTCTCATGTCACTTCCTATTCAAAGCCACACACCCGTGCACATTCATCAGTGCTGCGAGCGTTTAAGCACGGTCCCTCACACACCGTGGTCAGCTGCAGGGAGCCAAATGTACATTATGCTTTTTTTTTTATAAATACAGTGTTAGGATGCGTGTATGCGGCACCACCGGTGACCTCTCCTTATGCTAATGCAGCCCATCGCCTTGTCTGTCAGACCTTGTAAAATGGAGACCGCTCAATCTGTTACACTGGCTGCGCCTTCACTAAGTGTGTGTGTGTGTGTGTGTGTGTGTGCGCAGTATGGAGTGACACACATTGTGTGCACTAAAAGCAGTGTTCTCTCAGATCCTTAAAACATCAAAGGCATTGATTTAATCTAAAATAAGGACTTAATTGGTATTAAAATGTCTTGAATCAATCTTTCAAAAGTCTTAGAAATGCTAAGACATGGGAGGATTTTCTGATTAGTTTTTTGCATTGTAAAATCTATAAAAATAATTAGTAAATTATTACCAAATTTGTCTTGCAGTAAAGTCGTGTGTGTGTGTGGAGCCTGGAGTGTAGTACGGTCTGTCACTGGTCCAGTTGATCAATGAGGCCTTGAGTACTTGCTGAATGCATTTTTCATCAAAGGCTGTACAGGACGGACACACACACACACACACACACACACACACACACACACACACACACACACACACACACTGAAAAATCTGGCTGCAGACGGAGGAGGCCAAGAGAAAGGTGACTCCAACTGAGAGTGTGTGTGTGTTTAGAAGAGACCTTCATCCCCCTTCTGGACAGAAACGTTCATAAATTCTAAATGTATTTAGCGCTCTGATAGATTGAAACAATAACCGTGTGTTATTATTTAACCAACCACATGGTGTTTTATTCGTGCACACTGATGAGATTGATCGTAAACACACGACTTATTAATAATATTGTATTTACAATATTATTAATAGGCTGATATTTATACTATATAGGCTACATGCCATGATTTATTGTGTGTGTGTGTGAGACTAATCTCTTTAAGAACTCTGCTGACTGAGTCTCTATTTTTACACAGATGATGTTTTACGAGGTTACAGTGAATATTAATCTGTTGCATGTGTTTGGTACTTTGCTCCTCACCTGCGTCTAATTTCCTCTCGAGATGATTTTTCTTCACAACCACCGTATAATATAATTAATAAGAGTCTGACTCACGAGCTCTGCGCAGGTGTTGGACAACGAAGGTTTACACACCTCTGTATTATATCCTCAATGGATTGTCCAAATCTCCAAACCTTTAGGTTATTTAGTTTGTTTAGTTTCCAAACTTTAATCGCTGCATTTATTTGTTATTTCTTTAGCTTGCGGCCATCTTTGTCTCTGCGATCCATCCCTCTCTCCTCTGCACATTTGATTGTCTTGACATTTATGCTCGCTGAATGTTGCGATCCTTGGCTGGTTGAACAAGTAAAGACTTAAACGTGCATGCTTCAGTTTAAAGAGTGAAGGTTCAGATCATTGACTTCCTGCTGAGTGTTCGTCACACATTCTTAGAAAGATATACTCAACGCATTGCCTCTTCTCGAGTTGTTCACATCTAGACTTTTCTGTTTTAGACATTTGATTGCCCGCGGCCCTCTAACTTCACCCTGACGTCGTTTTTCCAATATTTCCTTCCCTCAAAACGTGTTGCATTTCATCGTGTTGCAACGCTTTGACTACAGGAACCATCAGTGATGTCTGGATCTGAGCGTCTTCCATTGGTTAAATTGGTGAAAATGTTTGGAACACCAATCGGATTGCTTTGCTCAAATCATCCGTGTAATTTGTGTAAAACCTGCCTGGTCTCAAAACGAAGTGATGATTCATTGTATTTATATAACATGTGCAGAGAATTCACACTCTGCATGCATCTCCTACTGGGCTAAATTAAACTGGAGCTGAGACGAGCCAAAGTGGAGTTTTGACTGATGAGTGAGGAAAGCGGCGGTGTCGTCTGCTAACGTGCTAATCTCTCGCACAACGATCACGCATTCAACTTCTGACGGAGTAACACGATATCACATTCAGGGAGATCCAAACTTAGCAAAGCAAACTAATTATAATGATAATGATTATATACGGAGGATTCTTTTTTTCTTCCTCCGGTAAATGAATAATGAGCTATAGAAAAAGCAGTACATTGTATTTTAAATGGCACATTTGCACACCACAGCCGATCAAAGGGACATTTCTGTTCAACCAGACGTGAGAAACATGGTTCGTCAGACTAAATGGAAGTCCTACATCAAGGGTGCCTTTAAAAAGAAAAATCGTTTTTAGAAGCTTTTGAGTGTTTCTTTCCAAACTGAAAACAAAAATAAAATGCATTGACTGAATGTTTTGAGAGGCTTTTATGAGCATTTTGCGTCTGCAGTAAAGCTCCTGCAGAAAGGAGCATGAAAGTGTGTGTGTGTGTGTGTGTGTGTGTGTGTGTGTGTGTTTGTTTGTGTGTGTGTGTGCTCTGATCCACATGTTGTTATTTATCTCATCACATTCTTCATGTCATTCTGTTCCAGTGCTATTTCTGCCCATGCTATAAATGACATGCTGTTTATTCCATACGGGTCTGTTGCTTTAAGACGGAGATGCGATTGTAAGCTCAGAGAAAGCTCGACGTTCGCCGATCTATTCCTACGAAACTCTTTTCAAAAGAAGTTCTTACAAACCTACGAGTTGTGCACCTTTCAGGTTACTGGTGTGTATGTAAATATGAGTGACAGTATTGTAGTTCAGAGGACATATTATCGTCCCCTCCAATACCTGAGACTAATCTCTGTACATTTATCGTACGTGACACTGATTCTGATTGCAGTGTGCAAAAGGGCTTTTATGATGATGAGCTTTCAATAAATCCTCCTTGATTAATGACCTAATTATTGCATTGCAGGAAAATGATGAAAAACGCTCTCCTCCGTCTATACCAATAAAACATAAAGCTTATTTTCTGGAGCCGTATTTGCACGGAGAGAGCGTCGTGTTTTTGTTTTCTGGCTTCATGGCTCATTAAGATGACCGAGTGCTCCTTCTTGACTGTTTACTCAACTTTCATTATTATTTAGAGCTGTAAAAGTGCTTTCTCCTGGTGTTTCCTGCAGGTGGGCTACGAGAACGCCGGGACCGTGGAGTTCCTGGTCGACAGACACGGCAAACACTTCTTCATCGAGGTCAACTCTCGACTTCAGGTTGAACACACGGTCACCGAAGAAATCACGGAGTAAGTAGCAGATGTTTACTTGTGCGGCTGGGTCGAGGCAGGTGGGCAGCTGCAGGTGGTTGTCTTTCTGTGTCTTTGTCTGGTAACAGCTGTCCGCCCACATGTGTGCAGCTTTAAGGTTAGATGGTGAACATGGGAGGAAACGGGATGTGTTTGCAAACATAGTTTGATCGGGACTATTTAGCAGGATTACTCGGTGACTTTTGATGCATCGAAATTCAGAAGCTTCATGAACACATTGGTTGTACAGATATATACCGTGATGACACAGACAAAGGGTGTCATCTTGACTCTTTTTGCGTTGGAAGATCAAAATGAAAATCTAGAAAATAAAATGTGTTTATTCGCCCAGCAAGAATTTGTGAGACGGAAGCAAAACAAGAAAAGAAAAACGGACAGATTGCAGAAGGAGTTGGTAGAAGGCTGACGAGTACAAAGAGGGGAAGGGAGACTGGGAAAGAGAGGAGAGCAGAACAGGTGGGATCATTGAAGAGAGAAGGTGAGGTCAAAGGGAAGCCGTGAGAAGAGAGCGAGGATGATGAAAGATATAAATAGCATTCCGCTTCACTGATGACCTGTGAGATTTGCTCGGCTGAAACAACACAGATGGGTCTCACACGAATACAAACACAAACAGCCAGGGACAGGTCCATCAGCCCTCCGGTCACACCCTGTTCAGCACTGACACACACACACACAGACACACAGACGCACACACACACACACACACACACAGACACACAGACACACAGAAAACCACAATTACGCAAATTCATATGAAATCCTCGGCATAATTAGCTCAATTAATGAATTAAGCTGACACACTAACAAATTAGTGCAACTAATATGGGACGTGATGGGCAGGGGGAGATCTGCATGGAAACAAAATGATTTCACCTGTTCCTATGGCAACCAAACATGACTGACAACTTTGTGAGCTGCATTTATTATCCGCCTCTACGCTCTTATTCGGCTTCTTTCATCTCCTCTGACTTTGTTTTGTTGCTTTTACGCAGCGAAGCTCTTCTTCATGGTGATGTATTTGCATCACAAGACGAAGCTCGGGATGTGTGCAAAGACTCATCAGTAAACATTGAAGTGCTGGCGAACATTAAGTCAAACAATCAGCGCTCGCAACAAAGAAGTCGATTTTGTTTTCCCAAACCGCTCATTTGTGTTATTTTGAGTAAAGCAGTGTCTGCTTTTAAGAATGTCCCGTCAGTTAAGCTCTTTAAATATTTATACGTGTCTGAAAATGTGAGTAATGTGACTTGATATTAATGATCTGAAGGACAAATGTCAGCGCAATTATATTATCGCAGTCTTTATTGATCTATTTATCCAGGCTGTAGTTTTCCATGATGCTAAAGAGACACACACCTGCCTTTGGTTCTTCATTTGCATTTTTAAAAGTTGTGTGTTCTCCCACTCGCCTACCTGCTCCTTCTTGACTCAGAGGGGGCCGTGGCACCTCAGTTGAGGAAACATGTTATTAAATAAATGGTTAGTGGATTAAAAGGCCCCTTAACACTCTTAGTGCACCCACACAGGTCACTTACTTTGGCTGATTAGACATCTTCCCAGGACTGCGTGGGCAGACGCTCTCTGACTCTCCTGCTATCTTTGTTTCTCTCGTTATGATCGGCCATATTTCAGCTTTACGATTCCATAAAGAGTCAATACTGCACCTCGGCAAATCCCCAGTGTGGCTCCACCCAACGCTTTCAGCAGCTTCAATAACTGAACACACCGGAGTGGGTGTGCAGGCGCAGAGAGTTTAAAGTTCCCCTGAAGTCCAAAATGGTTTTAGTATTTCACTGGTCATCACCCGTTTGTCTCCGTCTGGTTCCTTAAGCAACGCTAGTTTAAACGTTGCTCGTGGTCAGGGGAACTTGAAGAGATGAAGTGATGCCTACTCTATAAGTAAATATACTCACTTATTCATTCAGTTGTTTTTCCAGCCAGCTGTATGATAAACGCTTTACATCCTTACACACAGTTGTTCTTATCATTGACTGTTCAGCTTTAATTCACATTTGACTGTGTAATCTCTTTCATCCCTTTTATTCTCTTTGTAGAGTGTTCCATGATTCTTGTGTGTCTAATATCTTCAGTTTTTCTTCATTGTTTTTCATGAAAAACTCAAATGTGCAGCGCTCCGCTGTGTTTTCTTTCAGGAAGCAATAGTGTAGGAAGAAGATGGAATATTTAACTATCATAAATCATGTATTTCATGTGCACAGAGGAGATAGATCTACTGTGTAAACTTTCCAGAATTGCCTTTCTTTTCTATTACTGCTAAGCAACGCATTGTCATATTAAATACATTAAAAACATCTAAAAAGGGCTCAAATGAAGGACGAACTCGGGCAATATCACACTTACATATTCATCCGGTTCAACTCACCGAGGATGTCGTGCTGGATTATTCGTGAGGAAACATGAGATGGAAAAGATTTTGACTTCACATTGTGCATCAATAGATGTTCCTTGAATTCTGCCTTTTGTTCCTCCTCCTACCCTCCTTTTGTTCTTCTATATCTCTCCTCCTCCTCCTCTTTATGCACTTTTCTTTCACTGTAAAACGGCTTTTGTTCCTGCTTACGCACATGCATGGGCACACGCTCAGGTACACACTCGCCCTGCAGTCCTGTCAGAGAGACAATTAGTTGATAGAAAGTCATTATTACTGATCCTCCACTCCAGTCACGCACCAGTTTGTCAAATCCTCTTTGTCCTGCAGAGAGAACCTTAAATCACTGGGAAAATGTGACGTTTTGGGGAATTGGGGTCATTTGTATCTGCAGGAGAGCAGTAATTACTCAAATCTGTGCAGCGTCCTGCATGAAACGCCACATGTGGAAAGTTTCCACTGTCACAAGCAACACTTTTAATTTGCAAGAGCGTTCATGTCAGGCTGAGGTTCAGCTCCAAGCAGCTGAAGTATCTGAGGGCCGGAAACAGAAACGTGACGTGCATCTACATTGCAGGAGACGTGTCCCCTTTATGGGACACGTGTTACATTAGAGTGTAAATGACTAGTGTGGCTTTATTTGAGTTGATCCTTTAGTCTTTCACTCCCAATCTGAGCTTTGTGGACACATTCTTGTGTTTCTGTGTTTGAATCTGACTCGTACTAATAGACTTGCCAGTGAGGTATTTTTCATACTGAGTTTGTGAAACTCCCCTTTAAACCTCCCCCCCCCCCCGTCCCCCCCGTCCCCTCCTGTTTCATCACTTTCTTGCTTAATTCCCTTTTCATCAATCATTCCCTTTGCTAGCTTTCTCCAACCTGGCTGCAGTTGAGCCTCGGCTTCTTCCCCTTTCATCTTTACTCTCTCCGTCTTTGTCTTCCTCTTTCCCTCCTCCTGCAGCGCGGTGTTGGGAAGAAGTGACTAGACTAGACTCGGAACACAAAGCTTTGGACTCCACTCGGGACTTTTTAGCCGAGACTTGAGACGTACTTGTGACCTGCTAAACATTGCTTTTGATCCACGTCTGTAAGAAGAGATCACAGAAATGGGCAGAAATCTTAAAACCAGGTTTAATCAGCTGTCCAGATACAGACTGCAGGTTGGCGCCACCTGTAAATGGGCTCTTAGCCGTTTCCCCCTCAATGAGATGCTCTGTGGAACAGATTCCCTCACTTTGATGTTGGTGTGTGTGTGTCTGCATGATGTGCAGTTTGTACTAACTGTTACTAATAGGATGCTATCTGCAGTGAGGGTCATCGTACACTCTGATATCAAAGTCTCCTTTAATCCATCCCCTCTTCCCTGCCACCCATCCATCACCTCCTTCATTCCTCCCTCAGGTTCTCCCCTTCATCTGTCTGTCCTCACCTGACTCGCCACATCCGTCTCTCCACCTCTGACCGCTTTTCCATCTCTCTCTCTCTCTCTCTTCCTCGCACCACTGCCTCCCGTTCCGTCTCCCTCTCTCCCTCCCGTCCTTTCAGCCCTGTCAGTTTCTTCCTCCGTATGTCACTCCTTCTCTCCCCCTCTCCCTCTCATCCATCTCATCGTTGTCACTCTCTCCTCTCATTTACATTCCTCCGCTCTCCCCCACACTTTGACATCTGTCCATGCATTTATCTCGCCCTCTCTCTGTCCTTTACTTCCCCTTTTGCTCATCCACTTTGTCTCACGCTTCATCTTTTCTTTGTCCCATTATGCACTCTCCCTTCTCCATCCCCGCTCCCTCAATCTGCCCTCTCTTATCCTGCTGTCCTGTCACTTTCTACCTCCGTCTGTTCCTCTTGCTCCATCCTTTTCATGTATTTGTACAGGTGGAAGGTAAAATGAAAAAAACCTGAAAGAAGGATTTTGAAGTCATTAAATGAAATGTGCAAAAGCAGCTGCAGAGACCAGCCAATGCGTTACAGCATTCAAGAACAAGAGGAACCTTTTCCATTATGATAACTCATATTCCACGTATAAAAGCATGATGACATGGGACTGGACATCTGGAACTGTAAATTCCCAGATTTTCATATGTGACGTAATCAAACCTTTTTAAATAAAGTTATTCTGACGGATGTAGTGTGTGACTAAATAAAGTCAGTACGGATCCTAAAAACATGTGTGATGTTGATTCCATGCCCAGAGGAACGAGAGGAGCTGCTTATAGCTCTACAAAATTTTATTTTATTTAATTTTCTCTTATTTATTGTTAAGTATGTTGATTTCTTGTATTTCTTAATGTGCGACATACGATGCATCTATAATGATCATGATGTAGTCGAGCTGTAATTGCAAACACAAACTGCCTCTCGTAAAGAGGAACAGCAGCTACAAGTCCAAACTTGCCACCTCAAACTTTACACACTTAGCGTTTATCTCTTCGCCATATGTCCTCCTCCCTTTCCTCCTCTTCCTCTCACACTCCTCCTTCACCTGTGCTTTTTCTTCCTCCACCTTCTCTCGACATCGCTTTGATTCATGTGTCATCGCTCGCTTCTCCGCAGTAGCTTGACAAGGTGGCATTCTTTTCTGAGAAGGCATCGTCTCACTTCTCGCTGCTTCCTTTGCTTCCGTTTCTCTCGCCGGCGGTAATGGATGCATGCACAAGTGAGGAGGCGGAATACCACAATTTATAATCGGAATGAATGCACACACACGCACACAGTGTCTCTCTCATTCACAGATGCACACACAAAATACGCCCCCGTATTCAAAAAAGGTGACACACGCATGCAGAAGGAAAAAGCGGTGCACAGGGACATTATTGGAATACCTATTCATCTGCCGTACTGAGTTCCTGCACAATAGAGGAGATTCTGTCTGTGTCTGCTCCAAGTCTATGCTACACAATGTGCCATACGTGTGTGTGTGTGTGTGTGTGTGTGTGTGAGGCCCTCGACTGTCTGAAAGGGATGAGTGTGAGACAGGTAGGCTGCCTCTGCATTCAGCTCCAGCTCTGCCTTTGAACTTCTCCTCTCAAGGTTCAATTTGTCCATAATTTAGCTGTAAACGATCTTTCCTTTTGTGTGTCTCCCAGTGGAAGCGTGCATTCAGTTTGTGTGCTTGTCGCCATCAAGGGACGCTGCGCAGATTAGTCGACAGGAGTTCTTTAGATCCTAAAGTGATGTAATTATACCCCCGGGCTCACGCTGTGCTCCGTGTGTGAATTTATCCCGAAGAGACGGCGAGGGATTGAGCGTGGGGCCATCTGTGAGTGTGCACGTGTGAGGGACCGATGCAGGACGCAAAAAGTTTAAGCACAAACAAAAATGATTATTTGTCCACAATTAGATCTCGAAAACGAGTCGACTACGGTAACGCCTGAGAAACATTTTATTTCCCAGAAGTCTTTATATTTCCCCGGCACACAGGAATCCTCCGCGTCTTGTTAACGCTCGCTGGGTTTACGTCTCTGACGGTCTGCTTAAGCTTCAGATATTATTTGTGAATCTACAAGTTGAAAGTTAAGTTTCAAAGATAGTTTGTCCGCAGCGTCTCACCTCCAGGTCCTGGACGTGCTAATAAACACTTGAGCTGCTACACTTCATGTCGTGAAGATCGCGTCGTATAATCGACGCGCTTCAGAGCCGCCAAACTGAACTGGAGTTGAGTTTGTCAAATGTTGAAAAGCTAATTTGAATGCTCTTTTTGAAGTTGATGGAGTTGATTTTACATTTTCAAAGCCCTTCTTTGGAAATGATAAAAGGAACATTTGCAAAATGATCTCATCTGAGGATCCTTCTCACGGTCTTCATCGATGAACTAACAAAATAGCTCTGAGCTGTTGACGGCAAGACTTCTCCACCAAACGAGCACTGTCTCTCCAGCTAACTGGCCGGTCCAATAACAGGATTTGAATCATTTTGACATCAGAATCCATATCCAGCACAACAAAGCAGTGCACTTTAGACACACACACACACACACACACACACACACACACACACACACACACACACACTCTACAGCGCAGCACAGAGGGCGTAGCGCTACAATAGATTGTTGGCATTTATCTTTCAAATGAAAGTGACATGATTCATTAACATATAATATATAACTGATACTGATGAAGTTTATTATTACTGAGTTTTGGGTTGAAGCCATGATATTTAGTGCAGCGTCTTTATTTCAGCTCCAGTTTGTTTCCACTCTTGGCAGGAAGAGAAGTTCCTCTGAAGCAGCTTTTAACCCACAGGATACAACAAAAACAATAAAGCCTCCTCTGCTGCAAGATTGTAATAAATAACCTAAACCTCTGAGGTCATTAAACAAACTGCATCAAATCCATCATGGAGACGCAGGGCGACAGTGACGGGCCGCTGCTCATTCCAGAAGTGAGATCCAATAGCGTGCAGATGCCGTATTGACGGACTGATGACGGACTTAACTGTGATCTGCATTCACAGCACAATAAAACTCTCTGAAGTGCATGATAATGATAATAACAAGCGTGCTCATGCATGCCTGTATTGAATGTGATTAAATGTCACATTTAAATCATTTCAGGTTAAAGGCTTTGCATTAGCAACCAGTATCGATCGTTTGAACGGTGTAATATTGATCGTTTGAATCGTATTAAGTAAACATAAAATCCCTCACGGTGACGGTTGTTCAAACTGAATCTCTGTATTCATCGTCTGTATTTCTTTTCTCACTGAAAGCCAACGTCGGTGCTGTAGAGCAGCAAATGTCTCATTTTCAAATTGTAATAATAAAATAGAAAAAAGTTGTTTTGGTTAACGAAACAGACGAGTCTGCTGCAGAGTTCAGAGTGTGGAGCACAATGTGGACTTGGTATTATCTAATATTTCATGTTTAATACTGTTAGTTTTACTGTTTGAGAAACAAATTGTCATCATTACATCCTTGGTTTTGTATGAGGCAAGTGAATAACCTGCCATGTATTATTGCTATTTAGAAATGTGTGTGTGTGTGTGTGACAGAGAGGCAGTTCTTTAGAGAGATGCCTTCATTGCATTTGGCTTTAATACAGCAGCTCCAGTAGTGGCGCAGATGAAGAAGCTGCCACGGTGCTGTTAGAGGCACAAAGACGAGATTGTGCCTTTTTTAAACGGAGCTCACTCTCCTACTTTACTGCAGACACAAAGAGAGAGAAAGTATAAATACATATTTAGCTGTGCGTCAGAGAAACTGAGGTGTTTGTTTTGGGCTTTATTGCTTTCAGTTTGTGTTCGTGGGAGAGAGTGCAACAGCCATTTTCTTGCCTCTTAAGTGTGTGTGTGGATATGTGTGTGTGCACATGCATTAATATATCAGGGCTTGAGGGAAAGTGTGTGTGCTGCACCTGGTTATTTGTCTGTTTAGGCTGGCTAATTACTCTTAAATGACCGCTCTCCATCTTAATCAGGCGGAGAAGAGTGGCAGAGAGGGAGCGGGAGCGAGAAAGACGGAAAGAAACAATGCCTCGCATTAATTGACTGAGAGGGCTGGGAATGGAGAGGGAAGAGGCATGAGGTGAATTAAAGAGTGCAGCGTAGGAATAAAAGCACAGCAGCCTGCTGGACCAAAGTTCCAGGCCTGCGTTAGTCAGATATGTTTGAGTCCATAGAGGATTACTGCATTAATACATTACACTGGGAACCATCTGAGGTGATGCATTGCCTTTTCTCTATCCTTCAATTTGTCACGCAGCCTGTTTTTTCTTCTTTCTGCTTGCTTTGTGTTTCTTCCTTTCATTCTTTCTTTCTTAATCTTTCTTCCCTTTCGTTCCCTCCTCGTCGAACGTTGGATGTAGCAGCCAGCATATCCAGCGCTCTGTCCTCGGCTTTGATTTCCTATTTGAACGTGGGAGTTGGAGGAGTTGCTGCCACATCAGCAATTATTCACCCTCTCTCTCTCTCTCTTCAGTTTTTCCCAACACTTGCACACTGTTTCTTAGCACAGCAAAGCACAAGAAGATATTCCAGAGACGGTCGACTCGGTATCATTGTACACTTAACAATTAACAGGGTAAAAACTGCTCGCTGCTGGGCTCTTGCCCTCCTTTCCTCGCCGCCATGCTATCTTCTCCTTCCTTCCTTCTCCTCATCTTATTGTTCTTCTTTCATCTCTCTCTTCTTCTGTGTATCCTCTCGTAACCTCTCTCCTCCTGCTCTTCTGGACTTTTCCCCCCTTATATTTTACTTATTTATTTTGCTCATGGCTTATTAAATCTGTTATCCCACTCGCAACTCTCTCTCCTTCCGCTCCTCCTCCTCTCTGTACGCTCCTGTCCATTTCTGTCTTCCTCCACCTCACAAGGAAACGCATGCGGCTGTAAATCGGCAACTTCTCCTCATGCCGCTCGCAGCAGGGTGTGTGTGTGTGTGTGTGTGTGTGTGTGTGTGTGTGTGTGTGTGTGTGTGTAAATAAAATAACTATTGACAAGGGAATCCTTCCTGGATGCTCTGTAATAAGCCAGATAATAGTTATTGTGTGTGTGAGATTGTGCCTTTATATTACAGTATGCTTTGATGTTTGTGTATAAATCCAGATGAATGCGTCTGTAAGCACCGCCGCATACTACGGAATCAGCATATAGCTTTCTTTGTGTAGTTTGTGTGTGTGTGTGCGTGTGTGTGCGTGCACTCGGAGGAGTTGAGTTTGGTTTTGTGAGCACGTCATAAAATAATTTTAAGGTGATTATAATTGTGCAGCGGAGCGTACAATGAGTGATTGAGAAATAAGCATATGAATAAGAATGAGGTGTGTGTGTGTGTGTGTGTGTGTGTGTGTGTGTGTGTGTGTGTGAGACTGAGTGTTGAGGCTATTTATGATAATGAGAAGGATTCTTATCATGATTATAATCCAGCAGTCATTGTTTCTGGTATGAAATGTTCTTTAGCCAAACTTACTTGGCTTGTTCTTTAACATGTACGGGACTCTACTGTACAATAAGATTACTACACAATTACTCATCATTTATGAATGGAGATCATTTGCAAGTCATTTGCAGCGACACAAGAAAACTGCATAATGCAAAGGGCTAGAAAATATCGTCACACTTTGAACACCAACACTTGGTAATATTTGAGTGGCAGGTTGTCTGGAACGCAGCGTCAGGCCCGGCGCTGCTTTGAGCTAAATGCTAACATCAGCAACAAGTAGAGCTGAGGCTGATGGTCCTGAACCTAAGAAAAGTAATATCTTGTGTGCACAAGACAAAAAGCAACACTTTGGTTGTAGAGGATATCGGACAATAAACATTTAGCTGATGATGGCGCTACATTAGATTAGAATCCTTATATTGGACATGAATGTCACGTTAACCTGTCTGGTAGGTAGTTGATACATTTAACTGGATGAGGGGACACTTTAGTTTGCTGATGGCGCTACAGACAGTCGATCCTCTGACTGTCTGTAGCGCCATCAGCAAACAAACAAGCTGTATCGATAATTGAAAGAAGCTGTGGAGATTGGTTCCGTTTGGATGTTTTCTGTGATGCACATCAGGGATACTGGTGTTTCAGGAGTGTGTGTGTGTGTGTGTGTTGTAATGGAGACAAAGTGTTAATCCCCTGCAGCTCACATTCCCGGAGTTATTTGTTTTGTCCTGTGGCCTCCTTCCTGCGTAGATAATATTAATGTTCGAGTAGGTGTTTCTATGCAGATGACCTTTGTGTTGAGGTCTTATATGATCCTCCTGTATGTTTCCTGTGCCACCACACGGTCCTCTCCATGTGATCCTGACAAAACTGCACCCCCCTACATGAGCAACACCACTTAAACCCAAGGCCGGAATTAATGAAATCCTAATTTGCATGAATTAGCATGTCCTAAATGATAAATTAAACTGTAATTTCCATACGTTCCGTCCAGTAATCCCATTTGGATTCCTCCTAAGCCTTTCCCGCAGGCTCGGGGCTTCCCAGCCAAGTGCTATCAAAGACTTGACGAAAAGCAGAGGATTCGCCATCAAAAGGTGCTGGATCATGGGTAAGGCCCTGGGACAGACATACATTTGGGGATATCAGCAGAGAGGGGGATACATTAGTCTTCTCCCCAGATGAAAACACGAGGAGTGTCTCTCGCTGTTTCTTTTAGCTTTAAATGTCGGGTCTGCCTTCAAAGAGAAGCAGCGTCTCGTTTCCATCTGACGACTCGCTAATGAAGACGTCAGCTTCATTTCTGACTTGATTATGCATGTCGCCACAAGGGATCCCATCCACTTTGCATGAGATACTGTACATCCGACCCACAGAAGTCTGTTCCAACCGACCAATCACAGGTCGTGTTTGTCAATATCGTTAACGCGCCGCTCCCCACACTGCCGACGAGCAGACTGGATACCAGGCGCCGGTGCTTGCATTCAAACGACCAACCCGGGCTACAGTCACAGAGACGTGAGTGGAATGTAATGGCGGGAAATGACAGATGAAATCCCTCCCAGCGAGACGTAAAGGCAGCTTTGCCACTTTGCCTGCGCCGTCTCGCACGCAGCGGGCCTACCTGTCAGTGCTTCACACAGGGAACCCCGATGAGAAGATCATTCTGTTTAAAAAGGCTTGCTCGTAAATTGTGCGTCTTCATCTCCCTGACTGTGTTGAGAGAGACTCCGACATGTGCACACATATACATTCATACATCGAAGGCTCATCTGCAGTCAGCGCTCAGCGTTGGGTTTAATGAGGATGGGTTCCTGCTGGGCTTTGGTGAGGAAAACCCAGTGACTCCTTTCGCTTCGCACTCGTACACGGTTCATTTGATGAGAACCTGTAAATGAGCTGCAGATGTTGTGCGGCAAGATGTATGTAAATGTATCTGTTGGTTTACAATTTAAATGATTATTTACACAAGTCCCTGAACGCATCAGTGTGGGGAAAGCATGTTTTTATGAAGCATGCGTCCTTTGCTCTGCGAATTAAAGAGAATCAGCCGCGGGAGGTCATGATGTCAACCGTACATCTACCTACATCCTGTAGACCAAGACCAACAATGAATTCCTTGTTTTATATCAGTTATATTTCATTCCTCTGTGCTGTTCAGTAAACGTTCACTATTCTTCAAATCCACGCTGGGTTCAGGCAAGAGAGAAATAAACTCTTTGTCTGGGTTTCATTAAATCAAGAACAGTAAAGACTTACAGGAGGTAGTCAGAATAACTTTACATAAATGACCTATTGTTCCTTTATTACGATGATCGCTGTAGTTTGTTTTGAGTCAGTCCCACATTCTGTCCTGCTGCAAGACGTTGATCATTAAATGTCCCCAACAAATACACTGTTTACTCCTGTATGAGTAAAATGTGCCCCGCTATCCTATCGTTTCACAGCTTCAAGGTGTAAGATAAGAATCTAAAACCATTAAAACAATGAACTCACATTATCCGCAGAATGTGAGGAGGTAACGGTGTTGACGTTAAAGTCTGTGTGTTGCAGAGATAAATACTGAAGTCAGCCGACTGACAGTTCTGCCTCGTGATGTCTAAGATTAATAGTGAGTCAGTGCAGCTCCAGACGGCCTCCGTACAGCTGCCTGACTCGGTGCTCGTAGACGTTTCATCCATGAGCCCACGTTTAATAGTTTGTTGTGATTAAATCCAAAGTGGCAGAAACGAGAAAAGGACTCGCAGCGTCGCCGGGAGGAGAGAGAGAGAGAGAGAGAGAGAGACTGAGAGATCTGCAGTCAGCCGAGATAGTCGTGATATTTAGACTCTTAGAGATGCAACAGTCGGGTGTAACGAGCTGACGGGCTGACACAGGAGGGAACACAGTAAAACGTATCAACACTACGAGACGTGTGCAGCTGTAGAACACAACACACAGTGTAAAGAAAACATTGGTTTTGATGAATTGAGATTGTGTAAGTTTCGAGGTGAAACACTGTTTGTCTGCAGCAGGGCACTCTGAACACGTTGCACTTTTTAAAAATAAATAAGAAGATAAGTTTGTGACCTGGTTGTTTGTCTTCAGGAGGAACAACGTGCTCCAGGCAGGAAGATTCACAGTTGTTAGTTTTAGTGTTTTCGTGAGATTTGTTAAGAATAAGAAACAGAATAAACTCCAGCCTCATCCTAACGGCGCTGTTTCACACATTCAGGTTTCACATCCTTCAAATGAATGGCTTTACATTTTGCAATTTAAAAAAAGTGTAATTGCAGACTGTTGTTGTGACGAAGAGCTTTACAAACTTGACTGGTTTCCTTCAATGCATGGAAGTGAGAAACGCTTTATTCTTTCTTTTGTTTAAAGAACTTAAAAAAGAGTTTCCTCTCAAGCTGTCTTCCTATAGTGACTCTTCTTCCCACATACCTTGTCCTAACTCTTAAGTGTAGTGCAGTTGATTTTCCCTCTATGTATCTGTAGCGAGCTCGTTTCTCTATTGTCTTCCTCACAGTCTTCCTCCCTGTACTTATGCTTCCCTCAATATTTTTTCTTTCCTGCACCGCTCGTTCTATTCTCTCACATTTTATTTATACACTCGTTTTTCTCCCAGCTGTACTCCCTCCTCATTGTTGCCTCCGTGTTCTTGCTGCACAGCCCATATTTTACACATCATCATGTTCTCTTGGCCGGCCTATGACTCACAGGCTTGTGTCATCATGTGTGCGTCCTATCTCCGCGTGTGCAACATGTGTGCAACAGGCATGTTCTTTGCGTGTTATGTATGTTGCAGCTTGTTGGGGATCTTTCTGTGCCACATGTGCAGTGTGGTTGCTGATGCATTTTTAACTACATGTGCACTTATGTGTGTGGATACACACATCTGTGATTGTGTGTGGGTGCTTATTTATCTTCCCTCTTGCTTTCTCTCTCTATTTGTGACTTCCACTGTGCAATTTTACGATTGAGAGAACTTGGATTGCATTTTATCAGGCCTGTGTGTGTGTGTACGGGTGTGTGTGTGTGTGTGTGTGTGTGTACGGGTGTGTGTGTGTGTGTGTACGGGTGTGTATTTTGTTGAGTTGTTGTGGACCTTCTTGCAGACCTGTGCTTCACATAAATGTCATCCTTTTTAAATTAAAATCTTGATTGAAATGGCACAACCCTCTAACTGAGCTGCAGTTTCATGGACTTTTAGTCGTGTGAATTATCGGTTGTTTTAAACGAAGTTCTGCACGATTGCTGCAGTTTATTTCAAAACTTTAACTTGTTTTTAACCAATGAATTCACTGCTTAACTTTAGGATTTTAAAAGGCAGACGGAAAGCAAGTTGTGTTTGAACATTGCAGTTGATTAGCTTACTAATTCTGGAAGCAGTTAATCGTTAATAATAACCTTTTAGTCCCTAAAGTGGTCTGAGAGTTCACACATCTACAGGTGGATGATACTCTCAAGGTCACACTACTAACACATGCATGCTGTTATATGCTGGGCTCCTGCTCTACAATGCAGCAGAGTGAAGCACAGACGTGTGAAATGATTTAAGTGCGTAGGTAGGTGAGGAGTTATTTCTCAGGGTTCACGGACGCTATTGCAACTTTAACGTTGACTGTTCAGCCTTCTGGCCGTGTTTTGGGCCCAATTTAAAGCAAAACCTGGGATGAGAGAAGCCGTCGACAAACTCGCTGAGCCTCACGCCATCTTTAATAAATGAACTGTATTTATCAAAAAGGGAATGTCTGAACGCAGTTTTATTATTTAAAGGGTTGTAATCAAATTATTATGGGCAGGTTTCATTTTGAAGCGTTTGTCACCGAGAGCACATAGAGCAGGTTTTCTCTCTAACTCACCTCGGCAGCTAATTTCACTCTTGAGTTATTAGCCTCTCCTTGACTGCGTGCTAAACAGCAGGTGGAGTCTTTGGATGGAGTGAAAACCTCCAGACGATAAACATTGATTAATTAACGGTTAATTGACTGTGAATGAGAATAATTGTTGGTTTTAGCCCCACGTTATACATCTGTACGATGCAGAGGAGTGAGAGGACGGCGTTTATGTTTATTATTAATGTATCTGTCATGTAGTCCTGGACTGAGGCTGTCGGAGAATCTCACAAACTAAAGGAACTACAATTCCCCTAAACCAGGGGTCTTCAACGTTCAGGCCAAAGACCCCTTTGAGCAGGGACCCCCCTACGACTGTCTCTTCTCTGGTGCATAGAATACTAAGATATTAAAATCATAACACGTAGCCGTTATGGAAAGGTGCAGATAGGATTCATGTGTAACAGAATCATCCATATTGTTTTTACGAATAAGCCCATTTATCTTTGCTATCAACATGTTGGAGTCGTGGTACTGTAATGTGTGTTTATCGGACATATAATTGATAAAAACGACAATTTTCAAAAACATTATCAAACAATAATTTGGCGGCCTCGCTGCAGTAACTCTGACGGCCCCTTTGAGGGTCACGGACCACCTGTTGAAGCCCTAACCCTTTGTTAGATGTTAATACTTACAGGATGTGTTATTAAAGCAACACTGATTGTTTACAGTAATTATCTTTGCATCAGATGATGACGTCGGATAATTAAATGTGTGCAGCCTGGTCTAATGAATACATAGAAGTCACACAATGCTTTCAGAATATGTATTTATAATGTACATGTTAGCATATAGCACCGGGTGGTGTTTTTAGAGCCTCTTCTCATTGTGTACTGACAGTTTCATTGGAAATGCGGTTTGTGCTGTAATTATTTCCTCTCTCCCGCCTGTCGGTCTTCTCTCTCCTCCTCTTATCTGCACGTCTCTCTCTCTCCTTTCCACCTTTCTCCTCTCGTTCCTCGCTGCCGTCTGGACGCCGGAGTTAGTTTGCATTCCTCTGCTCACTCTTCCATCTGCTTCATAACAAGAAAAGCAGGAATTAATTAATAGTCTGATGGAGGCCTGAGAAGAAATAGGGAAGAAAGCTGAAGAGGAGTGGAAAGTTAATCCGATAGGATCTTGTGTGTGTGCCTCTGTCTCCTTGCCTTGTCCTCCTCCACTTATGCCCTCCAACTGTTTCTCTACTGTTCTCTCTGTTTACCCAAAACGATTCTTAAAGCATATTTTTAACTCGAGCTTAATTGGGAAAACAATTATTTATTTTTTGAGTCGCTCAAGCGTCCTATTCTCCCCTCTCCATCTCCTCCCCATTCAGAGTTTCCCCCTCAACTCACATTGATAAACTGTGATTAATATTTCTCTCGCTCCCTTTCTCCCCCCTCTCTCGTTTCCAACCATGTTGTGTTTGCATTTGTGTATCAAACAGGCAGCATCTTGGCTGCCAGCTAAATTGATGTCAAAATGCCATCCTCATGCCACAATGATTCAAATTTCTTATTTCCTCCCCTCTCTCATGCAGACAACTCATCCCCTGGTCTGTCTCTCCCTCTCTCCCCCCCTCCCCAGACTCCCTCTGCTTTTTCTTCTGTTTGCTGTCTAAAACCGTCTAATGAAATTCATACGAAACAAGACGGGAGGCCTGACGCCTTCCTCCTCCTCGTCCTCTCTGCCTGTTAGTCTTCATATTCGCTTATTCTTCTTTCTCTCGTGCCATTTACCGTCTCGTTGTCTTTTCCACCCGTCCTTTATACTTATTTCTCTCTGTGTGAAACCTTTTCTTCCATTTCTCCCTCTTGATTTCTACTTTTGTCCGTCCTTCCTATTCCCTCGCCTTCCTCCTCTTTACCCTCTTGTTTTTCTACGTTTCCATTCCTGCAGGCCCCACTTGGAAGCACATTGGTTATATTTCCAGTTATTTGTGTGTGTGTGTGTGTGTGTGTGTGTGTGTGTGTGTGTGTGTGTGTGTGTGTGTGTGTGTTAGTTTTACTGAAATGAGAAATACATTTCTATTTTGCTCTTTACCACTTGCCCCGGAGCTATCTTGAAAAATATATTTCCCAGAGACGCGGTTTGTGTGTGAACATGAACAAACGCAAATGAAAAACACACACACCATGATACAGTGCGGACTAACACTCGCACTAACAAATTATAAAATCAAGTGTGCACTTTAAAAGGAGTAAATGTTTTGCATTTCGAGGCCACGTGTGGGAGGGGGAGAGACAGGAGATGAAAGAAAGGAGAGAACAGGAAAGAGAAGAGAATCGATGCAGGAGAGAGTATTTTAGAGGGAAATTAAAAAGGAATAGAGGAATAGAAAAGGATTGATCATACTTTTAACTTACTTTTTTACTTGCACTTTCTATCTTTTCCTGAAGTGTCATCTCTGCTTGACTTCTTTCTGCTATACACACACCTTCCTCCCTCCCTTCCTCTCGTCCTTCCTCCCTTCCTCTCGTCCTTCCTCTCGTCCTTCCTCTCGTCCTTCCTTCCTTCCTTCCTTCCTTCCTTCCTTCCTTCCTTCCTTCCTTCCTTCCTCTCTCCCTTCTTTCCTTTCTTCCTTCCTCTCTCCCTTCCTTTCGTTCCCTCCTTTCTTCATCTTTTCCATTCCCACACTTTCTTTATTCACCTCTTTCATTTCTTCATTTGCCATATTAAAATAGTTTGACATTTTAAGAAAAATAGTTTTGTTCTGCTTTCCATCAGAGAGTTAGATAAGAAGATTGATCCGACTCCCGTATCTTTCCATTCAATATGAAATTACAGCCGGCAGCCAGTTAGATTAATCTGGTGGAATAAAGACCGCTAGCCTAGTTTAGTATTCTCCCTCCCCTCAACTCTAACGCTCACTAATTAATATGCTGTACCTCGTTTATTTTATTCTAGGGTGTCACGATATACCGGTATCCACCACCTAATGATCGGCCTCCTCCACCAACGCCAAGAATCAATCATTCCAAATCAAAATAACATGTTTTACTGGCCCATTACAACTGGAAGTGGCAGCTAGAGAGCCGTGTCACTTTTCTGATCAGCCTTCAATAAGTACCTGCTTGTGTGTGTGTGTGTGTGTGTGTGTGTGGCTGAGAGGATGTGCAGAGCAGAGACTCAACTCGTCAGAAAACAGCGATTGCACAGTAAACAGCTGCTTCTCCAGTATACGCCACACAGACGTTTATGGGCTTAATAAATGAATGAATTATCTTTATTTACACTTCTTACAGCAGACAATCATTGCAAACAAACACTAAATCAGGACGATAATATGATGAAAACGTAGGCTGCCTTAACCTCACAGTCATTTTACACTTTAAAATGTCCTACAACGCTTTTGTATTTCTTGCCTTTGAACAATTATGCAAAAATAATGGCCGATGCCCCAAATCCTGTAATGGAAGTTCCTGCAGTAAATGATCCAGGCTCGCCTCTTCTCTCTGCAGTCTAGTCTGTGCTAACGCAGCTGTCTCACACATGGGAGTGGTTTCACTCTAACTCTCACCAAGTCCAGAAATGTTGAACTATTAAGCTTCTTTTCCACCCGATACTCTCAATTCATACACTCCTTCTTAGAGTTGAACCTGCTCTCCTCCTTTCTCCCCTTTTGTTATTATGTCCTTCCAGTCTTACGGAGTCATTCTGTATTCCTCTGGTCCCTCCCTTCCACTTCCATCCCTACTCCCCCTCTCTGCCTTCCACCTTTGCTTCCTCCCGTCGCCTTTTTGCCTTCATTCCTTTTGTCCTTTTGAGCGAGGCCAAATCCAATCTCCTCCACGCTCCCACTTTTCCCACTCTTTTCAGTTCTGGCATCCAGCTTCTTTCTTTTTTTATCCTCCTCCACACTCCCACTGCCTCTGCTTCCCCTCGCTTCATTTCTCTCTCCTGCGTTGAGTTGGGGATGTATAGCTGTCATCGAGTCTCTTTTTTAAAATTTATCTCTCAATCTCCTCCATCCTTGTGGCTCTCGAGTGGAGTCTAATATTTACTTTACCACCCTGCCTGTTTGTCATATTTTCTTCATCTCTTATGGCCACAACAAGCTGCCATCCTCACTATACTTCTTCCTCTTTCTTTCTCTTCCTCTCCTCCTTTCAGTTCTGGGCGCGCAGCCACCCTCTTCTCCCTCGCTAACGAGCTCTGAGTGAAACCACTGAAAATGATATGCAATTAGAACTCAGCCTTCATGGTCTCGGTGTGTGTGTACATGTGACAGATTGTGTGTGTGTGCGTGTGTGTGTGTGTGTGCGTGGTTCTAGTGCGTATTGGGCTAATGTGTTTTCCATGTACTGTGATATTGTAGGACGAGGTTAAGTCTTGCCTGTCTGTGCATGTGTGTCAGTGGCAGATATCATGAGTGCTTTCTTAGGTATTCCTGTATGCATATTCATATTTCTGAAGATATTTGAGATTTAATGGAATAGAAAAAGAAACGTAAGTTTGTGTGCAGGTGCTCGACCCTCTGTCATAGGTCAGTACATTATTCATCCCCCGCTCTGATCTCCTCAACTCTGGCAATCTAACCCCCTGCACAACTCAGCGCGGACAAGATAATTCATTTTAATAAAATTACATTTTAATGAAAGCTTCATTGCACTCTTGACTCTCGAGATGACCCGCAGTAATTCTACGACGATCCTCTTTTAGAGAGGAATTTAAATTCTTGCTTTGAAATGCATATGTGCCCTTTTGTCATACGGACGCATTCTTCCTTTCCCGATTTGCATATATTAGCTCCAATTAAAAAAAAAATGTTGCCAGGAGTTAAACGTGTTGGTTAATTACACCATGCATTTTATTTTACTGAATAAACGGAAGTTAGGCGGATATTCCTCATCATGTAGCTCTTTGAACCCGTGTTTCCCAGAGTAAGCGCCTAAAGGACGAGCCAAGGATTAGTTCAACTCCAGCTTTTCATGGTGCAACATTTCCATAATGATTCTACATTTTATACGTTATCGAACATAAAGCCAAAGAAATAAGCAATAAATATACATATCCTAAAAATAGCAACACGACATAAACCCGGATTATGCTAAGTAAAGCACAATTCTCTTGTTACTGTCAAATCACGTGCAGGATTTTATTCAAGGATTATTTATTGTCAATCAGTCGTGTATTCCTCGAGTGCATTTTATAAATTAGCATTAAGAGGAATGTAAACAACGGCAACAAAATACGACCCAGCTGCGTTTCTGATGTAGACGAGTGCATCTCTGTTTTACGTGCTCCAGTAATAAAGTGCAAAAGAAAAATTCAAACAAAGCACAGTTGAGAGACCTACGGCCGTCACCATAACTCCTTATGGTTTATGATATGATTTAACAAAGCTTCACTCGTTCGTAGTTCATTCATAGTGCTGGATGTCTTTAAAAAAAGAGCAGGTTCACTTGGCTTTGATAATATATTCCACATTATCGAACATTACATGTTAAGGTTAATGCTGCGCTGCAACAAAATGCTGTGTCAGCTTTGAGTATTCTGGACTGAATCACATTCGCACCAGAGGATTCATTGACCTGGAAATCAGATGAAAGGCTTTTCCTCATCTTTGAAGCCACTTGATGGGGAAACCTGTTAAGTTCAAGCAGAGTTTAGACTTCTTCCAGGCCTGACAGCTGATTGGACTTGGTGTGTAGAAGTGTTGAATGGGGATTTGTTTCCGTCATGGCCTTCCTGCAAAACAAACGGCCAACTGAAGACAGACTTTGACATTTAAAAACGTTTTAAATATCTGTTTTAAGTGTGTAGAGGTGTGTGCATATACTTTATTAGTTTCAGCTGTCTGCAGTGTCATTATATTTTATACATACTCCATGGGAGAGGGAAGGATTTACACTGCTTATTCCACAAAAGACTTTTAAGGTGCTATAGAATCTGGATAATAAAGTACATGTGGGAATGAAGCCAACGCTGAGCTGTAAATAATTTGCCTTCATGTGGTTCTACTGTCTGATGCATGTATCTCTGAGCGGCTTGGTGATCTCACCGCAGAGCCAATGTAAGATATTAACAAGCATATCGGAAGCCTTAAGCAAGTTGCATAGACGGGAGGACCTTGGCTGCGAGGTAAAGAGCAGATTCCATGAGTAGACAGTATATACATGTATGTATGTATGTATGTATGTATGTATGTATGTATGTATGTATATACATACGTATGTATGTATGTATGTATATACATACATGTATGAAGCATTATGTACATACATGCATGTATGTACATGTATGTATGTATGTATGTATATACATACATACATGCATGTATGTATATGTATGTATGTATATACATACATACATGCATGTATGTATATACATACATACATGCATGTATGTATATGTATGTATATACATACATACATGCATGTATGTATGTATGTATGTATTATACATACATGCATGTATGTATATGTATGTATATACATACATACATGCATGTATGTAGGTATGTATGTATATCATACATACATGCATGTATGTATATGTATGTATATACATACATGCATGTATGTATTGTATGTATATACATACATACATGCATGTATGTATGTATGTATGTATATACATATGTTATGTATGTACGTACATGTATGTATGTACGTACATGTATGTACGTACGTGTATGTACGTACGTGTATGTATGTACGTACATGTATGTACGTACGTGTATGTATGTACGTACGTGTATGTATGTACGTACATGTATGTACGTACATGTATGTACGTACATGTATGTATGTACGTACATGTATGTATGTACATGTATGTATGTATGTACATGTATGTATGTACATGTATGTATGTATGTATGTACATGTATGTACATGTATGTATGTACATGTATGTATGTATGTATGTACATGTATGTATGTATGTATGTACATGTATGTATGTATGTACGTACATGTATGTATGTAATGTATGTTACGTACATGTATGTTATGTACGTACATGTATGTATGTACGTACATGTATGTATGTACGTACATGTATGTATATACGTACATGTATGTATGTATGTATGTATGTATGTATGTATGTATGTATGTACGTATGTATGTATGTATGTACATATGTATGTATGTATGTACGTACATGTACATACATGTATGTATGTATATATATGTGTGTGTGTGTGTGTGTGTGTGTGTGTATATGTATATACGTGTATGTACATACACACACACACTGGCAGAGGAGGAACATCTCGTACTGATGTGCTGTAGTGCATTCTCCGTCTTGGCTGAAGGCATCCCCTCATCTTCTTCCTGTGTAGCTCGGCCTTATTGTGGAACTTGCTAATGATACAAGGGACTTTCATTCTGTAACTGGCTGCACTGAGGGACAGATGTTGCTGCAGGCTCTTTAATTTGTCTGAGTCAAATTAGTATACAATGAATTCTATAAACCCCTGAGGGTCCTCATTCAATCAGTGTTGCCTTATGTTTTCAAAGTAGAAGAATTATGCGAGGGGGGTAAAGAAATAGGTCAAACTTGATTTTCATATTTAATTAAAAAAATGTAAAAGTCCATGCATGGATGCCAAGTGTTTGGACTCTGGAGGAAATGTTTAGTTGCTCGTGTTTGCCACTGAATTGTGTTTTTGGAGAATATTAAAGGACCTCCATCTCTGTAAAAAGGGAGCCATTACAACACACTAATGTCACCTGACAAGTTAGTGTCTTAGATCTAGGAAACTTGAGTTCTAAGGGCTGATTTTTTTCTTTGCCTCATGAATATACAAATACTTTAAGAAGTGATTGTGTGAGAAGACTACTGACAAAATGAATAATTAATCAAGTATCAGTATTTCAGCTTTATCCTTGTCTTTGATGAAGTTTGATTGTTTTGTTAAATGTATGATGGAGTTTAATGTCGTTCAAACTGTACATGTAGAGAGTTAAAATACACAATCTTCAGTAACACATTCAACAACACACAGTTGCAGTTTACAATAAATTAGCTACAAATGGGTGCAGCTCTGGTCCAGCACTTATTATTAGATTTTATATCTAAATTTAAGTTGATTTCCGTTGCTAATGTCTTCCAGAGTTGACCCTTTATGGAGTTACTTTACTCTGTCACTGTCTTGTGTGTGGATACATCTGGAAAGAGGCAGACTGTTAATACATTTGAAAACTAATTTAAGAAAACAGTGCATCAGGTGAGCAGGTGAGGCCAAACCTGTGTCCTTAAAGGGCCGGAGCCCCCGGGGAGCCGTGTTGGACCCCACAAAGACGAGTAACTAATCTGAATCTGAAAACAAACTTGGATGCTAATTAAAGGAAAAAGTGTTGCAGAATAATTTCCATAACTGCTGTTAGGGGGCAGCGCTCATAAAGTGGCTCATTTCATTGAGTCCTTTTTATTATTTAAGGACACGAGGGGACCTGTCTAATTTAAAAGATACCAACATATTCATGAACGTGTAACAAAAACACAACGTTAGCGCCCGTCCAAGTTATCAAGATGGGATCTGTTTATTCCACCAGCACATTTCACACCAGGCTGATGCATAATTGTCCTTCTGTTGGGCCAGAATGTGGATTGCAGCTAATTGAGACATTAAGAAGACGGAAGCCAAGACTGTGTCCAAGACGCGAGGCTGTTTGCCAGTGTGGGCGCCTTCTGTCTCTCATTCACCCTTAAAGGCAGCAAGACCTGCTAGATGTCCAAGTGTGTTTATGTTTGGCAGCGGGTCTGATGTATCCCCCTCCCTCTGTGTCCACCGCTGCATTTAAAATGTGTCCAGAAAACAATGAGGACAGAATACTTTAATGCGTTCAAGGCTGTGCGTTAGACTGTGCAAGGTCATGAAGTTTAATCCAGCGAGATTCATTTGAGCTTCATATTTAAATAAATGCATACAGATGAGGCAGAGCTGCATCTCCTGGAAATATGAAAATAACTCATATCTGACCCTCTCACATTTACATTTGTTCTAATATAGGGTAATTGCTGAATAGAAATGTGCATAATGTCATCCTACGCGGGCGTGTGTGCATTTATTCCCTTACAAAAATGTATGTTTGTATATCTGTGAAAACTGACTGCACATGTAAACATGTTAACAAAGGTTTTTTATGGGCTTTTACAATCCGTGCACATGGAACACTGAAGCACATTTTGCTCGTGAGATTTACGCCTTCATACGTTCAGGCTCACTTAAATAAAACGTTTACTAGACGTGCATAAATGATGCAGGACATCAACCCTTTTTTATTTAGCAAATCAATGAACTTATAAATGAATAAATGTGTGAATGAATAATACAAAAACATCCTTTTTTTATTGCTGCCACGTGACCCTAGAGGGGCTCCGTACTTTATAAGCAGCTTATCAGTCTGACACAGAAACAGGTTTACGTGTCGCACAATGTGGAGTTCTTTGCCCCGTCATATTTCTATTGAACGGAGTTATTTTGACGCAGTCACAAACCTCGAGGCTGCACTTCTTTGCAATGCTTTGTATGTGTATTTGTTCGTGCAAGTAGAGACTTGTAATTCAACTGAAGCTAAAATAATACTCTTCAAGACCAACACGCTTACTGCTTCTACACATCCTCGGATGATTGATTCTTTGTAGCACACCTGCTAACCTCTAATGTTTAGTTGTTTTCGGGAATAAAACTATTTTCTATATCCTGCTCTTTTCCCCAGATGCCATTGCTTCATCAACATCAAATTATACCTGCTTCTTTTGTTTTAATCTAATTTGTCTATGCTATTATGAGGTATCCATGAGGGATTGTTTTTCTTGTCACGCACCGCAGATTCATTTGTTCAGATGAGAAGTGCTCCACTGCAGACACCCCCCCCCCCCCCCTCTTCTGATTTGAAGCCAAGAATAGCTAAAGATGTTTGTATTGAATAAATGGCCTTGCTGGTCTTTTACACCTTGGTACAAGCAGAACCAATGTTCTCCACTGTGACATCAAGGGAAATGAAGGGCTATTCACACACCATGTTCAGGGCTCCAATCCATTTATTCACCTCAACGCTTCTCTCTAACAGTGTGGACCTGGTGCACGCCCAGCTGCATGTGTGTGAGGGCCGCAGCCTGCCAGAACTGGCCCTCAAACAAGACAAGATCCGGGTGAACGGCTGTGCCATCCAGTGCAGAGTGACCACAGAAGACCCCTCCAGAGGCTTCCAGCCGGACACCGGGAGGATTGAGGTAGGCGTTAACTTAAAATGACTTCCAGGCCTTCAGACCGCATGTGGACAGTAGAGCCATTCACTGAAGCAGCCTTGATACTTGATTATGTTAGTCACATGTCAAACATCAATAACATGATGAGAAAGTGTCTGTGCAGAGTTGAAGGTGATCACAACACCAAGAACAAAAAACATTTCCCACATAATCTGGCAACTCTGGAGAAACGAGAGTTGCCAGATTCTGAAAGTATCCAACAGAAAAATCACTTATCATTATGATAATGAGCGTAAACAAGGAACATGGCTGTTGTCGGTCCACACAGCTGTCTCACTGTGTACACACGCAGGACAGACTTCTTACAGGCCACAGATAGCAGATAGATTTGAGTTTTTTTTCCATTTGCTTTATTGATTGCTGTCGGGATGTAAAGAGAATTTCAAGAAATCTGAAAAATAATGCTTCTCAAATAAAATGCAAAATAACAAAAGTCACTAAATAAAGGGATTTTTTCAGATTTTTCTTACTAAACAACACACCGTGTGGTTCTCACAGAAAACCAAATTCTCAACTTAGTTTTTAAATCGCTGAACATTAAACACATTCTGTTTCCAGGCTGAGATGCAGTCCAGTGTCAACACTGAGTCCAACTGAGATTATTTATACAACATAATACTCAAACTAGGCAAACATGTAGTCAGTTTTAGTCAAATCTATATTTCATATATATATATATTTAAGCTGAGTGTTGCAGAGAGAGTGGTTTGTTGATTCTCAGTGGGACTTATAGTTATAGTATACCCATCCATTACCTTGAGCTCATGGAGCTTCATGGTAACGAGAGATGACAGAATGTCTTCATCAAAGTGGGTTTGCACATGTGTTCAGTCACAGCTACAGAGCTCAACTAGTGCTTGAATAATGGCTGTGTCACATAGATCCATACAGGAACATTTCAGTGCTGTAATTATAGATTTACATCGTCTTATGAGTGGGAGGACGTGATTTCCCTGTGTGTGTGTGTGTGTGTGTATATATATGTCTGTGACAGGGATGTATACATATGCATTCTGTGTGTTTGAAATATGAAATAATATTAATATAATAATATATGAAATGCTGTTATTCCCTCTATAGGAGTGTTCTGTGCCACTTCTCATCGTGTCTCTATAAATCTGTCTCTCGCTGATGAGTTCTGATCCCTGGATGCTTTTAGCTGTCAGGTCCTTTTGCCCTTCACCCTGGACTGTACAGCCCTCCCCTTCTCCTCCCACTTTATTTCTCTCCCCATCATCCTCTGTCCTCTCCCTTTCTTTAATGTGTTTCTTTCTGCTGATTCTTTATTAGCTTTTTAAGGCCTTAACGGTGTCGCAAAGTGCTTTACAAATAATTAAATGGCAATGAAAGCCAGTTTGAATCAATACAAATGGCACATTAGCTAAAACAAGGTTTAATAGAAATAAAACAGCCATTTATCAGAATGAGAACAAATCAAAGTGTGTATTGAAGATAAATGTTGAGAGATAATGCTCCTTTTGACCTCAGCAAAGCACAGTGCTTAAAAAGCCCTCGGGGAAATGTCTGGCTTCTGTTTGGTCCTGAGCCGACACTCAAGATCGGAGCATTCTGCTTTAGGGGGATGAAAGTGAAATGAATTATTTAAAGGGACAGTTCATATCCCATCCTCTTACCTGTAGAGCTATTTATTTATTATATATAAAGGTTTGTGGTGCTCAAAAAATGTCTCTTTCCAGAAATGATGACCCGGTTACTGAAGATAATGAGCCGATCTTTTTGTGAGCAGATTCATGGAGGAACTATTTTCTTTCTACTGAACTACGTCTACTCATGGACTCATAGAAAGTAGTTCCTACATGAAACTTTAACCCACGAGTGCCATCTACTTCCATTATCGCTGAACTGTGTCTTTATCAGTGTAAGTAATGTAAGAAACCTGCAGTGCACACACCAGGGAAGCTGATCAATGATATTATTTTCTCAAATTTACAGCAATAGGGAAACTATAGAATCTCTTGTTTCCTACTGTTTCTCCCCTTCCTCCAGTTTGTCATGGAGGCCGTGAGTGAAATACTGCAGTGATGCCCGGTGACTCCACACTATGGTGTTTGACTCCTTGGATGTGATTAAGTTCGACTTGCACCGCTGGCTTTCCAATCCAACAAATCATCCGTCTCTTGGTTCTGAACGAGGGGGAGAAATAAATGGTTGTGTTGTGCACACAGATTTACTTCAATTGAATTTGAGTCTGTTAATTAATCCCCCTTGTGTAGTGAGTTTTAGTTCATTAACCGTTTATGTGGCTCAATGATCAGACCAAACGTTTTCTGTCAATTTTTCCTTTTTTGAGCTGCATTTAAATCGGCAGCAAACATTTCAGATTCACACCTCATGTGATGATGCATACCAAATATAAGCGATTTCGATAACATCCCCATTATGTGGCTTTCACACTTTCAGGGCGCATTACTTCTCACTGTGAAAATAGCTGCTTGCACTGCATAGTGCTTTTCTCCACAAATCGTCTGAGAGGAGTAACCGTGGAATAGTTTGTGACCTTTACAAATTCAAGGACTTTGAGCTTTGTTTCCTCCTCATGTTTCCTCTGCTCAGCTCCTCCTGCATCGTTCGCTTCCTCCCTCCCACTTACACCACTCATCTTAAGATAATGTACATGTTCTCCACATCCTTATCGTCCCTGCTTCAAGTACTGCTTCTCCCCCTCTTCACCCATCTCACTCTGCGTTCTCTCATGCCTCCGTCTGTTCCCCGCCGCCCTCTGTTCCTCTGCCTTATTACACCATTTAGCTATAAAACGTGTCAACAGAGGGACAACCCCCCCATGCCCACCTCCACCATTACCATGCAATATAAATGAACCAGACACAATCAGCACAGAAAAGCATCGATGGAGGAACGCTATGTTTGAGGGACAGATTAATAAAATATTATCCAAGGGCTGTGACGAGGTCAGCAACTGAGTGACGGTGAAAGGATGACCGCAGGATGGGGAGGCAGCCGTCAAGCTGTGGGCTTATGGTCACTTGACGTGCAACTTGGATAATTTACATTGACTAGTGGAGAGAGAGTCAGTTCTGGGACGTTGCGGTTCTATGGCGTGCGTTGTTGCTACCAAGGCATCAAACCTTTAACTGCGACTCAAGTGGTCATCGCGCTGCTGTCACTCGCTCAGTGTGTTCCACTCTGTGAAAGAGCAGCTGTGTGTCAACAGGAGAGGGCAGAAGTCATACGCTGAAGAGGAAAGGCTTCTCTAAAGTACAAAAATCAGCTTCATCAAGTACCAAATGCTTTTCCATCTTAGAAAAGAGATGCTGGAGACAGCAGAAGAGGAGGAGAGAGGGGACACGGGGTGTTAGGGTTAGACATAGGGGAGGAAGAGAAAATGAGTAGAAATGGACAAATTGAAGGAATCAAGACGAGGAGGAACAGGGATTACATACTGTCTGAAGCAGACTCTCACATCCAACAGGTCGAATCAGTGATGGTCCATCCTTGTATTGCATCTCTTCGAGCTCATTTCATCTTCGAGGGAGAGAATAAATAAACAGGAATGTGAGAGCTTTCTATCTTCCCCTCTTGTCTTCTTTAAATGCAGCTTTCAGAGCAGGTGAAAGAAGTAGAGACGGAGCAACAGAAGCAAACAAGGTTGGATAGAATGTGCACACAAAGAGAAGTAGAGCAGCCTTAAAAACAACTATTACTCAGCTTTTATTTAAATGTCTGACCCACAATTGCAGTGTCGTGCCCCTTACTGCTCTCTGTCTGCACCGTGACTGTCTGCTGCTACACACCAACAACACTTTCTATTCTGGGCTAACAATGTTTTTCAGTCTGACGATACTTTGTTAATCTAACATTTACGTTTTGAATAAAATAAAAAATACAATAATCTCAATTTAAGCTCCACCTCCTCTTTGCTCTCGAGCTTTTGACAGTATCCCATGGTCTTCATCATCAATGGGGTTTGTTTAGCCGTCATGTTTCTGTGCACCTTAACGATGTCTCGTCCATGTTGCCTTAAGAGTCAACACGTCCTTGTCTGTTCTCAAGGTCAATTATTATAATGTAACAATATCATTTCACTGCAGTTACTCGCTTTAAAAAAAGAAATCAGTTCAGTCCTGTGCAGATGTTCTCATCTGATAAGCTGGTAATGGAGTTATTGCTTAATGCATCCCTACCAACACAGTGTGGTGCACACACACGTCTCCACTGTAGACGGGGAGCTGGTTCCCGTGTTGCTCACGTCTGCCAAAGAATGATGGATATACTGGATTGTATCAAAGGTTGCATTTAAAATTGGCCGCCAGAACAATCACAGGAGCATTTTCACAGCAAAAACTTCACTTTCAGGATGTTTTACACTTGACAAATGTATATACATTAGAAAAAATTATGCATTGTCATAAACATATTATTTTATCTTCATGCAGTAGGAAGGAAGAGTAGTTTTTTAATTGGCAGCTCTGGAGCAAAACACTGTCTGGTGAAACACTGGAGAAAGATTTGCACATGGTGTAATCATATTAGAATATCTCAACTAATAAGCATTTTTTTTATGTCTGTAAAACTCAGCTCTTTCAGCTGTGAATGAAAAAGCATATATTTCAAGTACTGTAAAAAATGTCTTTTTTCTTGTGCTTCGCAATCATGCACCAACATTTCAAATCAAACGCTTATTAAAAAGATATTACTGCTTACACATGTAGGGCAACATACATGTTGAGGTAAAGAAAGAGCGAGAGGAAGGGGACATCGAGGGAGAATAATAAGCCTGTGAGGGGGAGACGAGGATGAGGAGTGATGGATGTCACAGTGCGAGGGTAGTGGCAGAATGACAGGGCTGCGTGCTTTGGGACCAAGCAGGGTGGGAAGGAGCTATGGAGAGCATTAAAGCAGCACCTTGACATTTTGCATTTTAATCTATTTTTTCTTCAGCAGGCACTCATCACATTCAATGTATCCGCCAACCTTTTGGCACGAAAGCTCTGTGATCAGTTTGGCTTGGTTGGGATGTGAAGCTGTTTCCAAGTAGCACGAGCGGAAAACATTCCGTGTGATAAGTGGAAGATGAAGACAATTTAGCACCAAATCACGTTACTACTGTAAAGGCAAGAAGGGGAACATATGGCTTTGTCGGGTAATCTGATTTTTCTCCATACTGTACAGGAGCATAGTGAGGCATGAAGAGGACGTGTGTGTGTGGCATTTGTTAGTATCTAAGAGCATCAACAAGGGAGCAGCGGTCACATCAGTCTATCCATCAAACCCATTTCACAGATTTATCTGTAGCGAATCTGCATCATGGCTGACCATTTCATCCATTCTCCTTCTTCTTATCCATCCTACCAAACTTCTCCTCCCTTCTCCCTTTCCAATGATGTCCTGACTTAATCAGGCCAGCCGATATGAATTATGAACAAGGGTGCACAATTTTTCAAATTGGCCCCCCCTCGACCAAAGCTACTGACTCGTCCCAAAAAATAATTTCAACCGCTCTGAAGTCAGTTTCTACCGTCAAAAATTCAAAATAAAAAACACACAATTGAAATGATGATAAATGATTGCATGTTAATAAAGTATTCGCTTTGATTAAAAACAATCTTGTCATTAGTAGTCTGTATTATAAGCTGCTCAGTGCTAGTGTACACTTCATAATTCTCTAATATCTATTTTATATTGCTGGCAAAACATATGTTAAAGTTTTACTGACCAAAAACAAATTTTACAAGATTACATTTGAACACATCATGATAACGTTATAATTGACCATCACCCACTACTCATTCATACTGATACTGAGAGCTTGAACACATTAAAATGTAACTGCAATCTCTGTTAACGAGCTGGTTAGCTGCTGACAGCTAACCAGACAGCTAAACAACTGCTAACCAGCTGCAGACAGCTAAGCAACTGCTAACCGGCTGCAGACAGCTAACCAACGGCTAACCGGCTACAGACAGCTAACCAACTGCTAACCGGCTACAGACAGCTAACCAACTGCTAACCGGCTACAGACAGCTAACCAACTGCTAACCAGCTGCAGACAGCTAAGCAACTGCTAACCGGCTACAGATAGCTAACCAACTGCTAACCGGCTGCAGACAGCTAACAAACTGCTAACCGGCTGCAGACAGCTAACCAGCCGCTGACAGCTACCAGTACCCTTTGAACCCCCTGACAGCAGGCCTGGTCCTAGTTTTTTATTTTTCATTACCTTATTTCCAGACATTTCTCTCCCTCCCTCCATCCTTTCGTCTATTGATCTCATCTCTAATATTTCTCCCAACCTCAGCCTCTTTTAACATCTATCTTCTTTACTTACTTTTTTTTTTACCCCCCCCCCCCCCATCCCAACTTCTCTGTCTGCACAAAAAGACAGCAGGTAATAAGGCCGCTCCTGCTGTTCCTCGTGTCTCCTCTTCCTATTATCCACCTCCTCCTGTTACTCAGCATCTCTTCCCCACTTTGCTTTCTCGCTGTCCTTCCTTCCCACTGAGGAAGCAAACCCTCCAGAGGAATTGAAACCCTTATTCTGGCAGTATATGTAGCGTGGCGGGAGCTACAACACCTCACTCCTTCATCCTCTTTCATTCCTTATCAGTCTAAATTTGAATATCAGAAAAGCATTCATCTGTCATCCCTTAATGCATCCCATAAATCAGTTTCTTCTCCACGCCCGCGTTACTCGCATCTGTCTCACTATTTCTACACCCCCACCCCAACATGCAGCCTTCTCTTGTTTGTTTCTTTTATTGGAACACATTTGCATTCGTCACACAACGTATTAATAATATGTTTTACACTGTTGCTGTGTGTATGGGCATGCAAGCTTGCGTGATTCTTTGTGCGTGTGTGTACCATCCTCCAAAGAGCCATTTCTAGTTTTAAAATAGGCAGAGTCCTAATTAGAGGAAGTGTGTTTGTCCCACATAATAATAAACACCTTCATTTGCACACCATAAAAACTTTGCTCCCCACGTCGGTTCGCCCCAATTGACATTGTCATGATTTGTCCCCATTATCTTTTATTTCCGTATGTCTTCATGGAGAGCTGTTTTGTGGTTAAGTTTGAATTCTGGATTACAATACAAATAAAAACCTGAAAATGATTGCCACACACAATTTCTTTTTCACTCCCACCCCCAGTGATAATGCACCAAAACGCCCCAATGCAGGAGTTTCCATGACTGCATATTTACTTTGTTTGGCCACACATACATATTTTTGTAAACATAGCTTTTTCAATGCGTTTTGGCATTTTGTTCACACACACACACAGCGTTTTAGGTCAGAGTGTGCGGCGTTATCTCCGTTTATGAGGCGTTTTTGTGCAACAACAGCATGTATACATCCATGAACGGTGGACGTAGTAATGGTAAAAAGCCAGTGTGCGCACGAATAACACCTCAATGTATCATTTCTTCTTTTCCCTTGGTCTGAACAGAATGAACCAAACCACTGATGTGAAAGCACACAAAAACCTGTGACGCGTGGCAAATACACAGAAAAGAAAAATCGAGAGAGCATGAGGGACACGCACACTGTTCATATGCCGCCTTGTTAACTGTAGTAACATCCAGGACCTCTGACCGGGTGTTTGAACACCAGAAACACACACCTGCAGAAGGGCAAACCACCAGCATTGCAGGTGCAGACACGCACATAACCATGCAGGGTGCAATTTCCAAATAAACCACCTTTGACCTTGAGGGGTCATGCATGGAGAGAGCCTCCAACGTGAGCGGACTGACTCCGGTTTGTGTGTCTGCAGAGTGTACATTGTGCTGATGTGCGACAGTCACTAAGTAACCTGCTGACAGTCCTGGTGGGGTTCTTTCACACAATCTCTGGTCAAATCTATTTTTGAGTTTGATACAATGTTCCCCGCTCCCCTCTGACACTCATCCCCATGGTAATTATGGGCTCAAATTAGCCCAGTATATTATGGAGTGACATTTCTTTTCCTCCCGTTCCGCCATTAGTGCACCCTCCACTCAGTTCTTGTCCAATTACTGTCTCACTTTCTTTCCCCTCCTCTGCCTCTCCATCCCTTCTGCTCTCTCTCTGTGAGTCGTCCTATCATTTGTAATTTATCAAAAGTAAACAGACAAAAATCATTATTTATAATATGCAACCTGCTTAGAAATCATTACTAATAATATGTAGTCAGAAACATTTTAATCTCAGATATTCAACAATGGAAAGTGCTGAGTAATGTTTGAGGTTTTTTTTTAATTAACTTTGCAGCTTTGGGTCAATACAGCGAGACTGGACTGTCCTCGTGTTCCAGCAGCTCGGCCAGGAGAGTCTAACGTGAACATTCAAATCTTTTTTTTGTTCAAAAGCCAAAGCTCATTGAAAATGTTTGGAAACATCCATGTGCGCTCCATCACACTGAACAGCTCCAGGTGTCGTAGAGGAACTATTACAGGCAAACTATGCAATAGATGTTTGGGATCATTTCTGGTACTCAGACTTCATTCACTTACATTGACATAGATTCCCTCCCCATCATGAGAGTAATTATTATTATTACCTGTTTCAACTTTTGGACTAATTCAGAGAAGTCAAATAATTCCTGTAGAGAAATCGGGCGGTTGCAGCAAGAATAATAAATGGATCCATCTCATGAGGAAATATAATAAAAAAAACAAATAAAGCAAATGAGTTCCGTGACAACATTTTCAAGCAGACATTCAACACATTATTAAGAGGTACGATAAGGTGAAAAACAAAGCGTCATTGAAAAAAGACTTGTAGTGCAGAACAGCAGCAGGAGAGTTCATATCTGCACACGTTCAGACCTAGCTTAGTGGCTAGCTATAACCGGAGCAGCTAGTTACCGTGTAGAGCTGAGATGTAACTTCAAATGTTCACCTCAATTTAATGTAATGCATGCAAAAATGTTCTATTTATGTTGGAACTATACTGAAGGTAGCTACGTAAAGGTTATCTCTGCAGTGTTGTCCACTTCCATTTTCCAACAGCAGACACAAATATAAGCCCATTTTGGAGAAGGAAACGCAGCGTTAAAAACCTAATATGTATCCTAAATATACATAAGAATAAAAAGGATCCCCTCCTTCACCTCACAGATGCTCCAGGAAGCAATGACAGCGTTCCAGCTCTTCACCTGTGTACAGCATCACAGCCATAAAGAAAGCAGTGACATGTTGTTTTCCTTTACATCTCCCCAGGAACAACATCATACCACATCTCTGCCTGTATTTTATCTCCATGTGCGGTAATGGCTGACCTGTTATACCTGCTATAGTGTTTCTCCCTCTGCCCCACCATATCTTCTCTCTCTATTATCCCCCTCACCCCTTTCTCTCAGCCCTTTCCGTCCGCCCTTCTCGCTTCCTGCTGTCACTATCAATCCTCTTGTTTTTGTTTATGTACGTCAGCTGGACTTTAAATACAGGTGTGTAATATACATCCTCACAGGAGTGTGTCTATAATAAACGTCCCCGCCGTCGACGAGCTTTGTCCCAGTCTCATATTCCTGTCGTTTATGTTGTTTTTCCATCCGACCCCTCCCTTCCTCCTAACTCTCCTCATTTATCATTCTTCCTTTCTGCCTGTGCTGTTTCTATCTCCTTCCAATCTCCCCTCTTCCATTTCATATTTTCCTCAGTGTTAGTTTTCTCCCTAGTTAGTATTCACCCTTTCTCTCTCCGTCATTTCTCATGTCTCCCTCGTGTACCTTTGTCTCGTTCCGTCTCTCCCTCTGCTCTGTTAGTTGATTTGTTTTCACAGCTTCCTATTTCTTACCATGTCTACTTTCACCCATTGTTGTCTCCTTTCTATTTTTTGCCCCTTTCTCTCCTCCCTGTCTTCTTCCTGCGCTTTGTCTCCCCGCCTCTCTCTCATGTCTCAGATTTGTTTTTTCAGGTCTCCCTTCTCTTTCTGCTTTCTTTCCCTCTTTCATCTAATTTTTACACTCTTGTTCTGTCATTTTCTTTCTCAGTCCCCCTCCCCTTTCCATTTATTTGTACATTTCCTATTGTCTCCCCTTCTAACACCCTTACCCGCTCTCTCAAATTCTCCCTCTTCTGTTGTTCTCCATGGAAATCTTCTACCTATTTGTTGCTTCTTAGTCCCCCATCCCTCTATCATACTCACCTCCCCCTAACTTGTTTATTTTTTAAATCAGATTCCTCTCTTTTCTTCCTCCTTCCCTTAATACACCTGGTACCCTGCTTCCTCTGTTCACAATATACCTCCCTCTTTCTTTAGCTGTCCTATTTGTCATTCTCTCTCTCTCCTTTTCTGGATGTCATGTCCTCCATGTTTTGCCCTCCCTCCTCTAGTGCAGCAAATCTAGATAGAGTACAATTATAGAGAGAGAAAAGAGACAATATATGATAGTAGAACATATAGGTTAGTATATCTATATCTTTAGTAGATGATATATCTCGATGAGAGATATAGAGATATTCTATCTATCTCTCTCTCGCTCTCTATTTGTCTCTGTCTAGTATCTCTCTCTCTCTATATCTCTCTCTAGGTCTCTATATTGGTCTGGTTAGTATCTAGTATCTCTATCTCGATCTCTCTATCTCTCTCTCTCTATCTCTCTCTCTCATGTCTCTCTTCTCTCTCTTGCTCGTCTCTCTCTCTCTCTCTCTCTCTCTCTCTCTCTCTTCTCTCTCTCTCTCTCTCTCTCTCTCTATCTCTCTCTCTGTCTTGTCTCTTTCTAGTTCTCTGTCTCTCTCTTGCAGCCATTCTCTATCTCTGTCTTCTGTCTCTCTCTCGCTCTCGCTCTCTCTAGTCTGTCTCTAGTCTCTGTCTCTCTCTTGCAGCCATCTCTCTCTCTCTAGTCTGTCTGTGTCTGTCCCTCTCTAGTCTCTCTCTCTCCCTCCCTCCCTTGCTCTCGCTCTTGCTCTCTCCCCCTCCCTGCCTCCGCACTGTCTCATATCTTCAAGGTTCATGTTTGTATTTTCCAAGGTGTCTCAGAGACGTACTCATCTTCTTTATTCTGTAATTATTTTTCTTTGTATGTGTGTGTGTGTGTGTGTGTGTGTGTGTGTGTGTGTGTGTGTGTGTGTGAGTGAGCATATGCCTGTTTGTGTTCACATTACTGTACGGTTAAATTAGTGAATTCTCATGTCTGCAATGTGTGTGTCAGCTTTAATCAGGTCCCTCGTACATTAGTTAAGGCTCACCTCTTTGCGACTCAGCGTTTTTTTGCGCACAGTGCACAAAATGTCTGTCAAATTTAGGAACAATTCTCAGTTGTGTGTGTGTATGTCTCATTGGTTGTGTGTTTTATTCAGTGTACAGTGATATGAGGCAGCGGGCCGGATGGAGGGTAACTGTCCCTGATTTCTTTCCATTTGAGCAAGCAGTGAGTTTCTTAAAATGATCAGCCTCATAGCATTGAAGCCTTCTGCCTTACTTACAAAGACCATTTTAATTGTATTTCTTATCTTACCAGTAAGTCCCATTGATATCAGAAATGTATTTTACAATGACACTAATCAGAGCCAGTAGAAATGTGTTCCTTCAGTTCTCAGAAACATTGTTTATGTCACTGTTAATGCTTGAGTTGAAAGAAAACTGCCACGTTTACAGAAATGTCTATTAATGTAACTCTAAACTCTTACATTAATAGACATTTCTGTAAACGTGGCAGTTTGTTTCTCTCATAACGTTCACCTGCAGTCCCGGCGCAGGTGTGAGGACAGACGTTGTTTTGCTGCATTGTGTTTACGATCCTGCAGAAGATAGTGCGTTAGAGAGAGAATGAACATTTCTGAGGGAGACCTTTTATTAAAATACAGTTACTTATCCATAGCAACTGAGGCTGGTGCATTAGATTAGAGGAAACACACACAGACAAACTTACTGACATGTATCTTTATGATTGCTAGTCCAGCACTGGGACTCAGGACAGTCGTGCAGATCATCCAGAACGGTTGCACTCGGATGCTTCAAAACGTCCTTCCGCACGCTCTTGTTTTTTCTTTCTTGTCTATTTATTCTGTAAAACCCAGTGTTGGTGCAGATAAAGGTTAGGCTACACGGATATTATTAGTCTTATACTATTTGTACAATTAGATTCCAGTGCGTTAACATTGTTTCAGACTCATGTGATGCATACAAAAACATATTGTGCTTCAATCTGTATTGTTCATTTAGGCTTTAAAAGACAACATTTTCAATGCAAAGAAAAGCAGTGAGACTGAAGAGTTAATATTCTTTAAAGACGGTTGATTTAATTAAAACAGAATAACTAATTTAATCCGATGAATCACCACTTCGTCAGCCCTAACATCCAGAAAGATCTAGAGCAGGATCTTTCTGGTTAAAAGAGTAAATAGAGATTAATCTAATGAACCAGGGTTTACAATTCTGAAGGATTTAGGGCTAAATTAAAGGCTACAGTACAAACACTGTAGGATACTAGTAATATTCCAGCCTGCCAAATCTGGCACAGCGGTACTTTGTACCAGGACATCAACTAAGTTGGCTTATTTAAAATCATTTCTCTTGAGGTCAATTTTTAAAATGTGTGACTCTCAGTTGCCAAGGCAGCATAGAGAAAAGCTCATCACAAGATGAATCTGACCTCATTTTCTGAGGCAAAGTCACAACTTTTAATTGGTATTAGTGACAGCAGCCGCGCGTTTCCTCTGAGAGCGGGGCCACTCAGTCGGACTGGCAGACAAGTGGTTCTCTGCATGTTAATAGAAACCAGTGAAGATAGTTCTCCTGGATTCTTTTCAGCAGTAACCATTGTGAAAGTCCCCTGTGTCCTCAAACAGCGCCGCATTAGTATGACAGGAGCCACAGCAAGGCCTTTGTTTCTCAAACGTTGAGATGAGCAGGCGTATTATAATGCAGAGCCGGTGTCTGTCGGTGGGCTTTCTGATGTCTGAAAAGGAGAATTACTGTGAATGAATTGAGCGTGTTTAACTTGTTCAACCAGGAATCCTCATGTTGGGCTGTGAGATAAAAATGGGCCTCACGTTTTGACCACTGATTCCCCAAAACACATGACATCCTCAATACTTCTCCATGATCCGGATTGTGGAGAGTGCATTATTAATGTGTGTGTAGATGCAGTGTGTGTGCAGCTAATGAGCATTGTTCAGTGTGTTGGTCTGAAAGACACCAAAGCAGATTGTCTGTCTATGTATGCAAATCTGCAACAGTGGAAGCCATTGTTCTCTCAGGATTGTACTCGTTCTGCTCCGTTATAAGTGGCTCAGTTTGGGAAGTTTGTCCGTTTTCAAATAATTTAGTGTTTTCACCGAAGCTCTAAGTCTTCTCTCCACGTGCTGACCAACCCCCAAACTCTCCCTTCACCTCATCTCTCCTTCTAATCTCCCTCTTTGCATAATCTCTCCTGCAGGCTGGCTGCGTCTCTCCTCCTCCCTACATCTTAATCTCCCACTCTTCATCGCCACCTTCCATCTCCTGCATATGTTTTGCTCTCCCTCCTGACCTCCACGTTTCCCTGCTCATCTTTATTCCAGCTCTCATGTAGTTAATTTTTACACTTTTTGTTTCTCCTTTCATCTCATCTCATCTCTCCCTCCTCTTTTTCTTTTCCTTATTTTCCTCTTGACATGCAGAATCTATCTAAGAGTGCATGTGTCCTACATAAGCACAGTCTGGCTCGTGTGTGTGTCTTTTAGTGTCTAATGCTGTGCATTACACTTTTCTTTTTTTTCTAAATGTGTGTTCACTGGAGTGTGTGCGCTGTGCTGTTTATCTTGCGTGCGTTTACAGGTTTAGGGATGCATCTGCGTCTCTGTATATCTCCTTGTTTCTACCTCTCTATGTATGTCAGTATCTGTGTGTGTGTGTGTGTGTGTGTGTGTGTGTGTGTGTGTGTGTGTGTGTGAGGGTGGTTTTATCAGCTCTTGCAGATGGCCCCAGCCTCTCATCCATCGTTCCAGTGAAATGAAGAGCCCTCTGAAGAGTGAAGGCAGAGAAGAAAGGAATGGACAGACAGACATGGAGAGAGAGAGTGAGGGGGCGATGACGCACAGAGAGAGAGAGGGGGAGAGGGAGAGGGAGAGAGAGAGAGAGAGAGGCAGGCATGGGGAGTAATGGTGGAGGTGTAAAAGAGACGAAGGCTATCAAAAGATGGAGAGATTGAGGAGTGATGGAGAGAGAGACCACCAGAAGGGCCTGTTTACACAAAACACTGCTGTGTGTGTGAAGTGTTCATCTAACTATGTGTGTGTGTGTGTGTGTGTGTGTGTGTGTGTGTGTGTGTCTTCAGACCTATCAGCAATAGGATTTTAAACCAAGTTTTTTGATATTGCACCACTAAACGTATCCAGCTCGTCAGCTTTAAATGACATCTGTGTGTTTTGCGAGTCTTATTTGCCGATGTAAAGCTTGCTGCCGACGTTTGGTCACATAGCTAGAGGCGTGCATGTGCATTTGTGTGTGTGACAGTTGGCTTGCATTAAAAAGAGTCTCTTCAAATTGCCTCGGGATACCGAGTGTTTGCGATGCAACACCCGCTGGAGAGAAAACAAACAGAAAAGAGACGGAGGGCGAGAGATGAGGTGAAGGAAGCGAGTTTGTGTCGCATCAAGAAGCAGTGCAGCAAGCGGTTGGAAAGGTGAGCGAGTGACAAAGTGTAACTCTAAAGAAAAGTAGTTTAAACAGACATAAGAACAACTGGGGCGGTGAAGGGGAAACACGGGTTGAGTGAGGAGGAAGGAGAGGAGGGTGACCCGGGGGACGGGGTTTTTTATAAAGCGCTTAAGGAAGGAATCTGAGGAAGAGAGGTCTGTGTTAGCATTTTGTCCTTTTTGATTATTTCTCCCTGTCGGGCGGTGAAATGTCACATCCCTTCTGTTGTATTGGGGAAAGCAAAAGATGCAACGGAACGGAAATAGTCATGAAATGCAGACACGACATTGAGTTTATTATCGAACCCACAGTTTGTTTTCTTAGGAAGTGTGCTCATGCTTTTTTACTTTATATTACAGAACATGCTTCTAATTCAATTAAGGTGGCCATTTTGAAGAGCAGAGACGCGATTAATATCCATAAATATGTTTTCATTAGTTTCATTATCACCTGAAACTAAGAAGTGTTGTTTTTTTTGTTTTTTTTTATCTTTCAAAGTCCAGACCAGGAGAGTTTATTCGTTTAGTTTGTTTCAACAACAAGACGATTGAAAGTACTGAAGATAAGAAATATAAAGCGATAACATCAGATAAAGAAGAAAACATAAAAAGACACATGAATAGCATTTTAACAGATGAAAACAAAAGAAAATAACTGTAAAGTAATATGAATGAATCTCCCCTGATTTGTTTTCCTCCGGTGCAAAGACACAGAGCTCCTCTCAGCGCGCAGTGTTTAGTTCTGACCCTTCGGGGGGCGACAGTCAGTCAAGCTGCTTTGAAGGCAAAGACTCAGCCACCGATTTTCCCTTTTGTGTCGGATTTTTTTGAACGAGCAAAGAAGCAGCGGTCGGGGATTTAGAGAGCCGAGCGAACATAAAGAGTTTAAAGGTCGGTGGAAGTGAGAGATGAGCCCTGCTGGCCCTGAAAGATCTTCAAATCAGTCGTGAAATCAACAGGTCGTCACAAGAGTGCAGGAAAGATCGATGTGGTGGGCTCCATGTTGTTCTTCCTAAAACCAGTGAGCAGAAAGCACTTAATCCTGGTTAAATTAAAGACAAAGGTATAGTCCAAACATATTTAAGGGAAGGAATCAAGATTGCTCCACTGTTTACATGTACTTAATCCTTTTCTACAAGGATATGCTAGATCTGGGATCGCACAGTCCAAGTGTTGGCAGCATATGAGAAGTATAATAAAAAGCTCTGCTATTATACGTACATGACCGAAAAGGCCATGAGAAGGGCGAGGGGAGGAGACGGGAAATGAGGAGTGATTAAAATGACAGATGTATTAGAAAGAAGGGAGAAGTATAAGCTGGGAGGAGCCACCTAATCTAATTCATTTTTTGAATCCCGTTTAGCTGATCCATAGACGTCAGCAGTGAGCGGCTAAATCAGTCGGGCGTAATGACCACAATGTGCTGCACAGAGGGGACACGGACACGTCGTGGCTCTGGATTAGAGATGATGCTCCTGGTTAATACACATTCTTCAGCGGACATCGCTGCGATAAGGGCAATTAAAATGAAATTAGAAGGAGCATTAGCAATTGAGCAAGAATTGGATTTTAAATAAAACCATTTAATCCATATGCTGTATGTGAATGCAGCACGTTTAATACGATGTGCCGCACTTTCAGCTCTTTCCTCATTTCATTGAGTGCCTCGCACGCCGTGTGATTGCGCACTCACGGGTCCTGTGGCGTCGCTGCTCTCAGCCACCTTCTGTTTTAGTTTGCACGCTGTATCTGCCGTTGAGTCTCTCCCACGCGTGCACAATCGTGTCTTTGACACCAGATGGAAATCAACTGGTTGACTTAAGAAATATGAGGTCTCTCCAGACACGCGTACAAATAGTTAGTTTGCACACATAATCTGTTATGTTTTCATTGTTCAGCTCATTTCATCTATTAAGTAATAAAAAAAATAAAAATAAAGTTTCAAGTTCACCCGACAATCTGTGAACGAGACGATGATTCAACGGCAAAATAAAAACATTTAATCTTGAATAGATAGATAGATGGAGGGTTCCAGCCCTACAGCCGTACCATTTGTTTTCCATCTTCATATTATCCCCATTATCTCCCTTTTCACATCCTCGTCTCCACCTTTCTCCGCCTGCTCTGCCTGTGTAATGTCCTCGCTTCAGGCTCACAGGCTGCTGTGTGTCCATTCCTCATCACACAAATGTGTTTCCACTTCACTGCTCTCCCGGCACGCCCCGCCAACATCCTTACTCTGCTTTTTGCCGTTTTCTCATCTGAAATTTGTGACAATTCCTTGAGCTGAATGGTGGCCTATACCCCCCAAAACACTCTTTATTATTTCAAAACTGTTTCCCTGAACTCCTAAAAAGATGTTATTGCTCTTCCTGAAGCAGTCAGTAATTGAATATTGAGGCCGGCTGTGCGAGTCAGAAGCCGGGCAGAGTCCAGTGGCCTGATGTGAGGTCACGATGGAGCCGGTGCAGCAGAGCGTTCTGGGCGATGTACAATAATAACTTGGCTGAACGGTGGCGTGTGGGTGTGATGTGGTCGACGCTGCCCGGGATGATGAAGCCACTAAACTGACAATATCCCAACATTCAGCGCATGATGGATTATCGACTGTTGAGCCCAGAAATGTCACACTAAGCCTGGTGACATCATTTAATAACATATTTTCCATTTTTTGCAAATCCACAAGAAAAAGACCAGAATGCATTGCAGCAGAGACAATGTTGTGATACGGCTATTTCTATGTTGACAACACAAAATGCGTCAATCCCTGTAAAAGGATTGAGGACTTGTTGTAGTACAGATACTAAGTGATGGAGTCTGCCAACAACTTCTTCAGTTTTTAATTTGGAATTTGAAGTTTCTTTTACGCATTTTGGGGGCTTGTGCTTTTAGAGAGGCAACAGGAAGGGGGAGAGAAATTAGGGTGTAAATGATAAGAAATAAAATGATCCAATGATATTATTCTATCTTCCGTTTTATATGATGACTTAAAACTTGCATTTTTCAATTCATTCTGATTTGTGTCTACAGAACCTATAAAATGTCATCTTGCGATAAACCCGCACGATAATCATGATATTAAGAAAGTGAAATATTGGTATATTATTAATACACACATGAAATGATCGTGTTGATAATCCAGCACCTTGTTTCGTCTCCCTTCAACAACAACCCACACACAAATAAATGTACAATAAACAAAGATTCATTTAACTGATAGCGTTTGTATTATTATTATTTTTTATATAGATATATTCTTTTGGCCACCTTGACATTTACAATCATTCTTTATCGCTTAATTTGAGTTGTTTTCTGTAATTATGGCTGTGTATGCAGAGTGCCACCAGAACTGCTTTATATAAATACTGAAGTCCATGACTTGAGTCTGCACTCACAAGGTGGGTCTGTGCCCCGCTCTATTAGTCTTTGAATCAAACTCATCAGGGGGGGAAGACCTCAGCAGTGGCGTTACACTTTAATAACATTTTCTTTGACCTTTTTCATTTTTATAATAAAGCAAAATCTCAAGACACCCAAGTTCACTCGGTGCCATGTAAGCCTAAAGCCAAAGTGTCCGCTGGATGTCTCTGTGGTGTGCTGTGACAGACGAGGTCTGATGTAAGCCGGGTCGGATGCTGCTGATGCACAGGACTGTGGAGAAAAGGATTTTCTTCTTTCCACAAAGCTAAGACAAATCTCCAACCAGTGTCCGGCTCACTAGAAAGTGAGGTTTCCCTGGCATGCACTGCCTTTTCCATTTGCACCCAGTGGGTGTGGATGTATTGCATTTTGTAGTCTGAGTTTTAACCAAAGGAACTTTCTCTCCACTTTAAAGAATACTCTAACATTTCAAAACCTGCAGTGCATCTTCTGTCTTACTTCATGTCTAAATGACTCGGCGTTAATACAAGCCAACGCTCCCTTTGGTGCCATCGGCATCATCTGGATCCACAGTTATAGCAGGGTTGTGTGTGTGTAAAGGAGAGCGTCTGTTGCATTGTGTGGGCTGGAACATTTAGATTCAGTTAGAGAAAGCATGATGGCCTGTGTGTGGCTTTGCTCAAGCATTTAATAGAACACATTTCGATTAGATGATAAGACTGAATGTCATTAATGCGAGTCGTGTCGACACCTTGCCAAGACAGTGAGTCTCTGAAAGCCTCATAAATCTAGCAGAGAGAGAGAGAGAGGGAGGGGGGGAGATGTGAGGGTCAACCGAGACTAGTCGGAATGGTAGACGGATACTGAGAGACGAAGAGGACAGCTTTCCTCTTCTCCCTTCCTCTCCCCAGCGTGGCCATCTGTACAGAGTGCGATTAATCATCCCGTATCCCCAGACATGGCATGCCGTTGCTGCGACACTCGAAGCGTGCGTGTGTGTGCATGTAAATATTGCACTTGTGTTTGTGTGCCTTTGTTTGGTTGTGCTTTTGAATTCTCAAGCCAAGTATTTGCCTGTGTGTGCACATCCATGCTATTTCTGCAGCCATGTGTGTGTTTTGCCATTTATGACACATTCTATTTGTTTACTGTTGTGCCGCCGCCGGTTACGTCCAGTCCCCATGGCAACCAGGCATCGTTGATGGTGTTAATTAGCCACATGTCCCAAACGGTCTGTTTAACTGGAGAGTAGGGATGGGGGGGGGGGGGGGGGGGGTGTTTGGGAAGAAGAGAGGGATGGAGGCAGCTAGAGACAACTTTTCTATTAATAAAGTGCGTGTACAAACAATTTGCATAAGCAAATGCGTTTAGTTGGAAACGTAATGTATTTCAGTCCATTTCATTGCTTAGTTGTCCGCCCCTGGTAACTACTAAAGCACAGTTAATGTTTTGTTCTGTGTGTTGAGCCGACTTAAAGGTTAGAGAAACATATTGAAAGAGTCAACTTTAACTTGGAGCGTGAGATGAGACTCATTGACTTCTTAAATATTTAACCAAATCCACCATCTCCCGTGCTTCGTGTGCCAAACCATTCTACTGACCTTTCCCCGTTGACTTTCTGTGCAGCGCAGGAATGTCACTCTCTCTGGATTGGAAAGTGAAGCAACTGGAACTTTTCCTCCAAAACGTATTTTGGCAAAGCAAATTAGTAGTATATAAACATATTGGATAGGACACGGGGTTGAGAGAGAAAGTAAATAAGTGGGGATGGATGAATGGAGGCTGGTTAATTTGCATGATGGGGATTGAAGGCAGCGAGAGGAGGGGAATGAGTTTGTGATTGTTGACGATGAAGAATGGAGGGATGAGATGGAAAAGAGGCTGGAGAGGAGACTGCTGCAGGAAGGATGATGGACAGTGAAGGGTAGACTGCATGGCTGGACATTTCTAGGAGACAGGAATGCAAGCGAATGGAAAGAAAGACAAAAGATGGATGAGAAGAGATGAGACGCACAAATACAAGAGGGTTGAAAGAAAGCCGAAACTGATGATTACGTTTTTGTGATTAATCGATGTATCCTTTAGTGGAGAACATTTTTAATGCTAGTTTTGTCTGACCAGCCACAAAGATTCCAATGACGTCAAAAGAAATAAAAGCAGCAGATCCTCACATTTAGAAAGCGGCAGCCTCACAGTAGTGCCACTCTGTTACTACTTGTTCTCTTCCTCTTTCAGAGTCGACTTTGCTATTTTCTCTTATTGTCAAAGAGAAGGACAGCAGTTAAAGGTCAAGTGAACATCACACGTTCAATTTCAGGTTTTGAAGCTTAATCCATGCACCAGAAACCCCCAGTCACCACGACCGAGCGGTTAGAGTGTGTTATTATAAAGACGTTGTTATCGGGGTCCTTGGACAGTCGTGATTGACTAATAACCTAATCATAAACATCCCTAAGAAGAACAGGAACAATATATCTTTATACATTTAATCACATAAAACTGCTTTAATTCTCCCTTATTTTGCAAAGACGTGCGCCATAGGCCACGCCCCCCATGTGTCATCACTAGAAAGCCCAGGATGTGCTTTTCACAACACATCAGGATTGAAATAATTCATGCATGGTGTTTGAAATAAAGGCCTCATGTCCCCACGGAGGACACAAACGAGTTGCCGGGTCTCAGGAGGATATAGGGGCTGATATACAACGCTTACTTTGTGACGCTGCTACATATGTTTACTGCTTTTCACACTGTCGGCAATAACGTTTAAAAAATGACCAGCTGTGTCCAAAAGGCCGGATCCTCATTACTGTTGATTATCTTCGCTGGTGATTAAAGAAAAAGTGTCACGATGCCAGTGAAACTTTTTTCATTAAGTGAAACGAGAAGCGAGGGATATCTGAGAGGAATGGAGAAAGTGCTGAATCGAGGGGAAATTAACTGTGATGGGAATTAAAGGAAGGAGGTGAGAAGGGGAGACGGATTAGTGACTCGCAGGAAGCAGAGTAAAAAATAAGATAATGCAAAAATAAAAATAAAAAAGGATATCAAGAGCCGAGGAAAGAGTCGATTGAAGCCGGGAAGCAAGGAACAGAGTTGAGCAAAAGGAGGAAAACATTGTTCTGGTTGTTTGTAACAAAGCACTTGTGAAGGAGCAAGGGAGATGAAAGAAGAGCAGAGGAGCTATAGAAGGCTGAGGAGATATTTTAGGGGTGAATAGAGAATAATAACAGAGAGAAGGGAGGGTGGGAAGTTTATACAAATGTCACAAAGACACCGTCGGGAGCAGGAAAAAGAAGAGGATGAAACCAGGGATAGAGAAGTGGCAGCAAGGACAGACACCATGGAAACTCGCAGGGGTCGTAAAATGCTTTCCAGCTAAGAAATGGATCATGTCGCTGGAGTTTTAATGTTGCCAGAGGACGGAGGGGAGAAGCACTAACAAGGACGGAACAACTTCCATCACTTCAGTCATGAACAGACGATTGCCGGTCGACTGGGATATCAAACCAAAGAAGGGAGGAGGGAGCCACGGGAAGCTGGTTGGGGAAGATGAAGGAAGAAAATGAGGATGGAGTGAGTGGGTAGAGCAGGAAATGAGGACAACTGAGTGATCTTGAAGAGGGTGTCAGGTCTGGTACCAGGACTAATAAAGAGCGATAGAAGAGACTTGAGAATTAGGGCAGAGATTGGGGCTCTCTGGTCAAACTGTAGTGCTTCAGCTCCTCTTTGAGAAGCCTGATCACAGTCATCACAAACAAACCTGTTGACAGGGGTAACCCTCAATGGAGGCCATAAAATGTCACTTTTGATGTTGTTTTGTCCTCGTAGCTTAAACAGAGAGCAACAAAGCAACGCACAGCGAGGGACAGTGATTGAGATGGAGAGGGATGATGGGAATGGATGGAGGAGGAATTGCTTGGCAGGTAGAAGGATGCTGAGGGAGACGGAGGGATGAGGGATGGGAGTGCTAAAATTGTACACATACATGGCAGAATTGTGACACTATCTTTACCTGCTGGCAGTGAGAGATGAGGGGGAGAGGATGGTAATGAGGATGATCTGGAGCTTTTGGGAGGAACTGGAAGCCAAAGTGAATGTTTGTCATAATGTCTAATGCACGTGTCAACAAGCAGCCATCTCTCCCTGTTGGCACGGAGAAATGCAGCTTGTGCTGAGGATGAGGAGAAGGGAACTGTGGGGGAAGACATTTTTTAAGAGATTTGGGGCCTGTTTATGCCAGTGCCCCACATAATAGTACTAATATGTTTTAATCAGTCTGAGCCCTGAGGTGTCGGAGAATACATTTGCTTAGTTTGGGTCCCAATATAAGAGGAATACTAATATATTTTAAAGATCTTGAGCCTCGGGGAGTCCAGACCGGATTGACTTAATTTGGGTCCTAACTTAATACCCATATACTCTAAAAGACACCAGGCGTTTTAAAAAAATGTATTATTTAAGAGCAACTTAACATCCAGTTTAGCTTGAATAAGCCCCCTTTACAAATTCAAACTAGAGGGACACTCGTGAGAGCGCAGACCTCCGCCAAGGCCGTTTCCATAAGAGAGAAATGAGAAATAAAGTGTGTCCGGACCGAGATTCAGATCCTTCATTCAGGAACATTTGACCAGTGCCTGTAATCCTGCTGACACGGGAACAAATCAATAAAAAGAAGAAGTCATAACCTCCTCGGTAAAGGAAACACTCACAGACAGCTGTGTTACCGTCGGTGGGGGGTGAACGTCACGTTGCCTCAGAGTGTCGACATCATAGATCTTTCCCAGACGTCTTCGGGGGTAAAGTGGAAAATAATTACTGGATTGTTTCTGCAAGAGCAGGATCAACAGTGTAATAAAGTCACTGGGTTGTAATTTGCTCATTTAAAAATGTTACTTAGTACAAATGTAGCAATATAAACAATAATAATTATCTTCAGCAGAAGAACCTCAACATCAGAATCAAAGTCTGGTTTTCTTTGTGTGGATGCGTTTGACCCTGAGCAATAATGCGGAGTATTGATCTTGTTTTTAATCACATAGTCTCGGTAATAAAGGATTTTAAATGTTTCATACTTTAATATAACAGTGTGCACTTCCTCAGTATTTGGAGAATACCCCTGCACTCTCCACGCTCTTAGACTCCCAGCACAGAGGTAGTGCTCAGCTGGACAGTGGCAGCTATTTGGGATGCTGCAGACCACAGCGAGATGTAAGCAATCAGCAAACTCAATAATAATCATTTATAATAATCTCTATCTTCTGCTATGCATGGGATTTCTTCTCCCCGCGTCCCAGTAGCATCAGCCAGTCGACTTGCATAACTTCACAGATGCATAATTAACTTAATTCTTCTGCACAGTGGAAAAGTCGCTGCTATAACTTCCACCACTGCCAATACAATAGTATTCACATGCATTGTGAAGGTCAGCATATTTGGAGTCTAATTGAATTTCAGCCTCAGAACCTGGAGACCTCAGCGCAGTGCGTGCTGCTGTGGCTCCACTGAGCATCTGGGCGTGTCGGCTTCTTAAAGCCTGGTGCCACGGTCAGTAAGTCTGCCCTGATTTAGGTTTGTTCCCATTTGACCTGTTCCAGAAACTCTCACAGAATAAATTGACTTAATGCAAGTCTTTAATATTTGTGCATTTACTTGGTTTGTGTTATGAGTCTGGCCCCCTGGGCGAGAGCATCCTCTCAGATCGGTGCCCATATAAGAGCTGTAGCATGTTTTAAAGAGGCTGGCTCCCAGCGTTTCAGAGGCTCACTCTGTTTGGTTTGGGTCCCTACATAACATGAGTATTACGCTTTAATGAGTGTGGGCTCCAGGGCGAGAGACACTCTATTCACACTGTTTGGCCAGTCAGCTGATATATAACATGCTTTAAAAAAGAAAAATCCTGGCAGGGACTGCAAGCTAAAAACAACAGATTTAGAATTTCAAAGCAACACTGATGGCTACATCAGTGACTGGTAGTGGATGGAGAGAGGGGTGGATGAATAATGGATTGCATACAGGGAGGTAGGGGTAATGAGGACAGTTGTGCTGTAAGGGAGTTAAATCCACGCATGATTTTCAATATTTAATTGTTCTCCTGGCGGTTAAAATCTCATTGGTTGACATTAAGAAATGGAAGGAAGACTGGATGGGACAAAGATAAAATAAAGTCTCGAAGAAGTTAAGAGGAGATAATTGTGTCGGGCTCTGCGTGTGGCACATTCACTGGTTACAGAACCGAAGCTAAAGGAGATGGGAACCGAGGCAAAGATAACGAGGACTCTTAGAATGTCACTTTTGAGAAACGCACACGTCAACACACATTTGTGGTCTATGTTGTATCTGATGATTGATGATGGACGCTACCTTTCTCAAATGTTCGAAGTTCAATTTTCTATTTCTGGTATATGTGACGTCCATATTGCTCTCTGCCGCTTCCCCAAACTATAACTCTGTTCACTGCCTTTTCCCTTCTTCCCATAATCGTATTTCTACACGTGAGCGGTTACCTCGCTTCCACTTTAAGTCCACTTTATGGGCACGGCATCTCTCATGACATTACTTTTGTTCCAAACTGCCGTTCTATGACTCATCCAAAAGAGAAAAGCCTATCCAAACAGAAAGCAACGGATTCTGCACAGTGTGAATCGTGTGAAGGCTGCACCAGGCTCCAGAGCTTTTAATTCATGATCTAATCCTCGAACATGGTTTTAATATTTCTGGCCTCTCTGAAACCTGGTTATCCACAGATAACGCTTTGGCCGCATCATTTTCTTTTCTCCCATATCAGCTGTGCCAACAGAAAAGGTGGCGGTGTTGCTCCCATTACTCTTTTCATCCCTGAACCAACATGCGCTTCTTATCATTTGTGTTGTTTTAAATGTCCTTGTCTCCGCCCTCGCCCAACACAAACGTCTTTCTGTGTTGCTGTCCAACATCCTCCCCCTGGAGCCTTCTCACAATCCCTGGACAACATTTCAGAGTGTATCTCAGATTTTTTGACTCTTGCCGATTGTAATATTCACGTATCCAGCACACATAACCGGCTCTTCGCAACAATCATTGATGCATTTGGTTTGACTCAGGCAGAAGCCACAGCAGCAGTTAACATCATCAATCTACTTTCTTTTCTGTCACTGATCTTTCGGCCTCCTCCTCCACTCAATCATTGTCTGATCAATCTCTGATTCAATTATTGAAGCTTCATATGCCGCCCATTTCTCAATATCGCTGCCCCTTTGTTTGTGTACGCATGATAAAAAAGTAATTACAATATACATCATACAAATGTTATGATTGTCAGTGCAGGAGAATCAGAAAAAGGGAATTGCTAAAATTAAAAGAAGGGGAAAGAATCAGAGATGAAAGCTGTAATTTGTCCTTGCAGATGTGCACAGTTGCACTTCTGGGCGGATCTGGTTGTAGTTTTGATTAGAGGAAGAAATGAAGATGGGACATAAGAAGGCAAAGATATGGAGAAGGATGTGTATGATGCATGATATATTACTGCAGTGGTAGATCAAGGCTTTGGCATAATGATCAAAGGGCTTTTGTCCTTGTTAGAAAATAAAGAGACATGCACACACTCATGCACAAGGACATGCCCACGCACATTTACATTGCTGCAGACGCACACGCATCCAGGCCTTTACACTCACTCAAAACGCACTTATCCATCACATCATCCATATCCAGTTTCCTATTATCCCTCACTGGCTAATTCATTAGTTTCACTGATAAAAATGTAGCTCATTAATTTACCACTCTTTGTAGTGTGTGTTGGGTATTTGTGAGAGCAGGGGAGCCAGACAGAGAGGGGTCATAAGAAAATTGAAAATTAATTTTGGACCGTGCGTACGCATGAATATAATGGTGTGCACTTTTGTGTATGGGTGCATGTCATCCAATTTCAAGAGGATATGCTGCTTTGGCATCTTTTTGAAGAGGACAGAGATGGAAAAAGGTTTGAGATGGGTGGAGAGGCGATCCTAATTTTAGGAAGGAAGCAGAGAAGATGGATGAAAGGATGTTAAGTAGTAGAGAATTATATTTACAGTATGTGTTGCCAGGGGGAGGAGGAAGTTGACAAACTGTTTGTGTAAAAGGAAAAATACATATTTTCACTCTGAGCAAAATGCAAGTCGATAGGGTTGAGGCAGAGTTCAAACAGAAATGAATGTTGAAGTGATTGAGACACAGGCAGGGCAAGTTGGAGGCAAATGGCAACGAGGCGGCTCAAACTCACCGAAAGGTGGTCAAGGAGAAACATAGTGAGGGCAAGTGTGAGATGAGAGAAGATTAAGAGGGATAAAGCAGTACCTGAGGAGATGGGAGCCATGTAGAGGAGAATAGATAAAGACTGAAAAGATCAAGTTTGACTGAGGACAAAATGCTTTAACAGCAAGATAACCCTTCTTTTGTTTCTTTAATTAATTACCCGTCCTGTGGCAGATCAAGAAACGTGAATGTGTTTCATGAGTTATGAGTGTGAAACTTGCATCGGGTGGGAAATATATTTAAATGAGATTGAGGTTCTTTTGCAGGACCAACATTGTTATGAATAAAGCAAAACGTGTGCTTAAGATGCAAAACTATCCGTCCTGTTGTCCTTGTTGGATTATATCTTCACCACATGGTAAAACTATGAATTAAAATGTTCTATTGGCAATTTTCAGTGGAGTTTAATGCAACTGGGATCTGTTTAAATATACCGGTACGCTGATGATGCATCACTTTATGTTAGTGTGTTTAAAAGTGGTTGTGTTTTGCAGGACTTACATTGTCATTCCAAGACTAACACTGTTTGTCTGACAGATTTGTATTTCGTGTGATCCTCTTATTGTCTTCTTTATGCATCCCTCCACTGTCACTTGTTTTCTTTGTGCCTGCTCCTAAACTCATCACAAGGAGCTTGGTCTACTCGTTTTTCCACCACTTCAGCTTCACCATCTGCCTTACTACCAAGTTATTTTACAGTTTCCATGACATACTATGTAGGGTATGTCTTTGACACTAAGGCTGGAATGCGCGGCATACACAGTTATGCACACACCTTTTAGAGTGGCTGCTTTACAACTGGTATATTGAAAGAAAATGGTTAGACCATAGACATAATAAAATAAATAAATAAAACTCTTTACGTCTTTGTCGGTGGCCAATAATGCGAAAATCGCCTTTGAGTTAAATAAGCAGAGTAAACCCTGGAATGTAGTAAAACCCAAGTGTGAGTATACAAGTAGGCTTATTAAAAATAGATCTAGAGGCTTACATTTAGGCTGGAAGCCCCAGATAATTCTTGGTTGAGGGAGGATTGAAGCAGTTCCCTGCCTCTGAACTTTGCTCTCTCTTTGCTTTTCCCAGTTGCTCCATCCCACCGGGTGCACTGCTTTAATGAAGGGGAGGGCAAGCAGTTACATGGCTTGTACAAACATTTCTCCCCAAACTGCACCAATCTCACCCATAACTTACCCTTCTCTCTGACAGCTACTTTCTTTTCCCATCTTGAAAACCTCCTACTTGACTTTTGCTTGTCACTCACGTTTCCTCTTCTACTTAGGATTTGTATTCCTCCCTTAAGTTACTCTTCTTGCACTTTTCCTCAGCTCCCATGTTACTCCCTCGTTTTCGTCTGTCTTGCTCTCGCCCCTTTTTTCTTTAACTTAAGCTACTTTAGCTTCCACTGTTTGCATTTGACGAGGCTACGTCGCACACCGCCTGTGTTCTTTGTCAATTCCCCTTGCACCTTTATTTTCCTCCCTCACCTCTGCTCTGTTTCTGTCTGTCTGTCATGTGTTTTTTAATGCCTTTGAGACTTCCAAGTCTTTACCAGTTCACTTTGACAATATAACAGTTGAACTCTGTATGTGTGGGAGAGGAGAGGAGGGTGGAGAGGTGACACATACAGGTTCAGTCTTGAGGAGGGAATGAAAAGCCCTCGTTTGGGATGTGGGGCGTTTGGAAGAGACAAAAGATAAGGAGTGAGTTAACTGTGACAAGAGGAAACCAGGACACGTTATTAAGTTTGGGGAGTAAAGCCAACATTAGTACAATCCAAATTTAAATTGACTTTCTTTGTATCCACATTGTGCAGCTACAATATCATTTACAATCCTGCAAGAACATTTTACATCTGCACGTTGGTAACTGCAGTTCATCTTCATAATTACATATACTTAAGTGGGGTAATAATGACACCCTGTCTCCTGTTTAGGAAGCTTAGATTAAAGAAGTAGTAGGATGTATGCTATAAATACCCACAATCCTCATATGTTTGGAGTCACAGCTGTTTATAACACAGAACAGATCAAAATGAAAATACATTTTTAATGCAATGAAATAAATTAGAGATTTAATTTTTTGTCACTTCATTGTTATGGATTGCTTTTTGATCTTCATGGATGAATTGGATTTTTATTAAGTGGTGACATATTTTTGATTATCATCAAACCAGTTGGCACACATTCATCACATCTCTAGTCCTCGTCTGAGGAAGGGGAATGTCTCCATTATCTCCTCGTCTTCGGTTTAAGGAGCAATCTACCTTCTTCTTTTCCTTTTTGTCTGTCACCGTCAATGATAATCTTCTTCCAATATTATAAGCTTTGACGTATTGTACAGCCAGAGCTCGTGCTGTCATTCGATTGGATTTTATTGTTGATGGTTGTTTTCATTTCAACTTCCTCCACCATGAGTCACAAATTTAAAGTTTCTGTTGTGGAGGACAGACAGTAAGTATACTGACGTCTACGCTCTGTAGTCTTTGAAAGCATGAAGAATTAGAATTGCATTATTAATTATGGATATTGTTAATGGTGTACACTAGTGCTCCTCTTCGGCAGTAAAAGCAGCACAGGAGCAAATTCTGAACAAATGATAAATCGGGGTCAAATAATCAAGAAATATATTTTTGTTTTGTTTCCTGTGCAACTGTGGCACATGTGGTGTAGCTGCATAAGATTTAAATAAAAATAACTAGAAGGGCACATGTGGAGCGCAGACCTCCACTAAGGCTGTTTCCATAAGTGAAACATAGTACGTGTATCCGCCCTGTGAGTCGGAGCCGCTCCAAAATTAATTGATTCTTCCTCGACCTATGCTACACCCTTCCAGAAAGTTTTATGGAAATCGGTCCAGTACGTTTTGTTTTTTTCATCATGCTAATACACACAAATAAAAACATAACCTCCTTGGCGGAGGTAATAGTAACATTTCTAATGAGCAAAAATGGCAAAGAGGCAGGAAAATGAAGAAGGCAGGAAGGGGAGGCTGGCAGAGACGTGCAGTGAGAATAAAGATGGTGCAACGAAGGAAGGGAATAGACGAGTAGGGAAGGAGCAATGGAGGTGTAGTGACCTACTTAGCAAGAAACGGATGTTGTGTTTGGTATGTACTGTACAGAGAGAGAAGCAGGGAAATATTCATGGGGAGCAATGGCAGAGAGTGGAGGGAGGAAGACTGCAAAGAGCCAGAGAGACATGTTTGGCAGTCGGTCATGTTGTATTGACAGGTTGCTTTGAGAAGACCCCATTGTGCTGTGTTTCCATGTGCACACACATGAACTGAAGCAATACATGGACACATATACAATGCTGAAACCACACAAAGTTCTCACTCAGATTGTATGTTGTTGTCCCCCTCGCCTCGTATTTAATTTTCTCTGTTCTGCTGCTGTCTTCCTGTCTGTTTCTCTGGTTCCTCAGTCCCCCCCCCCCCCCCCTCTCCTGTCACCTGCTCCCTCCCTTTCTAAATGTATCACACTGGTGTTACTTCTGCCTGCTTGGGCAACAACAACGGAGCGTAGTTGTCCGGTTCCACCGACCACATGTCATCTCAGCTCTTTGAGTGCTAATGTCCCTGTGTTCACTGTGTTCACAGTGTTAACGAGAGGACGGGACAGATGAAGGGTGAGCTCGGGTGAAATGAGCTCACATAAAGGTTCATGATTAAATGTTTAATGTCCCGTGCAATGGTTCAGAATGCGTCCCCATCAACCCCACTTGAGTGTGTTGATTGTATCTTTGATGGTGAACTGCAGGAATGTTACATTTTAGATTGTAAAAAGTAGATTATTATTATTATTAATATTAATTAAAAGTTTGGGTTTGCAGTTGCAATATGCATGGTGAATCATCACAAACAACTAAGTCTAACAACTTTGTTTTTGGTAATTAAATACTGAAGTATAACTTGGACCTTTTTAATGGTGTGATAACAAGTTGTCTGTTCGGGTCAAAACATTAATTAATGTGAGTTACAATTAAGGAGATTTGGCTAAAATTGCTTTCTGCAGACCTTAAGCCCTGCACTGTAGTATATGTTTATACCAACAACAATATGCTACCGATTGCTTTTATTACTCTTTTTACAATTCGCTGCAAAAAAAACAATCTGTTTACAGCAACTTGGACAGTTTCACATTCAAACCTTGAATAATTCCTTTCTTCATTTTCTGTTGTGTTTATTTTCAAGGCTTTATTCTACATATTTATACACAGGTTATTTATAGACGATGTGATTTATATGAAGAGCAGATAAGCCCTTTTAATGTTTTAGCAAGTAATCGTTGGTTATGTAGCGCACTCATTATTTAAATACCTTCAATGGGTTCACACATGAATATTGATCATGGAGGCTTCAGGCCTGGTTGTTGTGTGTAGGCTGTTAACGCGGGATCCCTCCAGCTCTATTCATCATCCAAAGGCTTTGAATCACATGTCACTCTCTTTACATTACATTGTATATTGCGTAATTAATTAAGGCATTTGGCTGCTTCTGTTATCCCGAGGAGCTGGATCCATTTGTCACAACATACAAGGCATGGAAGTCACAGGTAGTTCAGATAGCTGGGAGGAAATGGTCATTTAAAAAAGTAAAAAAAAAAAGTAGGTGGAATTAAAGAAAAAGCACTTCTGGGGAAAGGTGAGGAAAAGCGGTAGCCTCAAGGAATGTTTGGCGGTGTCACCGTGAGGAAGATAGGAAGTGACTTGGCAGCACTGATGAACGTTTCCTGATGGTTTGAACTTTTGGGTGAGCCAGAAGGGAGAGAGCGGAGTCGAGACGAGCCAGAGAAATAGCCACGGCGTGCGCCACAGGGGACGAAGTGCCAAGTGCAGAAAGAAATTATTTAGCAAAAAATATATTCCTTTAATATTGCACTAGCAGTGAAAAGTAAGGCACACTGCTAGAAAATCCAAATAACTGCCTCTGACACGTGAGCTGGAGGACATCCAAGAGATAAATGTCACACAGTTGGGATAACATGGAACCTAATGTATTACTGAGTAATGTAGAATCACATAATAGAGCTTTAGCCCATCACAGCTACAGTGATTCTGTGAAATTGATTTTTGGGTACATTTTGATGGTGCTGGATAAGTCAGGGGAGATCAGCAAAGTTATTAGACATCTTGCCGGGAACATGAAGGTTTGTTCTGCATTTTGTGGCAAATCTATCAAATGGTTGGAGAGTGAATTCACTCAAAACCACAAACGTCAGCCTCATGAACGTGCTAAAGGAAAAGACGGGGGATTACCAAGCAGCAGTGGGATTCATCCTCTGGGGAATATGAATATCTCAACTAAATTCCATAGCAATCCAGAGCAAAGTTAAAATATTTAAATCTGGACCAAAGTGTCGGATGACGGACAGACGGACATTGCCATCTACAAAGCCGTGCCGCTGGCGTGGCTAATAAAAATGAGATTGGCTGCGGTTGAAAGTGTTGTTGCTTAGGAATCGTCCTGACTGAGTGAAATGACCCAGGAAGTATCTAAGTGGCAGCCATGATGAAAGCTGGTTGAATTATCTAATGCTATGGAAAGGTGCTTCAATGCTTCCTTTCTTGGCTCCTTTAACATCGGGAACACTTCCTGTACGAAAGGAAAGGAGATGACGCCGTCTCACATTTTCTTGCAGCAGCAGCATTTAAATAACATCTGCCGTCGCCTGGTGTCTGTACAGTTGGATTCCCTGAGCACCGCGGACGTCTTCTCTTGTGAATTTTCCTTCTCATCTTTTCCGTCGAGGTCGAGCATGAACAGCTGTGTGTCCTGTAATGACACTTTGTTTGAGTTGTGTTGCTCACCTCATGCTCAGGTTGTATTGGGTTTGTAACTGTATGAGTTTACAAAGATGTTGAAAACAGAATGGAGCAGCAGTTATGAAGTATTTCATGCTCGATGAGAACACTCGACAAGCTTTCTATATTTAAACCCTAAGACTTTAAATTCTGCAGTTTCCCCAAAGGTGATGAAACAGTTGAGACTATTCATGGAAGGAGAGTCACGTTGTCATGTTTGCGGTTATCCTCTCATGACTGTTCTCCGCCTCTATTTATACTGTTGACATCACGTGTTGTCTTCTGAACAGTGTTCTCAGATATCGGGAACATTAGTGTTCAACACGTTCATATCGTCAGGATGGCTGGGAGTGGAATTAGATTTTATCCATCTAACCATACATGGACAGTTTGGACATTTAAAGCACAAGTATCTCGTCCTGAATCGGCCTGTATGTGGCACGGCTGGAGGGCCATCCACATTTGGACAGCTTGAATATCAGGTGTGTGTGTGTGTGTCTGTGTGTCTGTCTCTCTGTGTCCATCCCACCTCCAAAGCCCCAAACAGCTTGTAGTGCAGTCACAGACATCTGGTTGCCACTGACTCTAATGGTTGCACTGATGTTTAATACTGCATGAGAGATAAGAGTGTGTGTGTGTGTGCGTGCGTGTGCAGGCAGCAGGCATCTGTGCTCGTGTGTTTCTTATGTCGTCATTCTGTGTATGTGTTTGCGACAAAACATGAACATTTTAGGCTAACCTTTTTTAGCAGCTGGGCACTTGATGCTTTTTTTTTATCACTTTTAAATTATGAAAAGGAGGGAGGGGAGAAAAGTGAAGTAGATGTGTAAGAAGGAAATTAGAAGGGAATGTGTAATGAGAGAATATGTGATGGGAGGAGAACATGGAGAAAGAAAAGAGAAGTGTGAAGGAATAGAGAGGATTCAAGCGGCAGGTGAAAAGCTTGGCGACGAGAGGGGGGGGGGAATATGGAGAGGAGGCGTGAGAAGAGAACAGGAGTGCAAGAGAAATGAGAGGAGACTAAGGGAAGAAGTGGAAGAGAGCATCGGCAAGGAGAATATGAACAGAGAGGAACATTAGAGAGTGGAGGCAGAATGGACCATAATTGATAGAAAAGTCAGAGAGGGAGAAAATGAAAAGAAGGAAAAACTGGAGAGCAGCAGAGATCTTCTATTGCTCATTAGGGTCATTATACCACCGTCTGCAGCACACACACACACACACACACACACACACACACACACACACACTTACACACACTCAGAGGAATGGAAGGAGAAGGCAATTTAGTCGGGTATGAAAAAAAAGAGCTTTTTGATGAAAGGCAACGAGGGACTGAAAGGAAGGCGTGCGTGCTTGTCTCTTCCCCCTTTAGAGTGTCAAAGTAGTTAGTGCTTAGTCATAAATATGGTTTGTTATGAAGGACATGTAAACATATTTTGAGCCTTGACTTGTAATTGCACTACTGTTGGTCCAAGATGCCAAAAAAGGACAATGATTAGAGGAATGGACAGAAGGAAACATAAACACTCGAGAGTTGGAAGGAAGTTTAAATGAAGTAAGAATGGAAGGATAAATAAAACCAGGAGTGCCTGAGGGGCTCGGAGCGTGAGGGAGAGGGAGGTAGATTATAGTTTTGTGAGCTGAAAAAAGAAAATGGAGCCTTTACAGAGACAGGAAATGAAGGTGAAATTGAAAGGATATGAGGAAAATTAAAATGGAGGGAGAAGGGGGGGGGGGGGAGTGGTTGTAATTTGGATTCAGGTACTCGAGCGACGGTTGTTTATGCCAGGTGATCTTTAGACAAGCACATGTCGAGCACAGATACCTTTCATCTGTATTCATCCAGTGCATCATGTGCAGACGCCTTTGTTGGTTTTCTTTTCCCTTAATAAAACAAAAAACAACAAATACAATAAAACTAATTTAGCTTAAAAAGCTCATATCACAGCAAAATTGAGTTCTCAGTATCTCTAGTAAAGTCTGTTAATGAAAATGGATTAGTCATGGCTCTCTCGTTTCTATCTTGGGGAACGACTTGTGGAGGCCTGGAGAAGACGAGGGAAGCATTTTAATTAAAGCGAGACCGATATTGCCCGTCTGTCACCGAGTCGGTCACCAATCAGGCTGCAGATATTCATCACGGTGCCGGGGCAGCCGATAATTCACAGGGGAGGTCTCGGTAATGATTTAAAACAAAGCGGAACTGCTTCGGTATCTGTGCTTGTGTGATGGTGAAATGCGAGGAGGTCACTGTAATGATCCTCCACAGGCATCGCTTCTCCAATCAATGTAACCGGCGTTCAATATAGAAGCAGATCAAAGTAACACACCCCTTGCTAAGAACCAACTATTGGCTCTTTATCTCGTGAACTTTTGGTGTCTTGAATAATCCAGTAAGGGAGAGAAGATCAACAGGAAGCACTCTGGTCGCTGGGGACAAAGCTCGGGCTTGCATGCAAGACCACTTAGAGCAGTGGTCTTCACTATGTTTTACGTGAGAGCCACATTTACCGCAAAGTATGAAAAGCTACATCCACATAAAAAGCATGTCTGTCATCCCACCCAGAACATACAATATGCATAGCAGCCAACCAATGCATTCATTAACACTAGGGTTATTTTAATACTGGGATGATGTTGTCAAACTCTGCAAACAATATTTCTGCTGAAGCCAAAAAGCAGTTTCACAATGTTTGAGTCTGAGAAGGTTTTTCTGCCCGAGCCAAAATCCATGCGATCTCAAAAGATGCCTCAGTTAATCGTTCAGCTGTGTTAGTTGTCTTGTGTACGAGCCTTTGTTGTCCAGAAACAGAAGAAAGCTGCTCCATTTGTTTTTCCTAATTTCTCTTCCAGGTGTGTAAAATTAGTTGAATTTTGGATGCGTTGTTTGGAAATGCCGCTTCAAATGACTTCTCTTGAAACCAGAGCGGGTTTGTTTGCACATTAAGCACGAAGGGTTCGACTCGTGGAGGACAAATATAACTTCCTCTGTCTTTTCTTGAATTTTCCTTTGCTCATCTTGTACGGCTCGTACCTTTCTTTCTTTAACGGGAGAAGCTGTTATCAGTCCACAAACCACATCTCCAGCATCTTCCTCTCGATTCCGCTGTGGTTTGATGCTCCAAAGACAAATCTTCATTTTGCTCGTTTGTCACGCTTTGTTTCTGTCCACCTGGTGTGCAACTTTTTTTAAAACAAGAAAAAAGCTTGTAATGTTGAAACGAGTCGACCGGAGCTAAGCTAACGCGAGTGTGAAGTGCCAGGTTGGTCGTAGTATCCTCCAATTTAAATGTTCCAATTTAGCGATATATAAATTATTTTTTAGGAAATGTCCATATTCATAAGCATGCTAATGTTAACATATTTTTAATGAGCTTAAGTTTATTTATTTCTATACTAGCCCACCATGTATCTACCCGTCCAAGAGCACATTCACCATTGTAGCGCTGATAGACCACCAGAACAGGCAACTCCGCAGTGAGTCAGTGTCGGCCGAGCAAGTTTAAATATCTTGTTTCGAGTCTATATTTGCATCTTTTATCAATTATTATTACATATTATTTTTATTATTTGTAGGCTAATAGAGCAGACACTGCTTAGCCCTGCTTGTTTTTATGAAATATCTGTATTGACTGCATAGTCATATCTAGCACCCCTTTATTTAGCCCACTGCCACGTGAGCCACCAATTAAAGCTTGGCGAGCCGCAGGAGGCTCGCGAGCCGCGCTATGAGTAACACTGACTTAGAGTGTAAATGTGTCCATACACAATAAGACTCGTAGTAAAGCACATTTGATCATATTGAGAGATGTCCTGTCCTGCTTTACCGGACACTAGTTGACGGTCAGTGTTTCCCATCCGTTGGCGAGCTGTCTGGTCTCATGCGTTGAGCTAAACTAACGATAGTGCGATACGACTGAATCACAGCCACTTCATCGCAGCCTCTGAAGACAATCGACTTTGTGGTTATGAGAGGATTCTAGAGGACAATTGCGTGCGTGGGCTGCTTCCGTTACAATGTGAAATCTCAATAGCTGCAACATGAGTCCTTGTTCCAGTTCTTTTCACACTCCTTTGTTCAGGTGCGGAGTCCAAAAAGTAGGTAATGTGTTTCATAGGGACTCTGTGGAACGCTCCCTGTCAAGTCAGGGATATTAAAGATGAACACTACATCGCTGGAAAAGCAACAGATCTTTTTTTGCACAAGCTGCCATCTAGATTTCTATAAGTTATGTGAAATTCAAAGTAACTACAAAATCCAGAGGAAGAAAAACTGTCTTTGGAGCAATTATAGTGTGGTGCTTTGTGTTTCCTCTGCAGCTGTGTTGTACAATGTAGTGTGGGCATGTCACATTCAGTGTTTAATATCAAGGTTCGCTTTTCACATCTGTTTTGCTTATGTGCATGTTTGGAGTAGATGTATGAGCGTAAAAAGCAGACTTGGCATTTCTGTAGCTGGCTCCATTTTGTCCCTCTCCCTGCGCACACACATTTCCCCTTGTTCTTGTTGCTGCACAAAAACTGTCCCCAAAGTCGACTCTCTTACGCATTTAGCGAAGGAACAAGTAGGAAGATGCTTATGACACTGAATCACTAAAACTAGAGACCGAGTTTTAAAGTTTGCAGTAGTTTCTGTGTCAAATGAGTTTTATTATAAGTAGGGATGCACTGATCCGACTGTCACCTGCGCTTTGGGTATCTATCGATAACGTTTAATTAATAAGCTGTATGTGTGGAAGAGACTGGCATCATTATTGTGCGTGTAAGGCAACTTAAACATTGCTTTGTAAAAGAAAATGTAACAAATAAATAAATATCTATCATTGTACTGAATTGTTCTGTATTGTTAACATAATAAATCAGCAACATGGTAAGAAATCTTTAAAATGAACAGGAATTACAATTCCAGAATACAATACATATTACTTATAAACATTACATTTAGTTGAATAGATCGGCCCCATTGTCACTGATACCCGATCCAACTATTTGAGTCGGTATCGGCCTGATATCTGTATTAGTGCATCCCTAATCACAAGTGGGATTTAACTTTGCTTTGTCTTTAGACTCCTCCCACTTTGGTCCGCTTTCCAACCTCCAGATTTTATATGATGATACAGGTAGACCAAATGAAAAGGCACAAAAGACCAACAGCATAAAGTTTTAATGATGTCAGGTTTTGCTTGTCTTAAACAATTACCAGAAAACAAACTTTATTCTTTCTGTCCTCACTTCTGTCCTCCCTCACTTCCCTTCTCACCACACAAGCGCTCTCCCTGCCTCCAGTCATCCACAGAGCTCGACTTCAAACATTAACATGGCACTTATATTCTCTTCTCTCCTCATCTCCGTGTGTTATTCTGTCTCTTTCCCTTTATTACTCTCTTTACCTCTGCCTCCCTGTCTGTGCCTCTGCCTCTCTAATTGGTATGCTATCAGTTGGAGCTCAGATATCGCTGTCACTTTCTGTCTTTGTGCTTCATACAGGCAGAACATGTTGTCTCGCTCTTTCCTCTCCATACATTAGCTTCAAGTGTATGTGTGCTTTCCCCTTCAACTCCATACACAACACCTGACAGAGAAGAGGGAAAATTAAGCTAGGTAGCCGCAGGAATGACGGTTGGGTGAAAGTCGTGGGAAGGTGAAGGGTTGGGCAGATATACGAAGCTTGGTGGAGGAGTCTGTAAAGTGGACGTTCAGAGCAAAGTGGATAAGAGAAAATTAACTTCATGGTAAATGGCACTAAGAGTGTCTTGGAGAGTTTTCAGTGTTATTACAAAAGCAAGCTATCTGTGAAATCTGGTCTCGGGTCCACTTAAAGAGCCTGAGGATTTGGGCCATTACTGTGCTGCAGCTCCTTGTAGAAAGTAACAAAGATCTTGTTCTTATCTCTCCAAGTTATCTTTTTAAATAAGTAAGCAGGCAGCAAGGCACTGGAACATTTAGAAACACATTTTATATCTGCAACATATGGTGAGTTTGGTGAGGCGGTGAGTCATTCATCATCTCAACATTCACTGTTTGGTCCAGTACAGATCTGATTGCGCTGAATCGATTTTCAATTGAATGTTTTCAAACTTTGAATGTTTCCAAACTTGAATGTTTCCAAACTTGAATGTTTCCAAACTTGAATGTTTCCAAACTTGAATGTCACAGTGAAACTGAGCATGAGAGGGTTAGGGTTATTCTGTATATTATCACTGAAGTTAATATTCATGTGTGTCATTATACATAACTTAAGACTGCTAAATGAACCAACAATAATGTAGGTCGACCAGAGAGATGGGAGCCCTACATCAAAAACAACAAAACAATTCATTCCCCTTAAAGCTGCTCTAATCAATATTTATGTAATAGCAATAGATGAAGGGATGAAAGGAGAGACCCTGCCCTGAGGAAGCCCGGGGCCCCCGTCTGGAGCCAGGCCCAGAGGGAGGGCCCGACAGCGAGCGCCTGGTGGCCGGGTTTGCCACGGAGCCCGGTCGGGCACAGCCCGAAGAAGCTACGTGGTGCCTCCAATCCATCCATCCTGTGGGCCCACCACTCATGGGAAAAACCGCTGGGGTCGGGTGCGCTGTCACGTGGGTGGCAGTGATGGTCAGGGACCTCGGCGGACCAGACCCGGGCAGCAGAGGCTGGCTCTGGGGACGTGGAACGTCACCTCTCTGTGGGGGAAGGAGCCGGAACTAGTGCGGGAGGTGGATCGCTACCAGTTGGATCTGGTGGGGCTTACCTCCACGCACAGTCTTGGCTCTGGAACCGTACTCCTGGATAGGGGTTGGACTCTATTCTTCGAGTTGCCCAAGGTGTGAGGCGTCGGGCCGGGGTGGGGATACTCACTAGCCCCCGGCTGAGCGCCGCTACGTTGGAGTTTATCCCGGTGGACGAGAGGGTCGCCTCCCTACGCCTTCGGGTTATGGGGGGGAAAACTCTGACTGTTGTTTGTGCCTATGCCCCAAACCGCAGTTCTGAGTATTCGGCCTTCTTGGAGACCCTGAATGGAGCCCTGCAGGGGGCTCCAGTAGGGAACTCCGTAGTCTTGCTGGGAGACTTCAACGCACACGTGGGAAACGATGGAGACACCTGGAGAGGCGTGATTGGGAGGAAGGGCCTCCCTGATCTAAACCCGAACGGTCGTTTGTTGTTGGACTTCTGTGCTAGCCATGGAATGGCCATAACAAACACCATGTTCGAACATAAGGATGCTCATAAGTGCACGTGGTACCAGAGCACCCTAGGCCAAAGGTCAATGATCGATTTCGTAATCGTATCATCTGACCTGAGGCCGCATGTTTTGGACACTCGGGTGAAGAGAGGGGCGGAGCTGTCGACTGATCACCATCTGGTGGTGAGTTGGATCAAGGGGTGGGGGAAGACTCTGGACAGACCTGGTAAACCCAAACGGGTAGTGCGGGTGAACTGGGAACGTCTGGAGGAAGCCCCTGTCCTGGGGATCTTTAACTCACACCTCCGGGGAGCTTTTCAGCCATCCCTGTGGAGGTTGGGGGCGTTGAACCTGAGTGGGCGATGTTCAAAACCTCTATTGCTGAAGCTGCGGTGATGAGCTGTGGTGTCAAGGTCTTAGGTGCCTCAAGGGGCGGTAACCCTCGAACACCGTGGTGGACCCCGGTGGTCAGGGAAGCCGTCCGACTGAAGAAGGAGTCCTTCCGGGTTATGTTATCCGGGAGGACTCCGGAAACAGTTGCAGGATATCGAAGGACTAGAAGGGCGGCAGCTTCTGCCGTGTCAGAGGCAAAGCAGCGGGTGTGGGAGAAGTTCGGAGAAGCTATGGAGAAGGACTTTCGGTCGGCACCAAGGTGCTTCTGGAAAACCATCCGGCACCTCAGGAGGGGGAAGCGAGGAACCATCCAAGCTGTGTACAGCAAGGGTGGGACCCTGCTGACTTCAACTGAGAAGGTTATCGGCCGCTGGAAGGAGCACTTTGAGGAACTCCTGAATCCGACTAACACGCCCTCTATTGTTGAGGCAGAGCTGGAAGCTGATGGGGGATCATCGTCAATTTCCCTGATGGAAGTCACTGAGGTAGTCAAACAACTCCACAGTGGCAAAGCCGCAGGGGTTGATGAGATCCGTCCAGAAATGCTGAAGGCTTTGGGTGTTGAGGGGCTGTCTTGGTTGACACGCCTCGTCAACATTGCGTGGAAGTCTGGGACAGTGCCTAGGGGTTGGCAGACCGGGGTGGTGGTTCCCCTATTTAAAAAGGGGGACCAGAGAGTGTGTGCAACTACAGGGGTATCACACTTCTCAGCCTCCCTGGTAAAGTCTACTCCAAGGTACTGGAAAGGAGGGTTCGGCCGGTAGTCGAACCTCTGATTGAAGAGGAACAATGCGGATTCCGTCCTGGTCGTGGAACAACGGACCAACTCTTCACTCTCGCAAGGATCCTGGAGGGGGCCTGGGAGTACGCCCATCCGGTCTACATGTGTTTTGTGGATCTGGAGAAGGCGTATGACCGGGTCCCCCGGGTGATACTGTGGGAGGTGCTGCGGGAGTATGGAGTGAGGGGGTCACTTTTGAGGGCCATCCAATCCCTGTACGCCCAAAGCGAGAGTTGTGTCCGGATACTCGGCAGTAAGTCGGACTCGTTTCCCGTGAATGTTGGCCTCCGCCAGGGCTGCGCTTTATCACCAATCCTGTTCGTGATTTTCATGGATAGGATATCGAGGTGTAGTCGTGGAGGAGAGGGGTTGCAGTTCGGTGACCTGAGGATCTCATCGCTGCTCTTTGCAGATGATGTGGTCCTTATGGCATCATCGGTCTGTGACCTTCAACAGTCACTGGATCGGTTCGCAGCCGAGTGTGAAGCGGCTGGGATGAGGATCAGCACCTCCAAATCTGAGGCCATGGCTCTCAGCAGGAAACCGGTGGATTGTCTACTCCGGGTAGGGAATGAGCCATTACCCCAAGTGAAGGAGTTCAAGTACCTCGGGGATCTTGTTCGCGAGTGAGGGGACAATGGAGCGAGAGATTGGCCGGAGAATCGGAGCAGCGGGGGCGGTATTACAGTCACTATACCGCACCGTTGTGACGAAAAGAGAGCTGAGCCAGAAGGCAAAGCTCTCAATCTACCGGTCGATCTTCGTTCCTACCCTCACCTATGGTCATGAAGGCTGGGTCATGACCGAAAGAACGAGATCACGGGTACAAGCGGCCGAAATGGGTTTTCTCAGACGGGTGGCTGGCGTCTCCCTTAGAGATAGGGTGAGAAGCTCAGCCATCCGTGAGAGACTCGGAGTAGAGCCGCTGCTCCTTTACGTTGAAAGGAGCCAGTTGAGGTGGTTCAGGCATCTAGTAAGGATGCCACCTGGGCGCCTCCCTAGGGAGATGTTCCAGGCACGTCCAGCTGGGAGGAGACCCCGGGGAAGACCCAGGACTCGGTGGAGAGATTATATCTCCTCACTGGACTGGGAACGCCTCAGGATCCCCCAGTCGGAGCTGGAGGATGTGGCCCGGAGAAGGGAAGATTGGGGTTCCTTACTGGAACTGCTGCCCCCGCGACCCGATCCCGGATAAGCGGTAGACGATGGATGGATGGAGGGAGAGAGAGAGGGAGAGAGAGAGAGAGAGAAGAGGAGATAGAGAGAGACAGAGAGAGAGAGAGAGAGAGAGAGAGAGAGAGAGAGAGAGAGAGAGAGAGAGAGAGAGAGAGAGAGAGAGAGAGAGAGAGAAAAAAAAATCAGATATTAAATCAGTTTCAGGAGTTTGAGCCCTTTGGATAAGTGCAGTTAAATGAAATTATTCTCTTTGGCTAAAGAGAGCCATTTTCTCATTCATATATATTTCACAATGGAGAGCATGATATTTATCTCCATGACAAATGGCAAGGCACTGTTGCACTGTGACAGATGCACACACATTTCAAATCTCTATTTATCTGCAGTTGTTTAGTGAAGCCTCTTATAGCAACATGTACATCATGTGTGGACATCAGAATAAAACAGTCTTTCTTTTCTAAAATAAAAATTCAAATACACTTCCAGGAAATTCTTTTGTCTTTACAAATGGTCTCTTGCCTTAGCAGGCCACATATCAGCGTGGTCAAGTGCAACCGTGTAACTCCACTTTTCATGCTGTGGGCATTTTTCTTTTTTTTTCGATTTTCCACTTTCCACTTTCCACCCCGCACTCAGTAAGTTTTATGACTTGTGCCTCTGAAACCCATCCAGAAGCCACTTTGACATTTCTTTTTAAATACAAAGGCATCAGTGGGAAAAATTGACTTTGTTTTCCGAATTCCTGAAAAGAAATGTGTTTTTAGAAAATTGAGATGTATATGGTCCGTCTGCAATCGCAGGCGGGGAGGGAGGATTTACAATGTGCCCACGGTAGACCAATGTGTTCTGTCATACAATGTCAGAGAAATACGCAGCTAGCCTTCTGCGTGATACACTTCAAGCACCCAGACATGGAAAGAGGATTTACACGGCGAGATGGTGACGGATAAATAAAAAGCAGGAACACAGGAGAAACACTTACAAACTTTAAATCCAGTGACAAGTCACCATCGGTACATCGTTGCGTAATGCAAAATATTCCATTACAAGTAAGCGGGTGATAAACTCCTGATGTGATAAACGGGTGATACTGGAGTGTTATGCACAAGGAGCGAGACTGCAGCAACGTGAATGTGCAGGACAATGGGAACCAAATGAGTGCGTGCAGGTGTTGGTAAGACCATTGCAATACTTATATACTTAAATGATTAAAAGGCCTATCTATGGCTATCGAGAGAGCGTGAGAGAAAGGGATGTAAGACAGCGAGAGGCAATGACATGGAGAGAGAGAGAGATGAAAGTGGGGTTGCCGTGTTAGGCAGAGCCCTGAGCTGAACGAAGCTGACACCTTGACTTCAATTATTAACATGACTTTTCATTCAATTCTTCCTGTATAGTATCTCTTTGTCGTCTCTATCTGGATACGATATCTTTAGTGGCTCGGGTTTCGTCCTTGTTGAGCTTGTGGGATAAAGGCTCTTCCTCGTCTCTTCGGGCTGTTGTTGTGGCACCATTCAGCTCTCATAAGCCCCAAGGCCAAAATGAATATTCTTAATATTCACAACGCACATGCACTGACGCACAGCATGAAAAGTGCATTATCCCTCATTAGCACATAATAGAGAAATATAAATATGGAAATGCTTCCACACATACTTATCGAGCACAAAGCCAAAGATATTTAGGTTATTGGATATAACTGTTGGAAATTCTTTGAGATTAATTTTAACTGTAAATCTAAAGGCCATGCAGGAACAACTGAAAGCCCTCTGGAATAAAATTGTCTGTTATTTGTTTTTCCTGCAAAACAACCTCCATCTGAGTGGCTCCAATAACCGAGGCTGCGCTGTGCTAGTTTGGTTGGTTCCAGTCCGATTACACATCTCGTATACGTGTCTGTGCAGTAAAGTGTAACCGCTAACATCTGTCTTGCTGCTTGTTTGATTGGTCTCCTGACACAAGCAGGACAGGATTGTTTACAGTCAGGAATTCAATTTAGAATAATATTGCCAATGCATCTCAAAGCGTGCGTACACATGCAAATGTGTCCAGTGTTGTTTCTTTGTCTGGATCCACTTCAATGGGACTCTGCAACCTTACGTCTTATACAAGGTTGTGGGTGTATTTAGCTTAATTATCAAGCCTTTTATGGCTCATACTTGAGTTTGCTTGTGATGCGACTGACACTAAAGTGCAATATAATATAATGTGTTTTACACACAACTCCAGTAGGACACAACATTACAGACAACTGGCTGCATTGTTGGCATCACATCGTCTGTTTGAACACAATCACTGATCTTCTGATCACAGATTGAAGTACTTACGTTGAGATTACACATAAGAGACGCTACAAGCCACTACTTGGCTTTATGACTACCCGGATTCATTACATTCATACTTATGGCCTCCGCCAGGATGTTATGTTTTCGGTTGTGGTTTCTCTGTCAGCAGGATTAGGAAAAAACGACTTCCCGATCTTCATGAGACTTGTGCGCCAAGGAAGAACAATCACACTTTGTAACGGATCCTAATGACGGGGCGGATGCACAGGTTATTTTTCACTTTAGTCCACTTTGCGTGATAGGGCTTCTGGTCCTGTCAGCGTGCTGCACTCTCAAAGTGCCGTTCTACTTGTATTCTGTGTCATTTGGCATTTTACCTTATGAATTATTGATACTTTTTTTTCTGGTATGCAGCTTTAACCCATTTTACTCTCACACCTGGTAAAAAAGTCGCAACTGCTGTTGTCACCAACCACCTGGCCACGCGTGTTTAATGCAGAGTAACCAGGCAACAATAAACTGTTTGTTTGTTGTTGTTTTAAATATTATTTCTACCAGATGAGCGTCTGTTTCTGTTCCACTGTCAGTTTGTTGCACGGCAGCCTCTTCCATGTGAAACTGTAATGAAGACTGTCGGGTGGCGCTGATGATTTCAAACGTTTCACTGCAAGACTGCAACCAAGGCCGGGATGTCAGGCCTTTGAGCTACTCACTGATCCTCCACTTTCCCCTTTTATCACTTTGTTCTGGATTAAAGCCAAATGTCTAAACTGTGTGATTATTCATCTGGAATATTGTTGCTGAGAGCAGCCTTGATGCTCAGTCCATCTGTGTGGATGCATAGACTGAATAAGATGAGAGCAGCATCAGTTTCAATGAGAGCCCCATGATGTAGCATTTTGATATGAAATACAACAATGTGCAAAGAAACCTGGGCAGCCGTCACTTTAACACAGCAGTATGTGTATACAGTAAGCATGTGTATATGCTTGGCTTGCAGTGTTAACTGGAGACAGACAGCACTTGTAAAATACGGTTTGTTCACAGTAAGGAACGATTTAATGAATAGAGGAAAGTAAACAGTAGATTTTCCCTGGGGTATTTGCAGGAGGGGTGGACTTCTGGGGAAACAAAGTGCCTCCGAGTTGCCAAAATATGGCTCAAAAAAGATGCCTTTTGTCGGCAACAAAGAAAATCTCCAAAGGAGAAATTGAGCAGTTCCTCATAAATGTTGCTCTTGTTTCTTTTTCACATTGCCTAACTTCCAGATTCCTCCTGTCATATTTATTTAGAGAAAATGCATCATTTTTATGTTAAAGATTACAGTTTGTATAGATCTTAATTGATCTGTTTGGGCAAAAATCCTTATTTTCACCATAGCAATTGAGCAGACAATATTTAATTATTCTATAAGTGTCCTCCTGTAGAGATCGGGGGGGTACTTTGAACAATTGTCCCATCTGTATTCAGTATTTACTAAAACACGATTGTGCGAGCGCAGCTCACTAAATAACAAACTACAACAGCAATCTCTTTAAAATCTGAAGTTTTCTGTTCCGATATACCGTACCTACTCTTTATATCTATGCAGAGCAGCTTGCACAGTTATTCGCGTTCACCTCAGAAAGTGCAAGTGTGGAACATTGGAATCTATTTCAGTGACACTGGAAGTGCTGATGACCAGCCGCAAGCCTTTAAAATCAAAGGGGAGTGCCGGGCTTTATTAAAATCCCAACCTGGAAATTGGGGCTTTGAGCCTTGAAACAGCATATTGCACAGGTGTAGAGGTGGCGTGCGTAGGCAGGAATACTCGTGGCAATTTCCTCTGCTTCATCATCTCATTCATTTACCGCTTTATGCGGGCAGTCTCTTTCAACTCTGCCTCCATTTTATGTTAAAAGAAGTTCAACTCCTCCTTGGTGAAGGATACTTCTATGATTAAGGTATATTTTAAATATTAAATCCAAATTGAAAAATGCATTAATGTCCACTCGCAGCAGTCATTTATTATTCAGCTTGGAGTTAAGGTATAGTGACTTGTAAATTGTAAAAGCAACTTGATGCTTCACCGCTGCTCCGGTTTGGTCTTAATTATAAAAAATATAATTCACTCTGTTGACGAACAATTATTTATTGCAAATCTTCAGAATGTTAAACAAGACAAAGAGTTTGTCTTTGCAGTTTGTCTGTCGTGTCATTCTTAGATTTGTAATACATCAAATCGATAAGTTTCAATCAACTTTCCCCGTCTCCAGTTCTGCTCCTGCCAGGTCTTCCGAAGCGGTGAAGGCATGGGCATCCGCCTGGACAGTGCCTCGGCCTTCCAGGGCGCTGTCATTTCGCCCCACTATGACTCCCTGTTGGTGAAAGTCATCGCCAGTGGGAAGGACCTGCAGACAGCCGCCTCCAAGATGAGCCGAGCCCTGGCCGAGTTCAGAGTGCGAGGGGTCAAGGTAGGACCACGTGTGCTTGATGGTGCGTCTGTGCAGCTTTTTCCTGCTTCCATTTGCATTTAATGTTCTCATTGTTGTCCCGTGTCGGGAGAAACCGATGACCTCTTGAGCTGAAGGAAAAACTCTGTGGTTAATGTCAAAACGTTGTGTCGTAAAGCTGGAGAATAAGCAAAGGTCATAGACCCAGGATGTTTGACATGTAAATGTGATATTTCTGTATCGGCCTGCTGTGAATGGATCCATAAGAGTCCATCTCAAAGTATTGAAGACAGTCCAGCGGGGTAGTGAGAGCGTTTAACGTCTATGTACTGAATCAGCTGCAGAGAACACGTCACTGCGAACTGGTGCTCTAGCGTTCTTGGACACTTCCTACAGCTCAACGCGAGGTGATAACATGCTCAGTACATTTATATATTTGGTTTTCAGACTGCTGGATATACGTCCCTGCAAAAACACAGAGGCCTATAATTTGATCAGCAGGTGCAAGCGGTTTTGTGGTGTCAGCAAAACAGTGTTCGGAGAGGGTGATTAAAAAATAATGAGCTGCGTGTGTTGTTAATGTGCCAGTCATATAAGCTCCTTATATCATGAACCACTTCACATGTCTCACACTTTCAATGGGCATAGTTTCAGGTTTTATTTATAAAATGGCTTATTTAATTATTTCAAGTGTTGATTTACACCTTTAATAATGTCCAATTAAACAGTCATCGCTGTACAAAGATTATTTAGGAAGTTAAATCAGGTATTTCATAATGAAAGTCAGTGTTTAAAAGAAGTTACATTTTATAAAGCCAGTTAATTACGAGTTAGATGAGAAAGAAGCACATAATGGACATTATATGGTTATTATTTATATTTCTGCTTTCTACTACTTTACTCACAAGTAGCCTAATTTGCATCTTTAATTTTCACTCCAATTAAAAATGAACAATTTGCTATCTGGAGTCTGAGGAAACACGCAGCAGGCTCACAACATGAGTCTTCTTTCGCCAGCACCTTGAGGTGAAAGGTGTCGTCGCAATTAATCAAGCTGCAGCTGGAAACGTTGAGCGGCCGAGTTCTTCGACGGGAATTAACCACGAGAGATTTCCACGAAAACTCTTAACTGTAGAAAATGAAGCATTTCAATTCAAGTGGATGCAAGTGAATGAAATATCAAGGTGAACACGTCTTCTAAGCAGTTGAGTTTTTACCACTCGTCTGTGCAACATGGCTGAGAAGGAAAGCAAAGCATTCTTATAACTTATAACGTTTGTGTTTGTTTTCTGCTTTGAACAGACATTAAAGCGGTATGTGAATATGATTGTGGTGTACATGCATGAAGGCTATACATCGTTTTATATTGTTAACCTTCGCTTTGCTGTGTTTCATCCAGGGTTTCCTACCTAAGATCGGTGAGAATAAAGGGAAGTGAGTCATGATGGTGACATTGCTCTCCTCATTTCTCATTCAACTTGCAGTGAACTTTACAAACTATCAGTACAGATTGAATAGATTAGTTCTTCTGATGGAGTATGACAGGGTTTGATTTGAGTCAAGACTTGATGAGCTTGTGGACACTTTGTCCTCTACGCTGCAGACACACACTGCGAAGACAACCTGATGTACTTTTCCTACAGTGGCTACAATTTAAATCATTCACTTTGTCTTCGGTAAGAATAAAACGGCCAATAAAGTGTGTGTGTGTGTGTGTCGCAGGCGAGCTGTGAGCAACCTTGGTGCACGCTACTAGGTTGGAGTATTTTCTATTCTGCACCAGCAAGCCAGTGCGAAGGCTTTGTAGCGCGTTGACACCAACAGAGAACAGTGCATTGATGCAAAGAACAGTGGATGACTGTTACAAGGTCTTGAATTAAACATGTTTCTCTTAACACTGCTGGTGGTGGACTGAAACCATGACAGCTTTTTTTCAAAGACTTGAAATTTGAGCAAAACCTGACTGCTTTTTCTTTCATTCTGAATCCATTGAACGTTGTTTAGAGTGGAGCTTCGGTTTTACAGTTAAACAATCCAATGTTGGCTTCTCCTGTTTTTATAATGGTGCTAGAAATCATCTATTGTCAGCTTGAAATCAAAACCACATTGTGTTTGATAACACACATTAGGAGTGCAGGTTTTCTATCTCATCTGGTGGTTAACTGCAACCACCTGGCATCTCGCGTTCTACGGGGGACACCAGACGGGCTTGTAACGTTAACGAATGTATACGTTGCACTGTCGAAGAAAATAGTTTGAGATGTGATGTCAGTTTGACGTCATTGCTAGATTATCTGTAGAGGCTAATTAACACCATCCATCTGATGTGTTGTGTATACATCGACTTCACAGTTGGAGGATCCAGTGCATTGCATGTCTCTGCCACTTGAGTACACTCATAGGTACAAAAGTGATGCATGAAAATGTCTAGAAGAAGAAGAATTGTTCCCTCGTTTGTTTGTTTGTTTGTGAGCGGTGGCCTTGGAGATTATTCTTACTGGTGACATTCCAACACAGCAACATTGTTGGCAACAAACCTAAGGCCTGTTAATGCTTTGGTCTGCTCTCAGAGATATGACACGCGGACATCCTCATAACTCTGAAGGGCTTTCTATTTCTTTCTCTTAGTAAACAACATGTGGCTACAGCCCAACTGAGACACTCTGTGTTTCGGGTCATTCTCTGACTTTGGTGGTGTCTCCATCCACCATAGATCCCTAGCACGTTAAGTATAACCTTCATCGTCCAGTGACAACCAGAAGTCACTTGGTTGATACTTTGCAATATGCCGCTCTCCTCTGTTGTGTGGAATTATGTTTGGCATTTCAGAAAGCTCCTTTTTATCTCCTGCCTGTGTGTGTGTGTGTGTGTGTGTGGTGTGTGTGTGTGTGTGTGTGTGTGTGTGTGTGTGTGTGTGTGTGTGTGTGTGTGTGTGTGTGTGTGTGTGTGTGTGTGTGTGTGTGTGTGTGTGTGTGTGTGTGTGTGTGTGTGTGTGTGTGTGTATGAGCCATGTGTGTTAAGCAGTGAAATGTCACACATCCAGCAGCAAAAAGAGAGAGGAGGAGTGATGGACAGGACATGTGGCAGCGGGGTAAATATAGACGGATAGAGGAGGAGGGGCAAACAAAACGAAAAGGGCAATCAAGATGGAGAGTGTGACATCAAACGGCGAGGAAGGTGGTCCGGCCCGTGGAGGCCAGTACACCTGTGGCTGTCGCTTTGTGTCTGCATTGTACTTTGCTGGATTGAAAGTTGATCTAGTGACATGGAGCGATGGATTACACAAATTACATTTGTCCTCAACACAAACTAAATACCGTGCTCTGTAACTAGGCATAGAGAAAGTCATGCTGACGTGATGTCTGTTGGGCTGCAGTAAGAGCGATAGTTGACATTTAAAGAGTGAAGGGTGGTGTATAATCGTTTATTTTTAGCCTATTATTTCCAAAGAAAATACCAGAGCAAAAGTGTGACATTGGTTTGATTCACCAGCTAGCTGCAGCAACAGAAGTTCTTTCAATCGACAGAAATAACAATTGTAAGTCTGTTTTCGTTAAAATCAACGACTTGTCCTTTTAAAAAAAAAAAGGGTGAGTTTTTTATTATTTATTATATCAAATCTCCTCCGAAGTGAAAGCTACCAGCTCTTAATGGAGCACAGGTGCACCTTTTGTCTACTTTCTTAATTACGCACACACTAAATTGTACAAGTGCTTCATGTCAATGCAAATATGGGAGCATCTGTCGTGTGCAGATTGCTCATTACACAGGTTGATGGTTGATGACTGAACAACTGATGAGCTCAGGAGCAGACACATGAGTCCCCCGCTGTAGAACATCAGATGGTTCGTGTTGCTTCCTGGAGCTCTGTGCGTGTGACGGAGAGATGGAGAAAGAAAAGGGAAGTTCCTCCACACAAAGAAACGGCAAAAGAGAGACGACATGAAAGGAATCGGGACTGAGGAGGAGCGAGGTACCGTTAGCTTAGCAAACGCTAAATCACCTGCTAAAGCCAGCACTATCTAGCTAGCTTGATTAGCAAGGTGCATCGATAATTCATGGTGTGTGTGATATTAATTGGGATTCTAATTTTGCAAAGCAACAAACCTGATTAAAACTAAATGTGCTAATCGGAAAATGAACAGCCGACTCCTTAAGACCGTAAAGTCATTAGGAAAATTGTAGCGAGGCGATAAATCAAGTGAGAAGAAGCTTCGTTTTCTCGCAGACTTCTTTTCGCAAACCAGCAAAGTTTCCCACTGCTGGATGTCTGAGCCGAGGTTTAAGGCTCCTCTGCATTGGCTTCACTTTTCCGACCCTTGATGGAGATGTGTGTGTTGTAGGTTTGCAAGTGTGTGTGTGTGTGTGTGTGTGTGTGTGTGTGTGTGTGTGTGTGTGTGAGACTCTTCACAGTTTGTTGCTTTAGAAGTCCTTTTTGTAACACCAAGGGCTTCGCTGTAGGCAGTGATGTTTATCTTTTACACCTCATCTGTGAGAGAGAGTTTGATGTGACCTGAGGTTGTTGGACCCTTCAGTGTGTGCGAGTGATGATTCCCATCTAGAGAGGCTCTTTGAAGAATCTGTAATGTTTCGCTTGTGATAGCCTGTCAGATCACAGGCTAGTTTCCATCCCTAAGATCACCACATGCTGGACTTCTTTTCATTTCACTGAGAGAGTTAAGATCTTTATTTTTTGACTTCGTACTTCTGTCATACGTGATTATTCGAGGGTCACTCTGATCACAGGCAGCCTCTGTAACCTGGTCTGGATCAGGGCTCAGTGGAGATGACTTAAGTGCTCTTATTGTACCGTCACGTTGCTTCCTGCTAAATAGAAAAACAATCCAAAGTAAAATAAAGTCTGTTTGATCTCCACGTGTAGTTTTCTCTCTCTCTTGCTGCCCCAGGTTCCAGAAAGTGTATTTACTATATATCCATGTATTAATGAACTCAACTTATGATCAGACTGCCAACCAATACCATGGACTCCTATTAGTAAACTATGCAGTTATACATTTCTTTGAATAAGTAATAATGGCACGCTCCTCCTCCTCGTGGGTCCAGTTAGAGTAGGTTGTACGGACACAGCTCTGTGTGTGGTATCAAAGTATCAGTAATCCATCCTCGCGTGCTGTTTACCCGGCCTCCAGCGTGCCTGTGTGTTTGTTAACCTGCGTCGGGGTGGATTTGTGAAAACGCCTGTCTGGCCAAGCTCTCCAGTTCCCAGGGCCTGCACTGTCATGTCCAACTCGTTTTCATTTCTGTATCTACCTGCCAAGTAAACAACTCCCCTTCTCTGTGTTTGAACTCTGTCTCCCTTCAGGAGCAACTTCTAGTTCTTCTTGTGTATCTCTTGCTTTCAGATGTCTGAGTCTCCGGTTAACGTCTCACTGACCTGGTTACATGTGGGGAGTTTCACACCTGCAGTCTGTTCTTAGACTCGTATCTCAAATATGTTATTTATATTGTTAAGTTCTGAGCGCTGAAGACTTCTTCAATTACATCCAAATGAAGATGAGACATGAACCGCACAAGTGCCACTGCTCTGCAAATGGCTTTTCAAGGTTTTTAAAAGCGAGTAAAATGAAAGAAAGTTAGAGTTTAAAGCTAGTTCATTTACTTGATTTGTTCTTGGTCTTGTTGGTCAGGCCCATCCCTGAGTTTACAGCAGCAGTGTTGACCTGCAGTAGTAACAGGATGAGTCCTTCTTCCTTCTCATCTGACGTTGACCTCTTCTAACCTTTGCGTCGTGTTGCAAAGCAGGAGAAGGCCGACGCACTGATCATCCAGGATCGTTCACTCAGGAGGAGCGAGACGCCAAATCCATCTCATCTCTGACTTATAAGTGGGAGGAATAAAAGGTTTAGACACACTCTGACAACACACACACTCTCTCACACACGAATATGTGTCTCTGGGGGCCCGGGTTATCAGTCTATCTATTCTCCATTTTACACCTCTAACAGCCATTTGCACGGTACTTAATCACACAAACAGTGTGTGTGTGTGTGTGTGTGTGTGTGTGTGTGTGTGTGTGTGATAAGTACAAGTCCTGGAAAAGCCTTATTTCAGGAAATTGAATACAAGATCAAGAACATGCTAATTCAATTGGTGAGAGTGAATAAATACGAGTGTTTTGGGGACGGAGGAATGGAAGGAGAAGAATGGTGAAAGTTAGGATGTAAAGAGTGTGTAGTATTGAAATAATTGTGTGAAGGACACAGATGAGGATGCAGTGGTCGACACGGATATAAAAGGCAGAGCTGTGTGTGAGCAGAGAGGCAGGCGGACTCCTACAACCTCAGTTGTGAACTGCCGAAAACTAAAGCCTTAACAAGGAAAGGTTTCACATGTTCATCCTCCACTGACGTGTGTGTGTGCTGCTCTGTAGTACAAGGCAACAGTACCTTTCATTATTATTTGCAGCTTCAGCTGATGTTCGCAGGCTGCAGAGTTCTCACTCTTTGAATGAGGACATATCAAATATATTGATACCGTATGTATGTTTTTACATAATTGTGTTGCCCGTGTCGAACCTTCAAGCGTCTCTCATTGCATTGGTTGATTGGCTGCTGGGCTGCCAGGCTGCACTATTGATTGGAGCCTGTAGCCTACAAACGTTGCTACAAGGCGCCTCACCCCCCCCCCCCCCCCCCCCCCCCCCCCCGACATGTCTACAAAGTGTTTAGAAAAATCACCTTCAAAACTGCTTCGACACCTGGAGACCAAGCACCCGGCGTTAAAAGACAAGCCGTGGAGTTTTTTGAAAGAAAAAAACATGAACAAGAAGGACAGAAGCAATTAGTGATGCGAGTGCACGGAGAGCGTCATACTTAGTGACTAACCGTGTCGCTAAGAGAAGAAACCTTTTACTATTGGTGAAGAAGTTATCCCCCTAGATTGGAGCGGCTCGTTGCAGAGACACACGCTCAGGGCTCCCACTAATTCAGCGTAATGGAGAGTTTTCTATGCACTTTATATTTGTTTGTATGTCGGCCGTATCATTTTATTTCATCATATTTATCCCCCCCCCCACACTTCGAAGGCCGGTCCGTGAAAATATTGTCTTACATGAAACCGGTCCGTGGAGCAAAAAAGGTTGGGGACCGCTGCTTTACAACATCCGAAGGTGAGACGACAAAGAGTGCAGATAAGACGAGAAGGGCGACGTTAAGATGACAGATGGCAGAGCGGCCACTCAGCACTAAGCTATTCACTTCAACACATACACACAATGTACAAGCAATCACCCATAAAACAGCTGTTTTACAGCGAAAACAATCTCACACATACAAGTATGTTCACCCAAACATGATTTACAGACTTAAACTGCCACTCCAGCATAAGAGTCTGCCGTCACGTAGCAAACACGCGCTACAACGACACGTCAACACAAACACAATGTCTTAGAGCTAAAACCGACAGACACAAGACAGACGTGCTTAACGCCGGAACTGGCGTCTCGCTGGCCGTACGCACATCATTTCAAACACAGCAAGTTCGAGCTGCTTGGTGTCAACTGGGACTTTAAAGCCATAATCAGGATTAAACGGCTGGAAATCTGCCGTGACGAAGCGGATGGGAGGGAGGGAGAGGAGGAGAGGGAAGCTGGATGATGCTGCAGAAGAAAGACAAACGCACAAAGGAGAGAAAGATGGAACGAGGAGAGAAGGAAAGTTTCCATTCAAATGGGACTTAGTGAAACTTTGCAGGAGAAGAATCAGTTCATCACCTGATCCCATTCTGTGTTTTCTCTTTCTACGCTCAGGTTAATCTGTCCATGCACACTTTCAGAGTTGTCCAAAAACCTGGCAGATGTGGATGCAGGATGCAGAAATATCATAAGAAAGATGATTCAAATATTTCCTTTTCGACAGCTGGATCACTTCACAGCAGACGTGTGGCTCTTCTTTAGCTGTCCCCTCTCTCTGTCTGTCCCGTTCTCACGGGCTCCTCATCCTCACTTCTTCACGCTTTATCCCCCCCCCCCCTCCCTCTCTGTCATTCTTTACCTTCAATCTGCCATCTCGTCTGCGGTGACGGCACAGCTTGAGTCGAGCCGCGTGCACGTAAAAAGAACGAACACTCACTCACTCTGTGCCCTCAGTAGCTGCTGTGGACGTCTGTGTGAATATTAATTTGTGATCAGAGTGAGCGTTGGGGGCAGGAGGGGGGGGGGGAGGGGGTGAGGAGGAGACGACCTTGCTGGGGTGAAATCTGATTAGTTGGGTGAGTTATGTACTTTGCTCGGAAACGGGCCATGGTATCGGAGGTCAACCGCAGTTCACATCGTTCCAACTCCTTGTGACTGCAGTGTGTGTGCTCAGTGACAAAATAACAAAACAAATTAAATCCAAAGATTGAAATAAAAAGATTTAGCCTGAGGGGAGACAGAACATCCAATATTAGAAAGAAAGCACATGTGGACACATCATGTCATTGCTGCTGGTAATCTCACGTGGCATGTTGTCTTGAAGCACACTTCGATTGGACATTAACATGTTCATAAATTGAGAGGTAATGACCGGTGCACTTTCAGCAGGAGACGTTGACCTCAGGCTCAGTCAGCAACATGTTACTGTTGAAGAGCACAGAATGGGGCGTTAATGAAGTTTACACCTACGCTGTCACTTTGTGGAGACTAGAAGCTCTGCAGACACCTGAGGGCAGCCACCACTGTTGATTACCTGTTTCTTTAATCACAGCAGGACATGAAATCCTTACCACAGCTAAATGTGGCTTTCAGCAGGAGGAGTGGTGTTGTGCACAGACGTGAATATTGAGATTCAGCAGCGGTGAATTTGTGAATACAAATTCAGAAATAGGAGGAGTAGGGTCCAGGGTGAAGTGGGAGTTTTTAATTAAGAGTCCGTACACACATTGATTAATCAACATGTTCAAACACACTGGAAGGTTTTAGGGCTTAATCATCTGTTACACACCCACAAACATTAATACAATCTGCCTGCAAGACAATTAACACTCAGACACGCTCGTTCCCAGTGTTGGGGGGGTCGGGAGCCACATGTAGTTAAAGGAGTTGGCTGGTAGTTAAACTACCATTATAGCTGCAGAGGGATGCATTTTTTTGTAGTTAACTACTAAAAAAAAACACATTTGGCCAATAAATTATTTACATTTTTTATCCTCTACTGTAATTAAACCCTTCTTTCCGTTTTCTTCCCATACATTCACCAGGCAGACCATTGTTCAAGCTGTTGATGCAGTTTAAAAAGGTACAAGTTCATGTATTTATTTTAGTTCAGCTGGTAGAGGTCTGGTGAGAAAGGCAGCAGGCACATTTCTCTTAGACTAAGTGTTCAAGTGGGTCAAATGTTCTAAAACGCTGCAAGTCGAACATTTTAGAGGTTTCTTTTGTGGACAATTTTTTGAAATAATAATAATACATATTATTTGTAAAGTGCCTTGCCAAGCTAAAAGCAATCTCAAGGCGCTCCAATGCAGGACGACAACAACAACAACAACAACAACAACAGACATAAGATTTTACAGAAAGGCTTTTTTGAAAAGAAAGGTTTTTAGGCTCTTCCTGAAGGAGTCGGTGGCCTGTGGAGCCCTCAGGAGTTCTGGGAGGGAGGAGGCGAGGAGCGGCTGAGCAGACGGCCCGATCGCCCGTGGTGCGGAGCTTAATAAACTTAATTGATTGGCAGGTTTTGCTGGCCTGTGACTTTCACTCATTGGTAGCTTCCTGCTAATTCTCAGATAATAAGCTCAACAACACACTGACTTATACTTTGGAATAAGTAGCAACTTGGACAAAGATATCCTCATCAGGGTTTCTGGCAGATCGTGTTAATTGAAAATAAACAGCCTCAGTTGATGCAATGACTCTCTAAGCTTTGGGATTGAGACGTTTTCTCTCCGAGTGCTTTGAACGGCCTTCAAATTGCTTTTTATTGAAACAGAAATTCCAGTTGCTTGTAAATCATGCAGCTCATGGTGTGAACACAAGTTAATGCAGGATATACATTTGAACCGTGCCGGCTCTTCTTTTCTCACACATTTTCAGCTCTAATTGAACAGACTTCACGGCGCACGGGAGTGGATTGCTCTCGCCTGATTATTCCAGTCACACTCGCAGAGACAATGCTTTGCTTTCCAAACAGTTCATCTTGAGGGCAGCGTTAAATGCGGCAGTAGTTTATTCTTAGGTGCAGTAAAATGTGTTGACTGCACCTGTGAATGCATTTGTTTTTTCAAAGGTCTTAAATATGTGCAGACCTTGGAGGCAAAGCCGATCCGTCAGCGCTGCCAATTCTGCTCATTAAAAGCAGAGCAGTTTTCCTGTTTTTATGTGGCGGCAGTACCGGAGCTGGAGGTCTTTTTTACACTAAAAAACGACATCATATACCTCCTTATGAGTTGTGCAGGTTATTTGACAGCTGGCTTTGCTTGTTTCCGTTGCAACATCTGGCAAGCCAGTAGCACTGACAGTTTTAATGTTAAAGTTTTTTTCCCCAGCCTGAGCCTGAGGTATACCTGCTCCCGACTAAAACTTTCGAGCCTCCTTCAGCGTCGGCTGCTGAGGCTAAATGATGTATGCTTTGCTAACCGTTCAGCACAGTTCTTCAACACATACAATCCCTGTCCAAACACATCATATCGTGACAGTGATAAGTGCCAATCCCACCGTTCAATTACGCTGAGTGTGCATAAGCATGTATGCACACATTTTGAATTACACAGCCTTACTCGACAATTGTGCCTAAATACTTAAGACTTGGAAAGAGAAAAGTGACGTGCTACATTTACACAGTAGTGTGTAATGTTCTTGTTGGCTGTAAAACAAGCCTTGTCCATTGCAGCCCTCCGGTTTAGACATTTACAAAGGCCTCGTTGAGGCCCTGCGGAGCCACAAGGCCGGCAGATGTGACATGTTTACAGCTGTCCTGGACAAAGCCTCTCAGAGTGGCATTTCATCACCAAGTCTAGACTGCTGGATCGATATGAAGGGAGAGAGGGAAAGAAAAGAGTCTAAAGTCCTGCTATTCCAGCTGACGGACTAAAAGTGTTGATGCTAAAATAAATAAATGTGTTTTTAGACATGCTGAATATCTAAAGGTTGACTTGAGGAAGTAGAAACATGCTCACCAACATCTCTCTGCTGTTGCATGTTCTTATAAAGTTGACAGTTTAATTGCAACATCTCTTGCTCAAATGTGGAGACAGAAACACCGCCGTCCTCTTTTAGCAAAAACCAGTGTTGTCAGTAATATATAAACGGCATATTTGCTGTGTTTTTATGTTGCCTGCTGTTTTTGAATTGAGGAAATGAGTGCCAGTGTGCTTTACACACAGCAGCCTCTTCTACCAAACAACATATTTGCTGAAAGTTAGTTGCTTCCTGGAGCCTCGGATGTTAAATGCAATGTGACACTGAAGCATGGGGTTATTTACAGTTATGAACTTTGGGGGTCTTTACACACACTGTGGCAATGACTCAGCACAGAAAGTGTCATGACTGGTCAGAAAGGCAGTCGTTCCCATTCCTTTTAAGAAGCACCTCAAATCACCTTCTCCACACTGAATCATACCGTCTCTCCACGTCTCCACGCTCACTCTAATTTGCTCTTAACTTTCTTTCTTTGAGTCTCCCGTCTCCCTCAATTTAAGAAGAATCTTTTTTTTTTTCTAGTGGTGTTGGTGATCTAGGAGCTGAAGCTTATTCTACCACTGCCTTCACTCTAAGTGGCTCTGGGTAAGAACATTAGGTGAATACCTCAAATATAAAAATGTTCCCGGAAATGGTCTGAGATTTCTTTTCTCTGCAGAAGCTGCCACGAAGCTGTCCGTCAAACGACTTAAAACCATCCTGACAGAGATAATTGAATAAGTACTTTGCTCTCCTGTCAGCACACTTGGAAAAAGATCATTTAAATAAATTGATATGATCTAATTAAATCCCAGTGAGTCTGGCAGCACTGATGGGCTTCAACCATTGGAATGGACTGTGTGTTTATTCTGTGGACTGAAGCAACAATAGATTCAGATGTGGCAGCTTGGAAACAAATACACACAGAGCCTTTTAGATATTAAACAGGAATCAACTGTTCTGCCTGAATAATCAAAGATTTATTGTCCAGACACTTCAGAAAAATGCTCATCTGTTGATTTGGTTTGCGATGGGCTCTTTGATATTTCCACTCAGACACTGACGGACACAATGAGACGACGCTCTGCTGTTGCAGGCGCAGCACACGCTCCCATGCTAGGTGGCAGAACACTATTTTGCACGTGAAAAGTCCGGCATCAGAAAGACAAAGTCCTAAAGTTACAAGATGAATTATATCAGGTTTGGACTTGTTTACTCCCGCAAAGCCGGATAATGGTTTGAGCTTCTTGGACAGCATTAAAAAAACTCATTTGTAGGTCAGCAGAGAGGTGAAGCGGAGAAGAAGCAGCGATAATGAAGGGTGATGAACAGAATGCAGAATTAGGGGAGAAAAACATCACAGAGAAAAATAAAGTGTTTAAAGCTAGAAGAAAACAAGAGTGCTATTAAGAGGACTGGCAAAAATATTTAAAAGTGCGACAAGAAGAGGAGGGATGAAGAGAAAGAGAGATTACTCTGGTAGAGTGCCTCCTGTTTTAGCTTTAATGGCTGATTGAGAACAAAAGTCTCATTTCTAATTCTAATGAGTTTAATTATGACTTGCCCTTTGCCAGGTGTTTGGAACTGCTAATGTCTGGATTCATTAATTGTCAATTAAAACTGAATCAGGTGCAGGCTCCCAATCTCAGCCAGCTCTCAGAACAAACATTAAAAAGTAGAATAACAGTTTGTTGTGTTCAGATGTTCGACAGTACGCACAAAATAAAACCGAACGTTTTGATAAGCGATGAAGATGGATTTATGATACGCCTCTCGAAGGGAACTGGCTTTTTCTTATCCGTGTTTGTCTGTGATTAGTTTGCTTTCCAGTCTGTAATGTGGCTCCTGCTGTTGAAGACGTTGGAGGAGGGACAGACGGCAGGAGTGCAAGAGAGGATGCTTAAAGACTGATCACATCCATGGAGACGCGGAGGCCGATTGTTTAGAGAATCCAGACTTTTCATTCTCTCAGATTGCAGTAATACGGTGTGTGTTTCCTGCTCTTTGTGTGCATGTCAAACAGTGTGTGTACTTGGGAGAGAATAAGGGGATTTGTCTCGTTTTTAGTAGACTATGTATTTGAGCTTAATGCTCTAATGCTGCTGCAGAGAAAACAAATGCTTTCATCTCAGGCGAGCGAGGATAAGGTTGGGGGGAGGATACGTTAAGGGTTAACTGCAACCTTTACCTTCTTTATTCCCTCTGCTCCTCATCCCCTTTTATCTTCTACGTCTTCTTTTTGATTTGAATCCTTTTGGCTCCCTCGGGTCCTGCACTTCATGTCATATAGGATAACACATATACCACTTATTGTATTATTAATAAGTAAAAACCTATTAATATTTCAAGCACATATGCCACAATATTATGAAGAGCATGATGACTTCCAGCTCCTGCCTTTGCCTTTAAATCTCAGTTTAACGTCTGGGCTTTTATCTATGAAGATGTCCAGATATGGGATTAAAGGTAAAATGGTGTTTTGCTTTCTCCATTGCTGGAGGGTCCAGTTATAGTGGCAGGCAACAAGACATCGGATATCAGGCCGGTACTGATTAAAACATCGGTGACGATGATAATAAATCTTCTATCACAATATTGATTCAAGTATCGATTGCATGTCCGGCTTTACAGTGGGAGAGATTCTGGCAGCCATTGCTTGACATGCATTTGAAAGTTGGCACACAGCAGTAATTATGTTCCTGTACTGACGCGTCGTGTGATGTCAGCCGGAGCAGCGGTGTGGTCTGTACAGTTGTGCAGGAGGCCGCGCGTGCACGGTTAAAGGTCCTCCGCACAAATGTTCTCTTTGTTCGTTCCTCTGAGGCTCTTTAAAGGGAACATTATGTTCAGCCAGGTTTTAAGACTACAATGAGCGTCCCAGTATAGTACTGGACTGTGTAATGAAATTGGTCAAGCAGTGATATTTGGGTGGTGTGCAGCACTAAGTTGGCCGTACTGTGGGTTTATTCTATTTAAAAAACACTTGAACTTCCATTATGGTGACTGTGTTCATGCAGATAAAGAGCTGCGCAATTAAACTGTCACCTTTTTCTTTCCTCCTGTTATTCTCGTTATTGTCCCGTCACTCACTGGCTTTTCCAAAAGGTATTTCTTCTTCATTATTCTATTCATTGACTGCTCTTTATTTTGTTATTAAATGTCTGTATATATGTGATAGGAAAATACAGGAAATACTGATTGTAAAGCACAGCAGGGGACAGGAGGTGAACTGCTCTTTCTAAGAACAGTTCCTCAGTCTAGTGAATTAGCACGTCTGGGACCTGAGTTGATCAGTACATCTGTGTTTACTGTAAACCCCCATGTTGTAGAACAAAGGAGGACTGACCTGGAAGCTCTTCGTGACTTCCTGTCCTTTGAATGGGTATAAATACTGAGGCTGGGGGATTTGCTCCGGTGAGCAACACGGCAGACTTTACAAACCTGTACATGTGAGTTTTGATCATCCATTGTATGAATAAACTCAAGCTCCTTCTTGCAAGAATATAGATTAAACCCTTTGATTTGATTTGAATCCTGACTTCGTGGCGTTATTAGGAATATTTTTCTAACAATATGTCAATTAGTTTAAGTATAATATTGAGGTACTTTATACATAAGCATTATAGATGAATTGTAATGGATTTTAATCTGATGACACACTGACACGGGGGTCAGTCTGCTGCCTCACGACTGCTTTTAATGCATTTTGCTGCTAATACTTTTATACTTTAAGTAAAACTCTTTGTACTTAGTAAAAGACACTTGTACTTCTTCACTACTGTATGCATAAAGCTTTCTGACATCCACCCCTGAGCCTTGCAGCGGCCGTCTGTGGTTGGAAGGTTAAATTATATTCAATATAACTCGATAATGGCAGAAATCCAGCAGGAACAAACCGAGGGGAAAAGGGTCATCGCCGTTGTGGGCGTCCAGCCGCGCTCGCAGGGTAACGGAGGTGACGCGTGAAACCTTGTTGCCGTCCTTTGTAGAATGAAACACCCTGCAGACAGTTTTTCAATATTAATTATGGGATTAGTAGCAGCACACGAGCAGGCGAGTGACATGCTCGGGTTGAAACTTGCTATTTAGCTTTCAGCGAAAGGCTCATGCTGTACTGATGCAACTTGACTGGAGTGTGTAGGTGGCACTAATGTTCTTTATTGTTCGTATGTGTTCCTCAGGTAGCACACACACTGCTGTGTTTAAGGGATTGGTTCCTTCTGGAGACGCCCATTTGTACTCTGAGTCTTTGAGATATTTTGGGTAAATATCCACCAACTGTCTTGAGCTAAAGTTAGAAATAAAATCACAGAACAACAAATAGCAAAGTGTGAGCATCTTTCAGCAACACATTGTGTCGTCGCTGTTGCTCATGCCACAGATTGCAGCTCGCTGCGACATCTGTCTTCAGCTCCAGAATAAATATTTAATTATTCATATCTTGTGACAGCGATGGTTCACAAAAGGACGCTGATTGAACTTCACTGTTTATTGAGACGAATCAGTTGTTCATGTAGGTGAGTGACCTAAACTGTGTCCTTGGAACCATGTTGGGGTTTTTATCACATGCTAGATTGCTGCAAAGTTATTTTATGATTCTGCAACTTTCTACAAGATGAAACCAGTGATCTGAAAACAGTTTTTGAGTATATTTGCATTGCACTCAAATGAATAACTCGCTAACACTTGTCGGTCTTTCACAGGCGCACATGGAAACGTGTGTTGGTAGAATGTCATGCTGCATGTTTTCAGAGAGGAAGTGCAACATCAAACTTAGTGTTCCTCTTAGTGGCATTATTGTAACTCTCCTTTTCACATATTTTAAAGTTTGTAGTATGCTAACCCCATATTTAGCATATGTTTTTATGACAGCAGAGTGTCTTTTAATTTTACTTGACAAGTTCCAAGTTGAGAAGTGTTTTTCTTCACATAGCAATTGGTTTTCAGTAGAAAGTGGTGGTGTATATAGATAGATATATATCTATATAGATATATAGAGTACAATACAGAAGTCTTGCAATATTAAATGAATGCATTGCAACTTGTACTTGCAGATTAAAATCTGGGATCTTATTGTTTCCTGCTGCATAAATGGACATTTTTGACTGCTTCAAATGTTTGGTCACCCCCACATCTACAAAACCTCATTGGTCAAGTGATGCAACAAAAATCAACAGGCATTCAACAAACAATTATTTACAATGTTTCAACCCAACACAAGACTTCCTCAGGCAAAAAAAACCAATGAAATGTTTTGGGTCCAGACATTGATGATGATGAACAACTCTCATTCCAGTGTGCAGCGTTTCCTGTCCTAATCTCTTCATGCAATCACACTCATGATGATAATGAACATGCACCTCCTTAATAAACACCATGTTTCCTTCAGTGAACTGATAATACAGACTCTTTATAGCTCCTGCAGCTTTCTGACTCTGTTCTACTTTCTTTCAATTCAAACCGAACTTTCAATGTCGTCAACTAAGAAGAAAGCGACTCATTAAGCAACCCTAACAACGCACAAAGGTCCGAAACATCCAACGGCAGCGTAACACTCTGAATATTTCATAACAATAATGTCCCGCAGCTTTTGGCCTTTAAGCATGACTAGATGAGGAGCAAGGTTAAATTGCTTACTGGCTGGTGCTGTGAACTGAAAGGCTAAAGGACCTTCGCTCAGCAGTTGGTTCCAATAATAGCTCAACCACATTCCCTCCTTCCAGAGTCTGTAAGTCTGTGTCTTCAGGAACCTGCAGTTCTTATGTTAGATTGGGTCCCAGTTGAATCGTAAGCAGTAGGGCCAGGGGCAAAATTGTAACGCCAACAGCTGGATCATATTTTTCAGCTGAATTATGTAGTATGACAATCATCTGTTCCCTCCGCAAGGAAAGAAGGCAAATAGTGAAGCATTGAGCGATTTGTTGAACCATCGCTGTGGCTGTTAGTATATCTAATTGGGTCGAGGTATTTGGGAGATTTACATAAAACTCTCTTAGGTTTTTAGTGATGGTAAATGCTGTTGGGTCAGAGATGTGAGTGGATTTGGGGGGTTTTCGCCTCCCTAATTGAGCATCAACAAAAAGCAAATGTAAGCTGCTTGTATTTATTAACAGAGCTCAGCGATTGCGCATGTTTGTAGCATTTATCGAGCAAAAGAAACCCTAGAAATGCTATAAATGAGTTTATTGCAAGTAGTTATTGATGTCTTCTTCCCTTTCAATTCTACTTTAGATCTGTCTTTGACATCTGTCTTTGTTGTTTTGCTTTGTCTCTCTCGACCCTCCTCTCTTTATCTGTCCTTTCTCACTCCCTATTCTCGTCTCCTCCTGTTGTGTGCTCTCTAGAAACCAGGCAGAAAGCCTGAAAGATGACTCCCCACTGTATCTGTCTCTTAGTCTTTGCCGCTGTCTCTCACACACACATGCACACACACCAAGATCCCTTACTGTCACCCTCTCAGAAAAGAAGCCGCAGAACGTCACAAGATGAGAAGAGTTACAAAACTTCACTCCCTCCCTCTGATCAGGAGTCTGAAGGGAGCCCGCAGGGGAGGATGAGTCGGAGGAGGTGGGAGCGTCGCCACACGGTGGACTGAAAGAGAGAATGAGTGAAAACTGATGAAAAAAGGGCAGGAAGCTCCATGTTCGGGGAGAAAAGTGAAGAAGAGATGGGCAGTGGGCGGGATGATGGGAGAGGTACTGATGAGCAGGAGAAGCCCAGAGCTGAAGTAAGAAAAAGACATCTGGCACTACATATGACAAAAGAATAGATGTCAGGAATAAACCAGGTGATGGGGAAGAAATAGAGAATACTGGAAGGAAATAAAGAGAGAAACTTGAGAGAAGAGACGTGGAGAAGCAGAGAATGGAACTCGAGCTGAAGTTTTCTAAGAGAACCTGTCAGTGATGCGCTCGCACAGATTCAACAGCAGACACAAGTCAAACAAGGGAAGTTGACAGAGGTGAAAGAGATTGAGGAAGGGAGTGAGAGGAAACAACTGCAAACAATCAGAGGACCATCAAGAGCAAGTACTGAAAGAGCAAAACGGGGAAAGGGCCAGAAATTGGATAAACGGCAAGATGGAGAGTTTGAGAGTTTGAGAGTAGAGCGGCCAAGAGGCCAGCGTACCGCAGAATGAGACGACGGGCAGGATGTGACCTCTGGAGGGATGCAGCTCAGATTGGAATAGAGGGCTTACTATAGAGGAAGGATCCAGGTTTAAAGATGTGACATGCTGTACTCTTCATTATTTCTTCCCCTTAAATGTTTTCACGAATTGGGAAATGGGACGATCCAAGGAGCACTTGAATGCACCAGTGCTCTTGGTGGATTTTAGTTTTGTCTGATGATGACGTCCAAAGTTCTGTAACCATCTAGGTCCCTCTAACAAATACACTTCATATTCTTTCAGCTGTGTGCATCATGTCATGTAGCTGAGTTGGTAAAACGTTTAGTGGCACTGCCATGGTCGGAGGTTCCTTGTGTATCTCAATAGCTATGTCAGAAGGGTAAGGTGCCCGTTATACTGCTGCAGGGGTAGCGTAACATGTGTAACTCATAATGGTGCACGGCACGTTGGGTTCTAGCGAAAGGTCACATGTTCTGTTCCTGAATGTTGTATTTTCCTCTTTGCTGTCAAACTACATTAACAAATGTCTTGTGCCTAGAGAGTGGAGGAGAGTCTCTGAAAGGAAGGGAGATAACCATTGTCTCTTAATAAAATGTTTCTTTACTTAACGGCTGAATGAGGAGTTGGCTGAAGAGTGAGGACAGAGGTGAAGGAGAAAGCTGCTGAATGCAACATATCAAGCTTTTCAGCATTGAGTTGAAAACACCTAAATATGTTTAAATACTCTGCATTTTGGATACATCGTGAAGCTCTGTACTCATGGACTGAATGTTACACTTAGATTTCTGCCTCACTTCGAGTGCGGAAACATTTTAAAATGCAGCTGTTGAGTGAGAGAAATGAAAAGGGAATTGAGGTCGATGGAGGAACGGATAAATTAACCAAAAGAATGAAATCGAGAGGGACGAGGTCGGAGAGGTGAAGATGAAATGCCAAAATATATTTGGGTGAAACAATGAAAGTGGAGAGAGGAATTTTAATATTAAAGTGTGTGTGTGAGTGAGTAGGAAGTGCTGATCTGGTAACCAGAAGTGGGAGTGACAGTAAGAGACTTATAGAGAAAAAGATGGATAACATTCTTTAAGGCAAGATGACACCGAAAGACAAAGAACATTTCAGTCAGGAGAGCAGAATACAATGAGACCAAACTGGCTCAACAAGGAGAGATGTGCGCAAAGGAGCGCGAGGCAGGAGGGAGGTCAGGGAGAGGTGGAGATTAGGAGTGAATGTAGTTAACAATGGATTGAATGAGAAGTCAGTGTAGGTGAAGAAGAGCGCCAATTAGATAGAGGGCTACATTCAAGGGAGAGAACGGAGAGAAAATGATGCATTAAGGTAAAGCTTTGCAGGAGCATCGTTTCTCCTTCGTCTTCCATCTTTGTCTTTTCTGTCATCTCTGCTTTTCTGTTTTCTGTTCTCATGAAGGTGCTCTGCGTAACATGTCATTACCAAAATAATTCTGCTACCCTGGTGTAATTAAACACACTATAGTTGTGGACTTTGGTGTAAACATCCAGCACTTTCCCAATAAACCCTGATTTGAAAGGCCTCAGGTTGTTTCCTGTGGGATGTCCGTCCGCAGCGCCGGGAACCAAGAAGAAGTAGATCAAGATAAGAAGCTGGTTCTCTGTATCGTGTATTTAGATAAGGCAAAAGATAATTTCCCTCTCTGCTGCTGCGGTAGTACTCTAGTTGTCTTCGTCTCTTCCTCCATCGATCTCTCCCTTTGCAGCTGCTCCCGTCTCCCTCGTCTCTTTGCTCTTCTCGATCCAATCAATCTTTTTCTCCCTACCTCTCGTCTGCTGCCTCTCTACTTCTCTCCCACATATTCCTCATGCGATGCCGAGTTGTTGAGGCCTGACGACAGCGTTGAGTTGAAAAGTGACTGACAGCACATGATGAAGTGATGTCAATGTCTTTACTTCCGCTGGTCTGAGTTCTGGAAGCTTTCAATTAGTTGATCACATCTGATGGAAGGTAATATCTCACGTAGCACATGCTCGATGTGTAACCATCAACCTTCATCTCTCCTGACAATCTGCAGTCTTCATCCTGCACCTGGTGAACCATCACTGCAAACTGAAACCGCTTTTAGGGTCTGGTTGGTCGTGGGTTTCATATGTTCAAGGTTGGTGTTTAATTGGAGTTATTATTTAGAATATCCAACAATAGAGGAACATGATGATTAATGAGCTCATACATGGACATAGAACATCAGAGCAACAAAGAACAGTGTAGTTAAAACTGGTGAACTGGTATTTAATCTAGAATTCAGGAAGATGATAGAAAAACCTTGACAGGAAGTTGAAAGTGACACAATAAATGGCGCAGCTGGAGAGTACTCGTAGGCAGATGACACGCATTCATCGTGAGCGTTGTAGAATGTCAAATGGCTTTATACTCCAAAAGTTACATTTTACTAAAGTGAAGGAATATTTTTGAAAGTTTTGTGTATTTTTGTTGCCGTTGATTCAAAATGAACCGTCTCACTCTTTCACACAACTTCACATCGACTCCTTACAGCAAGTACATTATACATCTGGTTTTTAGTGTTGTGATTATCTTCTCAGTAGAATTGTGTCCCTGTAAGTTACGTCCGCTCTTATTACATCAGTTTGAGCCTCGTCCAGTTTCTATAAGGTTGGGAACTCTGATCTCTAAGACCCTGAGGACTATTCAGATGTTTTCACTTCATCAACAGAGTTCAACTAATATTTTCATCTGCATAGTTACCATGGAAATGTCAATGCTTTGTAATCATAAATTGACGATCCCTTCGACTGTGCTGCAGAGCTGCTTACACTGATTTACACTCTGTCTCCTCAGCATGATGCAGAACTGGTCCGACCGGTTTCTAGTGCAGGAGATGCTGAGTCTCGATGCTCACTGAGTCAGCAGTTACTCAGCAGACTGCAGGGAAATGCATCATATCTTGATCATAACTGCAAATGTCAGAGGAAGTTTGGCTACGGGCAGCCGTGGCCTCGCAAGACACACACGTGCACACACACATGAGGACTCAAACAGCACAAGGTTATCTCGTGGTGTGTATACATGCCCGTTTGTGTGAGCCTGCATTAAGAGGTGAGCATGTGTGTGTGTTGCAACTCAGCATTTCTTTAATTAGTCAAATTGGGCCAGGGTTTTGCCTTTGGCAGTGAAAGCAGAGGGGAGGGGTGGTGCTCTGCGCTGTGTTGTTCTTGCCCGTCACACATAAGTGCACACACACACACACACACACACACTGACTCCCTTTCTCAAAGGTGACTGTACGTACAGACTCAGTCCTGCTTTTAATGCCGCCACTTATAAGTTTCAAATCAAAATGTCCTCTAACCCGATGTCCTGGGACACACACACGCACACGCGCACACACACACACACACTTTCCTCTCCTTTATTTCTTCTGGTGTCACTGTTGATGTTATCAAATTAGGACACTGTCTACCACTCGGGTGATGTCTGGAAGCTCAAGTGGCGAGAGATATTAACCTTTTTCGCACATACAACACCACACACACACACCAGTTACCCCCGTGTCAAATTATCCTTATGTGTTTAAAGGATCTTTTATCTTCCCAGTAATAAATGGTGGCAAAGTACTTGCGTGACAAAAATAACAGCAGCTCACATACAGACACACACAGACGGAAAGCTAACGCACAATGACCTTCCTTCACTTCTCTCTCTCTCTCTCTCTCTCTCTCTCTCTCTCTCTCTCTCTCTCTCTCTCTCTCTCTCTCTCTCTCTCTCTCTCATCATCATCATCTATTTGTCCATCTCTAGGTGTGTCAGCACTCTACCCCCCACTCTCACTGTCTCGCTCCACATCTTTCACACTCTCCATTTTATGTGTTTAGCAGCGTCTGCAAAGGGCTTAATAGAAGATGAAAACATGCGAGTGGAGAGGTGAAATCACAGAATGACATTGAGGGAGTTAAAGGACACGTTCTGCCCTTCTCTCTCTTTTCACAGATGTGAGGCTTTATTTTCTATAAGCACTACTTTTGATATTTAAATGAAAAGACTCTATAATGCTGATACCGCTGATCCCACTGAGAATGAACTTCAGTCTGCAGCTCAGAGCAGCATTCAGACACTTTCAGCTCACTGTGTTTGCTTCCTGCCTCCCTGTGGAGGTATCCCGGGTCCACCCACTGCGATGGAACCAGAGGCAGAACCCAGAACATGCTGGTGGAGTAACGTTTCCTATCCAGCCTGGGAAAAGCTCGATGATCTCCCAGCAAGAGATGCCTGGTCTGGGCCAAGTGACCCGAATAAAGAAAGTGGATAAATAAATGGTTATTTTTCTTGGCTAGTTCACGTTGTCTCTCCTACTCAACTATATTTTTAGAAGTTTAATTAGCTCAGTTCAGCTGCAGATTGCTGCCAGCTCACACATTTCTTTTGCTGCTAAATTAGTATTTAACTCAGCTGCAGGGAGCAGCAAAAGGCTCCTGTAATGTTTTACATTAGGAACCAGCGCATTTGGTTGGTAATAACAAAGCATCAGAATAGCGATCCATTAGTCTGACGGCTTTTAGTTTTCAGTGTTATATCAAATCTGTTCAGTTTCTGTCGTCTCTTATCTTTCTGTCTTTTTAAATGCACTTCCATCTGTTCTAGTGATTCCCCTCGTCCTCAGTTTGCTCTTTTATGCACCGTCTTTCTGTCTGGTGCTGTTTTTATTTACCTCACCTTACTTCACCCTTATCTCCTAATCAAGTCCACTGACTGACACGTAAACAACTTCATCTTTTGTTTGTTTGACTCACAAGATTGCCTTGAGCCTTGACACAGTTTCAGACTGACTCATCTTCACATTTCTCTCCAAAGCCAAACTAAACCAAAGAGTTAGCATTTTAACTTAATCTGAATCCAAGCTACTAATATATTTCTGATTCAAACAGCACGTAACTGTCTTAAAATCTGGTTCAGGCACTTGATGCACTAAACTACAATGTCATACTGTGAACACACAAGCACACAGACAGACACACAACTTTCTCTCTCGTGTTAAAGAGTCCATCTCTGTTCCATACATGTAATTTTTATTATTTATATCAAGTCCAGAGAACAATATTGACTTTGGCAAAATGAAATAAAAACAGAAAGGAAACAACAGTAATGGTTAAAAGTCATTATTATTAATGCAGTTGGCTCTGTTTTATAGGCATCGTGTGTGTGTGTGTGTGTGTGTGTGTGTGTGTGTGTGTGTGTGTGTGTGTGTGTGTGTGTGTGTGTGTGTGTGTGTGTGTGTGTGTGTGTGTGTGTGTGATATCTGTTTTGGTCTTTTTCTGCCTAGTTATGATGAACATTTCTTGTTCTAATCATGAAGATTTGTTGAAAAATAGAAACACATGGTGCGACAAGTAACATCATTTTATATATATACTATATATATATGTACTTTCCTCTTTTAGTTTTTTTTTTCTCTTTGATAATGTTTTTGGAGCCTCTGTGGTCTGTGCCATTGGATCAGTCGTCCCATATAAGTTTTACAAAGTCTTGACGAAGAGTTTATATCGTTAGTGGCTTCCATGGTGTTTTTTTATCTGCTTCCTTTCTAAAAACATTCACTGTTTGGATTTAACGTGAATCCATGTGGCACAAAGGAGTCTGAAGTCACAAAAAATAACGTCTGCCGCTTTCTGACCATGCTTTGCTGGAAATAGTGATTCATTCTGGTTTTGGTGAAAATGTCTTCGGTGGACCGACGTCAATGTTGAATTTTTACATTTATTCCATTTACAGCATGTCCAGAAAGCGCTAAACCTAATGAAACACAAATGGAGTCTGGCTGAATGGATTGCTCCTTACAAACATTCATATATTGTGTGCTCACTAACACACACACACAGGCACACATACACACAACCTGTCCCTGATCCAGCAATGCATGCACATTTATGCATCCATTAGTATTGTTCATTTGTTTGGTCCATTATCTTCCGACATCCAATATGATCTTGTCTTTCAGAAATGCACACGCACACATGTTCCTTCATGCCCCCCCCCGTCTCCTCCATTTTGTAATCCATATCGACTCCATTGTAATCCCGATGTCTTTCTTTTAATAATGTCTGTGCTGCACTCGGCCTTCCCAGCCAGTATCGATTGATCATGTCCAATGCACCCGCTCTGTATTTATGCTCCCATAATCCGCCGGCACGGCAAGCCACAATCATTGTCCGGCCACAGAGGACACATAAAAGTCACATTCATTGTGTTTTGGAAAAGAGTTTCAAAATGGCCGTCAGCATGAGAGTCAAAAAACTAAATAACAAAGCAGGACTTTGTCATCCAAATCTTTTTCAATGTATTTTCGTATGACTGTCTCTCAAGTCCTACCAGTCGGTTTGTTGTTGTTGATCCAGAGTAAACACTCGTGGTTTGGTGGGGACTGATGCCCTGGAGAGTTGAAGTGTTGGCAAGAGTCTGCTTCTATTAGTGTATGGGCTTTACTGAGATCCAAGCTGAGCTCACGCTATATAACCTTTGTTTGTTACTCTACTGATGTTCCCGTGTTGGATGATGTCTCTCTCTGACTATAACTCGGTCACATCGTCTGTCCTTACATCTGTCATTCTCTTGTTGTCTTGTGTTCCTTCTTTCTTTTCTATTTTGTATCACTTAATTGTTTACTGCTTTAAATATTTAAAGGCCACTTTAAAACAATTAGCTCTATGTTTCTCTCACTCTCCCCCTTTTCCTGTCACATCTCTCTCGCTACTTATTTTTCCGCCCATTTACTCGTCAGCTATGAAGCGAACCTGTTGTTCAGCTACCCTTCTCCCAGGGCAAATAAAGGAGCTTCACAAGTAAAGCTCAAGTGAATTGTACTCCTCTCCCTTCTTCTAAACTCTAAACCTTGCTCTCCTCATCTGCTCTTCGTCTCACCTGTCCTGCTCCCTCAATGATTCCACTGACTCCACCTCTTTGAACTCTTCAAGATCCCAAACTCTCTCACTCTTTTATCCCTCCTAACGTTTTTTGGTTACATTCCACAACCCCCTACACAACACTTTCCTCGAGTTCTTCAGCACTCCTTCCTTCTTTCACCGGTTGCTTCCCCCTGTCTTTTACACTGCTCACATTGCCAGTAGTGATCCCAGTGTTAGAGTTGGAGTTGGTGGTGTTGTACGCGTGGATGTATCCCCGTTGGAACTCGCAGCGTGTCCCAAAGCCTACGCCACTTTCCTCATCGCTGGTCGTCGAAGTTGTGCTCGTCGTCGATGCGCACTGCACCAGCATTCCATGGAGAGACTGGCTCCGCCTTGTCCAGATCACGCTCAGCCGCTTGGCATAGTTGACAGCACCATAGCGCTTCGCAACAGTCGTGGCTGCATCAGTTGCTAGGGCGACAGAAGAGCCCATATCCAACGAGTGCCGCCGTTTGCTAACAGTCCCGCGAACAGGACTCAGAGGGGACAGAGGGCTCTGATAAGCCTGTGAGGAGTTCCATCTGTCCCGGTTTCGGGCACTGATTCTCCAGTCCAACAGCTCTGACTCTCCCAGAGGTGTAGCCAGAGAGAAACTGGCTCGATTGGTCAGTTCTCGCTCCAGACGGGTCCTTGGGCGATCCCTGGCATGTGACTGACGGGGCAGGGTGGAAGAAGGGGAGTAGTAGAGGGGAGTTCTGTCACTTTCAAGGGTGTATGGCGGCGCCTTCTCCAGCTTTCTTTGCCTCACCACCAATGCCATCTCACCTGCCGTCGTCGTGGAAACTACCCCTCCGGCTGAAAGAAACTGCTCCAGGTTGACTTTAGGCTTAGGCCTGGGCTTTGGAGGGAGTTTTGGCACCAGAGAGGAAGAAGAATCAGTTTCTTCCTTGTCCTTCTCCTTGTCCTTCTCCCCTCCCCTCTTGGATGGCAGCCCATTGGGCAAAACCACCATCATCATGTCCCCAGAACCATTTGATTGGTAGCACCCGCTACCGTTTCCCCCTTTGTCCCCGCTCCCTCCACCTCCACCCTGACAGCAGGCCCCGCCTCCTGCCTCAGTGTTGCCGTTGTGGCATATCATGTGGTCACCATGATTGCAAACACGGTGGCGAACCATGAGCGCCACGGTGAACACGAGTAGGGTTACGACAACAACACCGCCGACCAATATGGTGAGCGTCCCGCCCAGGAAATGGGCTTGGAGAGAGCGGCATGCTGGATAAACATCCTTGGTGGAGAACGTGGCACAGCCCAGGACTTTTGTTGCAGCTAGTGATGTGATTGTGTCATCAAAAATGGCCAGCACACATATGTTATAGTCCACACCGGAAACCAAGTTCTTCAAATGGAAACGATCACTGGTTGATGGAAGAATTCTAAAGAGGGATAGAAGAAGAACAAAGGTAGAGGTCAGTTAAATAAAGACCGTGTGCACAGGATGTGTAGTGAAATGTAGAATATCTGCAAAAGCCTGGCCTGAATATTCTGACTATTGTGGAACGAAGGAGAAAGGGTTGAGTATTGGAAAAGAAGCAGAGGAAAGGAGGGGTGAAAGGATGTCTTGAAACAGGCGCAGGAGTGGATACTGCAGGAGGGGGAGAGAGGCAAAATGAGGCTATTGATGGAGAGCGCGCCTAGGGAACATGAAAAGAGAACTCTGTCTGCTCATTTGGAGTGCAGGGGTGTGTGTATGTGTGCGTGCCTGTACTTGAATCCCTGCAAGAAGCAAACGTCAAGCCATTTTGTAGGACCTCACATTTAAAAAAAGAGGCCATTTTAGGTTTACGGTCAGAGCTGGGATTACAGTGAAGCTTGGACATGTTGTGGTTTTGATTAGAGTTTATAGGATATGTGTCGATGTATTGTTATCACAAGTGAGGGTATTTTTACTGCGTATGAGCTACTGCGTGTGCCTGCAATGAGTGAGTGCTTGCGTGGGATAATAAAGAGAGAAGTGCTTTGCATGTGTCCTCATTTTAAGTGTTCGAGCAGCCGTTCAAACTAACAAACAGGGGAGAGGTGAACAATAGAGGGATGGAGAGAGTGGGAAAAACAATAAAGATGTGGCGATGAGAACGGTGGAGCACAGGCTTTTATGTAAGTTGCATGTGCTTGTCTCAGTGTGTGTGTGTGTTTGTATTTACGACATACAAGAATATGGGTTTGTGTGTATATTCCTGTCAGTGGGTTTGTGTATGTGACATGCGAGGGTAAAGTGTGTGTGGGAGACTGTAGCACCGCTGAAGTGTCTGTCGCTGACTTTGCCCTCTGCCGTCCAACCCTCTTGTGTGGGAAAGTATGTGTTTGTGTACGTTTGTGTTGCTACCATGAATATTGTGTCAGTGGTTTCTTTTTTCTTTCCCGTTTTGTTGTTGTTCCGATTCCCTCTTTTTCTCTGCCTCCTCTCGCCACTTCAAAGGGCTTATTTGTATCGTCTGTTGCTAACCATTCCAGCTCCCTTCAGTCTAGAGCTACATCCTATAAATGCCATCTAGTGTGACTCAGACACCGTGGGGGCACTGCAGAAGGTCTCTAACCTTAGTCTGTTTAAAATGCATTTAAAATAAAGACGAGGACGGCAACAACTCGGCCTACTTGTGTTGTTCTTTGGTTTTGAATTGGGCATAATTTAGCTGCTGCTACTTAAACAAGTAATACAGGTGAAATCAGGCTGACAATTCTCACAAACACGTTTATATCAGTGTTAAAGGAATTATTGGATTAGTTGTTTTGAATAATGTTAAATTAGCTGGGAATCAAAAGAGGCAGCCTACTCAATGCAAGCCAAGGGCAGAGTCATAGTGTTGGGTAACGGTGCAGCTAAGCAGGAATATTGATCACAGATTTGCACGGCCTTCTCAAATCTTAAAAGTGAACAGAATTCAAATGTTCCAAACAAATGCCCAGGCTATCAGCTATTGCACAGGTATAATTTAGGATTTAAACAGCGTGTTGCGGACTCAGTTAGGCTGTCTTAGCAAATCACCTGGAGTGATCTGAATAGTTAAGCACTGGCACAGAAATACCTCCAAACTCCTCATTTCCATTTCCTGTTTCCAGCTCAGTAAGATCTGTATTCGCTTCCCAGAATATTAGTCGTCTCTTTCTTTTCAAAGAGCAAACACTGACTTGGATCACAGCAGACTCCAAAATTAAACAATGCAAACTGCTGGAAATGCTGGTATCCATTCTTACTCTTGAAATAGTTGAATAAGCCTGAATGTATCCTTCAATTTACGTCTTCGCTCAAAGAACTGCTATTCTTCACGGTGTCAGGCAGCTCTGCGAAATGATGGACACTGACTGCTTTGCAAAGCCCGAAACTTCAGAGCAATAACTGAAATTGGGAAAGAAAGTAGCTAAATTAAAGATTTGAGTAAGTACTTTGTATGCATCTTAAGAAGTGAAATCAAACCAAAGTGTTAACCAAATATCTCAGTATTTAAAACCCAAAATGAAAGCCTGTCGCTAGTGGGGATATTGAATTGCCCTTGTAAAGTCCACTCGTACAGTTGGTGCTCAATCACATTTGCCTGTTTCTGAATAATGCCTGTTTGGACATGTTATAGGCTTATAAAAGGTCCTGAGAAACATTACAGTGGTGTCAGTTCGTCCAGAGGCTTTATGTGTCTGGTTATAATTGATAGAACCCACGAGGCGGAGAGACTTGACCATCACTGTGGGGAGTGTATCTGCTGAGGGGCCGGTTCCTGTAACAGAGGTTACATATAAATGGGTTTTGATTCATTGTCGTGTGACGCACATTGGTTTCTCCCGCACCTTCTTTCCCCACGTCGCCCAGTGTCTCGGTCTGATTAATATTGCAGATTTACTGTTGCCTGCTTCATTGGATTCAGAGGTGAAAAAGAAACTGCATTGCCAAAGTCATATACAAGCAATATTTGTGCTGATCCCCTTTCGACTTCCTGTTAATATGGTTGTGTTATGAACGGCACTGCACCAAATTACTTTGTGTGTGTATATATGTGTGTGTATATATATATATATATATATATATATATATATATGTGTGTGTGTGTGTGTGTGTGTGTGTGTATATATATATATGTATGTGTGTGTGTGTGTGTGTGTGTGTGTGTGTATATATATATGTGTGTGTGTGTGTGTGTATATATATATATGTGTGTGTGTGTGTGTGTGTGTGTATATATATATATATATATATATGTGTGTGTGTGTGTGTGTATGTATGTATATGTGGATTAACATAAAACAACTGGATGCTTTTTTGCAGTCTATACTATGTATGATAAACTGGTGCACGGCATCAAACTATTCAATTGGTTCCCGCGTGATTTGACCATGACTCGTATACATACACACCTTGAGGGGAGCCTTGAGTCATTTTTCTAATCCTACCGTTCAATACCCCTTCCTTTATTCCCTCAATCCTTCTTTTTTAGGTCTTTTTCCTCTTTCACTCAATCCATCCTGCTTATTCATTTTCAATTCATGAACAGATTTCCTTCTTATCACTGATCAGTCCGTCACCCTTATCTCTCCACATCCTCTGCCCTTTTCATTGCTTTGTAATCGCCCATCCGGTCCTTCCCTCTACCTAAATCTGCAGTGGTGCACTCTTTTTTTCTGTGTGCCATTCCTGATCTCTTTTTTTGCACCTTTTATACCATTTGACTTACATTTTTTATTTCCTGTGCACCTCCTCTCATCCTGGTCTCGCTCTGTGTCTTTTACCTTCTGCAGCCAATCAGATGTGCTCGCTGCAAATTCTTTTGCCATTCTCGCCGGGCTCTACCTGACCCCATAGCCTCTCTCCTTTTTGTAGTGTCTGTACTATATCTCTATTAGCCACAGTTATAACCGTGTACCATTATCTAGCATCCAAGGTCACTCCTCCTCCTCTTCAGCTGCCTCTGCTCCTCCTCATCCTCTCCCCTCCTCTCTTCTTTTATCCCTGTCAACTCTCCATTTTCCCACATCTTATGTCTCTCCCCCTCCCTCTCTCTCTATATCACCACTCTCCTCCTCCGTTCTGAGACCTCTGTGGTTGTGTTTGTGAAAGAAGAGCAAATTCACTGAAATATACATGGAAGAACCGTATGCATTCACATACATCTTTGATATGCTGATTCTCTACCACTCAATGCATTATACATTTGTAGCCATATTTACATCTCTATTTTCACTTGTACATCGGGATGTACAGCCTTGTGGTGTGCACTACGCTTCGTGGGCCTGTGAAATTATATTCACCTAAATCTTCAGTGCCCTTGAGACCAATATATGTTCATGACTATAAAGTGCAGCCTTATAACTTGGACTACTGCTGTGAAACAGAATGAATTGATTGAATGGTCGAAGAGGCAAGGGGTGTTGTTTACATTACTACCACTGTATTTGGAGACGGCGTTGGGCTCCGTCAACTAACATGCTGTGTGTGTGTGTGTGTGTGTGTGTGTGTGTGTGTGTGTGTGTGTGTGTGTGTGTGTCTATCACTGTGCTTCTAATTACGGTTAAACCCTGCAGAGGCACGCACATACACACAGATGCAGAGAGAACGTTAAAGAGATGAGGGAGTGCTTTGTTCAAGCTGGTGACACAGAAACAAGTAAATATTAGCACTGAGAGGGGGAGAGAGAGGGGAAATAAAGAAGTGGTAGAATCCTTTCCTCATCTTTATCTTCCCCGTTCTTCTTCTTGTCTTGTTTCTCTCACTGCCTCCTTTTCCTCTTTTTTCCTCTCTATCTGCGTTACCAAGTGTGGTGGTCTGACACCACACGAGATTGGGCACCGAGAGCAAGAGAGACAGATGAGAGAGAGAAAGACGAGGAGGAACAACAACAAAGCAATTATCTCCTCCTCTGGCTGACATCTATACTGTCCTCATTTCCTTTTTTACCATGTCATGTCTTTTGTTCTTTTACCCTTTCTTCCATTTCTGGTCTTGATTCGTTGGACTGTTACTGTCTCCCCCAATTTTGTCTGATCTCCTCTGTTTTCCTTGATCTGTCTTTCCTTTTTCCCCCCCTTCCCTCTCTATTTTGTGTCATCCATCCTGTCTTTTCGCTTTCCTTAATTCTCACTCGGCTCTCCCTCATTTGGCATGATTTTCCCGCGCAGCCTGATTCACTTGTTTTCTCCCGCTCTTTTTTTCATGACCTCCTTCTTCTCGTTTCTCTCTCTCTCGTTATTTAAGCCACAAAATAAAAGGTAATAGAATTCCTTCTCGCTCTCCTCCGTCCCCTGACCCTACAGTATATTATAAGTGAATATATGTATTGAGTGCTGACCCTTTCCCTTTCCATCCCCTCCTGTCTTTGCTCTGCCTCTGATGTGAGCCGACACATGTATTGACACAGTAGTTTAACACTTAATTATATCTTCCCCTGCGGTCCTCTTCTCAACCCCATTCCCTCCCCGATCCTTCGCTCCGTCCTCATAGCTCTGTAAGTCCTTCTGTTCTCCATCTTGTCTCTGCACGTCTCCCCCTGCCCACTGTTGTATTTTATAAAACCCTGCTTCATGCACTCGTCTTGTTACTTTAGTGATTTCTTGAATTAGTTACCAGACAAATGAGGCAAGGTTAAAGTGGGATGCTAATAATACTCCTCAGGTATCGTATTGCACAATACAAAGAGCCATGAAAGAAACTCAAAGCATCTCTGGATGTTAGATTTCTCCAGTAGTTAATACAGTACAGGTGCAGCAAGCAAATATCGTCTCTGAATATTTTAAAAAGTATGATTTAAAGACAAGTTCTGAACTCTGTTTGGAATATTAGTCCGACATGCTGTGTAATTAGGGGCAGCAAATGAGGGGTTTTGACTAATTCTCAGGTTCTATGTTTCTAATCCTTTCTTTTTCCTCTCCGTGTGTTGCTCATTAGCAATGTTCTCATCTGTCTGTGCCTCAGCATGCTCCTTTACGATGACTGTCAAACTCTCACCCTGTCATTGTGAACTCAGTGTCCCTTTTCTTAAGCTATTATTCTCATTATTCTCATTATTTCTTAAACTCTGCATGAATTTTTCTCTAACTTCCACCTCTTTCTGTCCCTGTGATCATTTCTGTTCCCATTAAATTCTGTGTTGAGTTTGGCACTTTGAGTGCCCAGCAGGAACGTTGGTCCTGTGGTGATTGGGGCGAAATTGTGAAGATTGTCAAAGCCCTTACTCCCCTGCTGCCTGCACACTTAAAATGCTTCTGAACCTAATATGAAACTCTGGCTCTGACATGTACTAGTATCATACAAAAAGCCCTACTGACATATACCTTATGTACCTGAGATTCTTAAGGTTTATAACTTCTACCTCAACAGGCTGCCAAAGTTTGAGAAATGTGAGTTACACAATAGAAAGCAACAGACTGCAGTTTGTGTAATTCAGAGATATTAAATAATGTATTTCTGTGCACACGGAGGATGGACACAATGAGACCACCCGTACAATAACTACAACGTATATATATACAGTATATACTTCTTTCTGCATTTGGCTTATTTGAAGCTATTGGTTTTATTCTATCGTGTCTGTATGTTGCACTAACATCAGTTTGGCTTATTTGAAGCTTTTGTTCTGCACTTAAATGATTTCACCAGTTTGAAGCTGATGCACCTGCAAGATTCTCGCTGTCTGGAGTCGAATCCTCATGAGCGTTTGCACTTATTGTAAGTCGCTTTGGACAAAAGCGTCCACTAAATGAACTAATATAAGAAAGTGATTAAAATTTTCGTGGAGGAATGTCCGCCCCTTTATGATCCGTGGTGGTTTACTGAGCTCCTCGTGCACGGTCCTGCAAAGGCCAAATTCCTGCACGAAAATAAAAATCATCACGATTCTAACTGATGGTACCACAAAGGTCACTTTACAAACACTCCTGTTCTTTGTCCTTCAGGTGGGCTCTACCCATGTGTGGGCACATACATACATGTCAGTCTTGTCATTGCTCACATTCAGCATTCTTTGTAAATCCTTGATTATTGTACAGCCGAGCTTTTCAGAACATCTCAATGCCATCTCGCATTTGAGGATCAAGGGTGTTCTTTCTTTTTTAGTTTTTGTCAAATCAACGTGTGGTACTGTAACATTGTGGCAAAGCTCCAAGAAAAGGAGGCTCAGTTGATAGCGTCGGGGGAGCTGAGGGTGACGGGGGGAGCGGGGCCCAGCGGACGCCACATGGACCACATCCCACCTGGCACTGTCAAAGATGCCGTCAGAATTAGACAAGCCATGCTAAAATGGAGGCAGGTGTCATCGAGCATGCAAATACTCTTTTTAGAGATGATCAAATCTGGCAGCCGCACAATATGCTCTGTTGTGCCATATGCATATATATAGAGATAGAGATGTATGTCTCACTATGTAGCTCAAGTTTCCTTCCCTTCTTAAATCCCCCCCCCCCCCCCCCCCCTCTGGGCTGGTGTGTTTTCAATGCCGAAGCACACATCAACACAAATCCCTGATAGAAATCATGAATTCTCTCCTTTTGAATTGATCAGCCAGACTCCCTGTTGACTCTCCTCCTCTAGTCTCTCTAACTGGTGTGATATTGCGGTTGGCACTGTCCTGTTGATAACATGATATAATCTATACTGGCTGCATTGTGGTATGCTTCCTTTCAAATGCTGCACCCCCCCCCCCCCCCCCCCCCCCCCCCCCACTTCCATTTCCTCCTTTATCTGTCCTTTGAGACTGTTTTCCCTGCTCCCTCCCTTCAAAGCCCTCCGATGTCTCCTCTTTCAACCTTTTTCTTCTCTTTTCCAATTCGGTTCAGGGTTTATATCTCAATTTCACCTTCAAGATAGCCACTACCTCTCTATCTCTCCTTTGAGACAGCTCTCCCTCTGTTTTGTTAGGCGGTGTGATTTGTTTAGTTTATTTAAACTCCAGATCGCTTTCTCCCTCCTCGCTGAATTTCGGCAGCTCTCCTGTGACGCCGGTTGCCTTGGCTCAGTCTTTCAGGCTTATCTCTCCTCTGTCTTGCTTCTGTGCGAGTCTCTTTGTGTCTATCAGCATATTCTTGTCTCGAGCTGCAGCGCTGAGTCCTCACCTCTACTGATGCTGCTGTTCTATTATTCCTTTAAAGTGTGTTCCCTCAGAGAAGCACATTTTACCTGTGTTGCCATATTGTGTGCAAGAGCTAAATTCAGCCAGGGCAACTGGGATTTGATGTTATATTACAAACCGCTCTACAATTAAATCCAATTCAACAGACGAGACACTGCAACGTTGGTTTTTTTCCGTGCACTGGTCAGTTTTGAGAGTTTGGGCTTTTTTGCTTTCATGACACGTCTTCTCTCAGACTAGTGGAAAGAAAACATCAAACTCCACATTTAGGTGTTTATCTGACTCACTGTTTGTTTGTGTCGGTAGATTTCTCCTAAATTCACCAAAAGTTAGCGTTACATAATGTCTCATGTGCATATCGAAAATAAGGAAACGTAAGTTAATCAAAGTAATCAAATTCCGAAGTTTCATGGTGATAAGAGTTTCACCCTTTTTATGTCGCGCCAAGAAGGTATGGAATTATTCAATTCATATCTTATATCAGTTTTCTTAAAATGAGTTTTTTCTCAGACACTGAGCCAGACATCTCCTCTCCAGCAGCACTTACACACACGAAACTGTCCAATTCATTCCCTCTCTATATTCCAAAGCTGTTTACGGAGGGTTTTGTTCACATGTCATTTATTGCCTGATTTACATAGCATTTAATTCCGATAGAAATATGGCAATACTTTCTTTTTTTTTATTCTCTATGGCTGTTGCCAGTGTTTTCTGATTTATGGAGTGAAGCTCAGAGAACGAAATGGAACCAACCCCTGTTTGTCTCTCGTGATGTATGGATGGAATATGTTCTCTGCTTTGCTTTCTAGAGAGAAGACACCTTTACGAGATGTTAAATAGCAAGACGGCTCCTATTAGAGTATTTTCCGTGAAGGAGTTAATGCAGCTGATCAGCTAGGGAACTCGGATCTTATTCAGTTCATTCAATTCATTCATGTAATGAGTTCTCCGTGTGTAATTGCTACAAATGTGTCTTGGGACTGCACTTGTCTGTTTTGATATGGCGTTTCAATTTGACACCTCTTCACCTCTTTGCTTTCACCACATCGCCTGTCTCCTGTTGTTGTTCTTCTTCTTTCTTATTTTACATTTCTTTGTTCTTTTGTTTTTTTGTAAGGAGTCCTTCTCATCTCTTCTTTTAGTGGGCTCCTTTCTCTTTTGCTAAATTGGTCGTCACAACTTCCACTTCACGCTCTTTGTTCCCTGTTTCCGTACCCAGGTGTGTTTCTGTTGTGTGCACACATTTTCTCTCGTACTCGATCTCATTGATGGATCTAAATGCCTTCTCTCCCTCGCTCCACTCTTGCGTCAATGCTTTTTCCTTGAGGACCATTTGGGCCCACCCCTCCCCCTACTGTCTTGTCATTCTCCCTCCTTTCACCCATCTTTCTTTCATCTCAATCTCTCTCAAGATGATATGGGTAAAGCCATCTCAAATGTTCCCCTTCTCCCTCAATCCCTTTCCTCCTCCTGAAATCTCTGAGGCCTCATTCCCATCTTAGAATTCACCCGTTCTTTCCTTCCGGCTCGATCAGCCATCACTCAAACTATTAGTTCCTCCTCCTCCTCCTCATCCGTCTTTTTTCCACTCACCCTTGGCTCCCATCTTCTTTACTTTCCCTCAATCCTTTTGATTACAACTGTGCACAGTTTTTCACATTTCTAATCATCTTTCCATCTGTCTGTCTTCCCTTTCCTTTTGCTGTCATAGGGCACAATACCACTTACAGCTTAATACCATCTTATCTGAGGGAAACCGTATTTCGGAGCCTGCATTACTGCAGAGTGAAAAACAAACAGAAATAATGCCATGATGGCAGTCCCTCCCAACCTCCGCTCCTCTTATTCCATCTTGTCACGTGTCAGCTTCTGTTTTGCTGTAGCAACAACCCTAACACATGATGTTTCATCAAGCTAAGCTCATGCCAACATAATTCATATAGCAGTAGTGAACATGCAAGTACACCAAGCAGCTAAAACCCAACTGTCATAGAAGACTCCATCTTGAATCCATCCGATAGGTAAGCTACTGTATACAACACACAACGCATGAAACAGTGAGCAGAGATTGGCAGCTTTGTACATTTGTTTTGACCTCATAAATGCGTAACCTGATCTTTTAAGGCAGGGAGTGGCAGCAGTCTCCTAAATAAAGTTGTGATGGCAACAACAACATTGCAGCTCTTAACCTCAAATCCGGTGTGTTTGATTCTTTTTCTTCCTCTGAGAGCACGGTGAGTAAACACGGACAGTGAAGTGTGAAGGGATCTCACTTTAAATGCAAAATTACATTGCTTACTAAGGGTTTAATTGCTGCTTTAAATTAAAAATGACAGATCCCATCAAGATCCTGTTACTTTATCAGACGTGCCCACTAATACTGTAGACATTTATTGCATTCAGTCGGACACTATCTACTTGCCTCTAGATGTTTTCATGTTCCAGCGCATACTGTCACGGAAAGATTATTTGAAAGCTCCTCTCTTTTATTTGTTTACACGTTGATCCACTTTTCCCATGTGCACTATGACTATCCACCTTTTGGGTTTCAGTGTCATTCGGTGACGGAGATAAATGATGAAATACTTTCGCCCCACTATCCGTTCACTTGTCTCCCCGTTCATCCTCCCCTTGAGCATTCACCTGTCCGTGTACAAGGTGGACTACTGAAGTGTCACGCTGTAAGGGATAAATATTTAAGGAGTTTTGCATGGAGACAGGAAATCCACCTTATGACTGTCAGAAAATGACTGTAAGCGATATCATTTCACCCGTTTGGTCCCCTCTCTGTGTGCGTAGTGAATAATGTGTGTAAAGCAGAAGTTGAACTGACCTGTAGATGAGTGTCTCGTCGGCGGTGCAGTTGTACTGTATCTGATACATCCAGACAGCGTAAACTGCAGCCAAACTACCCAAATCCCATTGGACCTGTGCCGAGGTTGACGTAACTCCTTGTACTCCAACCCTCCTTCCTTCCTCGTCGTCCCCCTCGTCGTTCTCCATGCTCCCTCCACCGGCCCTCTCCCCCTCCTCGTCCTCTCCTCCACCTCTTCTCCCATCCTCTCCTTCCCCTCCACGTCCTGCGCCGTTGTTAATCCCTCCGTTTTTCCCCGTGCTGATATCCGAGGAGCCCGGATCGGTCCGTAAAATCCCATTGGTCACGTTCCCGTTGCTTTTGGTGTTCACGTTGTTATTCCCTGTGTTTCCACCCGCTCCGCCCCGGTGAGGCAGGGGGATTATTTTCAGGTCCACAGTGGCAGTCGCTTCACCCGCAGCGTTTATCGCAATACATGTGTATGCCCCGTCATCCCGGGCAACTGTTACCAAGATATCCAAGGTCCCATTGCTGAAGGAGCTGGTCCGGGATGAATTTGCAACGATGCGGTCATCTGGTGAAACCCAGTGGATCACGGGCTCGGGGTCGCCAATGGCACGGCATTTTAGCGTGGCTCGCTGGCCCTCCAGCACCCACAGCTTGTGAGTGTGACGGGTGATGAGAGGTGGTTCACAAGTAAACTCCTCCTCAGGAATCGACCAGAAATATCTGAGTAACAAAGAGGAATGAAGCCAATAAGAGAGAGTGGAGGAGAGCACAATCACCTTTCTGGCTGAGTACAGGAATGTGTCTTCTTTTATCCCTGCGAGGCGGGTTTGGCAGATTAAAGTAGTACATTAACCTAAAGATCTATCTGCTCTTTATCAATGTACGGGTTAAGTTCAGTAATGCGCAACAGCCTGAACATTTTCCCATGCTACTCTGCAGAAAGCAGGACTAAACAAAGGGTAATTAGTGGTGACAGGGATGACAGATGACAACAACAGATGCTCATTTTCCTCCTCAATCTTTTGTTTTCACATACTGTTGACTACAGGGTTCAACTGCTAGATCCTATCAAAGCGATGCAGAGAAAGTGCGACGCCTAATGACTACAGCAATATCACATCATTGTTTCAAGACCGAGTCCTTAAGGCCTATCATACCTGTCCTGTGAGTGTTAACTCCAATTCTATTCTTGCAGTCATGATGATCCAATTAAGGACTCACATTTTGAGAGGCCTTAATTGGATCTGTTCTAAAACGGGGCCTAGAGCAAAAGCTTGTAGGACAGATGGGCCTTGAGACACGTTGTGAAACTCTGATGTATGATATTCACTTAGACTCAACACATTCAACCTGTAACTATTCTTTTGCTTCCCTGGAACATTGGTGTTAAATGTTATAAAATGAAGTTTACCTTGCAGCCAGGTGAGGGGGTGTGGCGCACGTCTCCATATCGTCCCCACGGATAAGCCGCCGTAACCATAGCAGTTCACAATTGCAGTGCAGCGGGTTCCCACCAAAATTTAAGCTGATGATGGCATTGTAGGGGGTCGGACTTATTGCACCAGTCTGGGACCTGAAGATGAGTAGAAAAGATCCATCAGTTGACTTAAAGCAGGTTGTAATGGCGTTAAAGTGAATTTAAATGCTATATGTTTGATCAGTAGATGGAAATCAATCTATTTTAAACCAACTCTATAAATGTAGTTTACCTCATGATTTGAAAGTATAAATTTAAGAATCTTTATCGACAAGTTTGAGCACAACTGTCCAAATAGCAGAACCATCATTTGCAGCGTTGTTTTCCTCCCAGTCGAGCTTCTTGGCTGTGGCTTACAACAACAAAAATTGCAGCAGTTTCCTCAAAGGAGGAGTATAAACAAATAAATATGTTTGCAATAAAGTGAGGTCTTTGCATCAGAAAGTTGCTGCTCAAAATGAGAGAAACAAGTGATTTTGAAAATAGTCCACAGCATGCGGTTCAAACCTATCAGGAGCAATACTTCCTGCAGCTGGCCGGTGCAAATTTAATTTGGAATAATTTGCAAATATCAATGAAAACAGGTTTATTTCCTAAGCAGATTTCTGGAAGATGGAGTGGTAATACAGTACCACTCTTGTAGCATAATAGCTAAAACACCTGCATAACTTTCTTAGCTAAGGCACATTGTTGGTAAATATAGCAACACTGCACGGATGAAGCAGTGGGATATAAATGCTCAAATTGTATACGTTTTGTTAAACTGTCAATATCACAATCAGTGTGAACTGTAATGAAAAAAACAAGATTGAGAGAGAAGGAGAATGTAATCCAAACTGAAGAATGGCAGCCTTAAGAAGCTGTTTTTGGACGCAATCAGGTTTGGATTTAAATGTGAATGCATAGAGCTGAGTGCGAAAAACAGAAACGTCTTTATTGCTGATTACAGCTCTGTTTGTGGTTTATCATGCACCGCCGGTCTAGGCCTTAAACATTCAACATATTCACTTGAATTTGATTGTAGTAAGGAAGACCAAACGACCCTAGCAATTTGCTTTATACCTCATTTGTGCTAGATCACCGAGGACGTGTCACAGCTGTGAGATAGTTATTTCTGAGTCAGCTGGAGCTTAGTTGACATCTTTAAAATGAGTGTGGTTTTCTTTTCAATGCGTTTCCAAAGTTTGAAATGTTTAACTAGCCAGTAAGTGAGCACTAGATTGTTATATATTCACCTTGCAGCCACTTGACCTTGTGGCCCCTGGAACAAGCCACAATGAATACACAGGGTTTGGTTTCTTCACATGTTCCAGTCTGTGAACTGGTTAGAGTGAAACCATTTATACTGGGATGTACGTGCTGTGCATACGGATAATTAGATGCAATAGAGTAACTAACATAATGTCTGTACACCAACATTGTCTCACTGTGTTTCAGTGCCAGGGTGCTCCTTTAAAATAACGCTTTGCTGGCTCTGTAGTGTCGTCTTCCACAGAATATTTCCAATAAGCCACGTCTTAGAGAAACATAAAAGAAGAAGCTTAAGGGCTACCTTGCAAATAGGGGATCAGGAGGCAGGGTTCGGAGCCTGTTGGAGGTCATATCCAGCCTTGCAAGCTTGTAGAGCTCTCCAAAGACTCCTTCTGCGATGTAGTCTATCAGGTTATGGTCCAGATTGAGAGTGTGCAGACTGGCCATGTTCTGAATGGACTCCCATGGTACCCTGTAGCAAGGAAATAAAAGAATATTTAGATATGAATGTGAGCTTCATTGAATCAATAGACTGTGTGCCAGGTTTGGTCATTTATTCTTGATTATGAATGGATGAATAAGAGTATATTTTGAAAGTAAGGCAGCTGTGCAGACAGAGCCACAACTTTGATGGTGAGTGTCCCTCGTGGATACATCGACTCTCTTAATGAAATCAACCTGATTAACGGATGAGTGTGCTGCTTATATATCAAAGTTTACTCTCTATTTTCTGAGCACATTTCTGTTACCCTGTGGAAAATGAGAATAAGCAAAGACTAATTACTGGTGACATCAATGACTACAACAACAGATGCTCATTTTCCTTCTCAATCCTTCTCTTTTTCTGGATTACACCAGTCACATCTGCGACCCATTGCTGCAGACATTTCAAATTCCTTTTGTTGGTGCAGTCACGTAAGAACTGTTTTGGGCAAAACCGGCGAAAGAGAATAACTCTGAAGTAACATCCTGTTCTCATTCGCTAGGTCAGGACACCTTATTTAGCGTCACTTTCTAAGGCAGTGGATAGTCCTATGCATCAAACTATGAAACTATCGTTGCTGGAAGTATTGCATTTATCTTTGGAGTTGGGTTCGTACCCACACTGGATTTGTTTCTTTGTTGACTTCATTACAGTGTGTGCCTTCTTATTTAGAACAATATGTTTGGCAGTGGATACATTTCCTTTGCGTTATCTTATAAACACTTGCACTCTCAGTACTGAGCACACAGAGAACCTGCTATCACTCAATATCCCACAGTGGTGAGTTGATTTCAAAGCTCATTTGAGGAAAATGCATTGTTTTGTTTAATGAAAAGAATGGAATTAATTAGTTTGATCATTTCAGGGAGAGAGGAAAAGTTGCTAAATTATTGACTGCTATTAAAAACAGCAGATGGTTGCTTTCTTTGTCTATAATGTCTCTGGACAATAGGCACGCGAGGAGAAAGAAGTACGAGGCTTAATGATTTATTAAATCTTGTTTGTGGTGTAGGCTAGAGAGGGAGAGGGAGAGACAGAGACAGAGACACAGAGAGAGAGAGAGAGAGAGAGAGAGAGAGAGAGAGAGAGAAATAAAGCAGGATTGTGTTGCACAAGGATGCCTCTTTGATATGGTCTGATTATTGCCCACAAACACTTTAATTTTGTTATTAAACTCATATTACAAACAGGCCTTGATACATAAAAGGAGTCTGATGTAGGCAGTGCAGAAGCCAACCAATAATTAGATCATCATAACTCCTTGCTGCATTTCTCAACACCAGTGTCCCAGAAAGTTAAACACATGAGCCCAGTCCAGGTTCCAGAGTTGCTCTGTTAATCTCTGCTAAAAGCAGAACAAATCCAAGCTGAATCCAAACTCTACACTTTTCTTATGGCTTGGTGGAGAGGGGAGGCCAGAGAGCTCGTGTAGAGGAGACAAATGAAACATCTTAATCAGAACTGACAGCCAAAAGCTGCTGAATTCATCAACGCAGTGGGACAGTGTGAAGAGGAGAATAGAGGGTTGATGGGAAAATATCGTCATTGTTCTGACTTATTAGTTAGTCCGGAGGAATGCAAAGTGATGCTGTCTCCATTGTCCTGGATAGATACGAGTGGAATATTACACAGTGCACTAAATGACAAACCCTATAGAATAGCTTTAGCAGCGGAATGAGTTCAGGCGTGCACTCATCAAATCTTAAAATCGAAGTCAAAGAAAATTAGAACCTCATCAAAATTGATTCACTTTGAATTTCCTGAGCTTTTAGTCCTCTCCTCCCAGCCTCAGCAGTTTGAGCTGGTTCCTCTTCATTGTGTTTGCTGACTCTCGCGTAATCATAGGTGATTCCACTGTGCTCGGAAATTTTGGGAGCAGAGCTGTGCGTCTGCAGTATACTCTTGTGACCGTTGCCTGAGCAAAGTATTGCATTGTGTTTCTACTTAACGAAGCAGGACAGAGTACATTTGATGCGTGCGGGTGATCACAACAGAGGCAAAAGCTTACCTCTTGAGGTTATTGTAGGACATGTCGAGGTCTTCCAGTGTGAGCAAGAAGTCGTCAAAGGCCTGGACAGAGACTTTGACTAGCTGGTTGTTGTTAATGATCAGGTGTTGCAGATTGACCAATCCTGTGAGGTCCGTGGGTCCAATTATTGTCAAGCGATTACCTAGACACACAAATATGAATAATAACACTTAGAGGTTTTACTTCCATGAGCTTGATTCATCTTATTTTTTTAACCAAATCCAAGTAGTTTAAGTCTGCAGGATTGTAGTTAACTTAGAATAAGTTTAATGTTTGGGCTCACCATCCAGATGCAGCGAGCGCAAACTCTCCAGGTCACCAAAGGTCATTGGTCGGATCAGGTTGATGGTATTCCTCGACAGAGTCAAATCAACCAATCCAGACATGTTGATAAAGTCAATCGCACCCACTTCCGTGATGTAGTTGTCAGCCAGGCGCAGCTCCACAGTGCGCCGGTCAACGTTCACGGGGACAAACAGGAGGCCCTTATCGGCACAGAGCGTGCTGAGCGACTCTGAAAGGTTTCGACACACGCAGTGGAAGGGACAGGCCGACACCATGCCCCACGTCTCCCCTGCTCCAATCAGCGAAGGCAGCAGACAGCATGTGACCAGAGTCAGCCAGTGAAACGTCAGGAAAGGGACAGAGTCAGGAAGGGTTCTTTTCGTAGCTCTGGGGCATGCGCAGTGGACGAGATGAGATGAGGAGGGCAAAGACGACACGAGGAGAGGAGGGAGAAGAGAAATAGAGGGGATGGATGGAGGGAAGAGGGAGGGGAAGGTGGAGTGTTCTGCCCTTTGCTCGGGATGGAGGTGTGTGTAGGGCAGGTTTTTTTGTCTGCAGGGATTGAGGGGTGGGGGGACAGGCATGGTAGAACGCCTGGCGATCCACAGACCTGGAGGAAGACAAAAGAGCAAAATGGGTTTTACAGTCGTTCTCTGGGCAGAGAGTCTTTTATAAGAGATGTCTGAAGTGTGCTTTTGTGTCTGCTTTCCTGTCTTCCACCTACTCTGACTAGACAGAGCTGGAACAAGAGCCTGTTCTACACACATGTATACGTGTGTGGGCTAAGGCCTCCTCGTAAATGAGCAGCACTCTCCACTAATGCCCACTTCATAACATAAAAAAATCCATATTGAGAAATGGTGGACGCCCCTGCAAAAAATGCTTTCTTGCTGCGTCTCTTACACGTACACTTGCAAGCACACAGTCCCATGCACCTCTTCACCACTACAGCTTATTGCCTAGCAACAACATCCCAAAAGACTGAACACAGCCAGTCCCCATAGTAACAGTTACCTAGAAACCTGTAAGAGAGGATTAGACCAGTGTTATATCATCGGACCCTTTTATTAAGACTGTGGGTCAGAGAATCCAATTGGGTCACCGGCCTATCAGCCTTCATTCCTCAGCAGGCTCAGTGAAGTACAACACATACAAGACTCCCATTGTAATCTCAGGCATGCAGAAGAAATCAGCCAGTAAACGCACGCTGTGTGCCGGACACCCCTGACTACAGCTATGTGTTGATGAGGAGATGAGTCACTGCCACTGATTGGCATGCATAATAGTTGTCATCGCAACAGAAAGAGTGACAGGGAGTGTTGATAACAGTCGCCGGCGCGGTGACTCGGGAGAGGAGACAGAGAATGAGACGGTGACTCAGACACAGAGACACGAGCATCATTGCAGAAAGGCGGCTGCATTTTGATGTAAAGCGATGTGGAAGCTCGTGCATGGAGAGCCCTGAGCATAGTGGTTATATAGTGATACATAATGTATGCAACCTAATACTTTGAGTAACAGCAAGACATAACCGTACATCATGCTAACTTTACAGGTTGACGCAAATTGCTGGCTCAATATTTTCCATTAGGTGCTGGCTTTGCTCTTTCTGCGTGAAACCAGAAGAGGGTTTAGCATTTAGCTCGGATATTAAGGCAGCATCAATATCAAAGCACGGGGGGTTCCAGCGGTGGTTTGCACTCTCCTCCCTACTACATGGTTTGCTTTGGTCTACTTCCAAAGTGTGAGCACTATTAAACGGACTGCAGTGTACCATCTTTGAATCCTTCAGTCAAGATAAAGAAAGCTATTGCTTGAAATGATGATACATTTGATCTCAACCTCCTAAACGTTTTCTCTAGTAAAGCAAAGAGAAGGAAGGAAATAAGCAGTATCTGTCTTAGATGACGGGAATACATTACTTATGGATTACTTTAGGCTCCAATGAATGGTATCATTGCTTCCTTAATGTCATGCATTTCCTTTCGAAACAGGATCTTTGGGCAGAACATTAAACTGATGGGCTATTACTGTAGTTAAGGAGAGAAATGCAGTTTGATTTGATAGAACAGGGAGAAAGGCAAGTCTGTGCCCATTCACAGGCCTTTAATAGGCTACAATGACTGAAGTGTTGGAATACACTGCTATTGTTGTCGAGTTTTGCTACTTAGCTCTTAATACTTGAATGTGGCTCGAGAGATCTGTAATGACTTCCAGGATTTTGCTGCCCTTTTCAAAACAAACCGAAAAATATAACTCCAACTTATAAATAGTACAACTGAAAGTTATTTCCTTATGGTTTGTGTCACCAGTTTCAACTTGCTTGCAGCAGGAGAGGGTTGGTGTGTGCAGCGGGGACAAAGTCCCGAACGCCTGGAGTGACAGCCAGTCCCCGGGAGCAGTCGACGCTGGAAGTCGACTGCTCCTGAGCTCCCGTTGAGTCATGAATGTTAAATGTGAAAATGCTCCGGAAAAAGTGAAATGCCGCTTAGAAATGTGTCTCCAAAGCGGCCCTGAAAAGCCCTAACGTCAGGTGTAGAACAAGCAGCGCGCTTCAGTCCTGGCTTGACCAGCTTTCGCCCGTGCTTTGCTAATGCTCTCTCCTCAGACAGCTTACTTTACCCCGCGGCTCGCTGAATGTCAATACGCTCACGCTGCTCCTGTTGCGCGGCCTGTGTCATTTGACCTTTATCTTTCCATCACCCCATATCTTTTCCCCTCCTTTACTCTGCCCTGCTCTGTCACTCGTTATAACTTCCTCTCCTGCTCTGTCTCTCATTTTCTTTTACTTTGTCCTAAATGTTCACATCCATCCTAAATCCTTTCCCTTGTTGTGCCTACCCACACCTGTCTCACCTTCCTCTCCTCTTCTCCCTCTCACTGTATTACGAGGGATTTTTCTTTGTTTCTTTGCCATCCGTCCCCTCCCATTCATCTCTGTGCTGTGCTCCTTGTGTTTTCTATCTGTCTCCATCCTTGCTCACCTTCCATCTCATAACCCTCTGGCTGCTCTGTAAATTTCCGCATTTTCTTTCTTTGTGTCTCATTCCCTCTTTTTCTTACTTTCTGTCTTGTCTGCCCTTGAGGCAACCTGAGTACGACAATGTTATCAGTCACAGCTCTACCCCACCACATTTTCTCTTCTTTATTCCCCTCCTGCACCACCTCTACCCGTCTTTTTGTTTAGTCTCTCTATCACTTGCTGACTCTGCTACCCTCCATGTCTCCTTGCCTCTCCTGCTCCTACTTTCAGTCACAAACTATGCACACACACACACACACACCCTTGGATCCCATGCGCCACACACATGATTTTATTTTATCCTCTGTCGTGCTATGCATGTCTCAGAGACGCTCTTCTACATCTCTCTCTCTCTCTCTCTCTCTCTCTCTCTCTCTCTCTCTCTCTCTCTCTCTCTCTCTCTCTCTTGCTCTTCCTCTATTAGGGAGCATATCTCATTTGCAACCAGAGCAGTGCAGTATTGAATCTTTCTGACACACACACGCACAAGTTGGGTGCAACTGATCCGTCCACTTGGTGATCGATCTGACCCAGAAAGATGGATAGCACCCTGTCCCATTCATTTACACTCCTCTTCTTGCTCTTTCTTTGCCCTCTTCTATGGTCTTTCCCATTTAAAGGTGGTAATCATGCAAGTAATTGATTTGTACAGGTATGTAGAGTATTTGTTAAGGTGCTCACTTCGTATACGGAGGCTTGCTGTCTGTTCATTAACTTGTTTGGACTCGTATAGTAGTTTCCAGTCAAATACACATTTTATAATTGTGGGAAAATAAAAAATGTGAATATGCAGCAGTCGGTACCTCAACGTCAAATGTACCGTTTTCAATATGACAACACAGCCACGCTAAACTCTGGTTTATTCATGCACACAGTGAAAATACACTCAAACACAGGTAGATGGACATTTACAATATAGGATATAAAACATAATGCAATTAATCATAATGCATTATATTATGTTTCATAGCCTAAATTGTTACCATTGGCTGCAACTTTTACTCATTTAATGTGTTTGTTAGTTTCTGTTAATCCTTTATATTTGAAATATCAAAACAAACGTAAATATTGAGTTGACCATGATATAAAACTGAATGAGAATCCTCACAACTTAGATTAGTCAACTGATGTAACACTAGTTCATACTACACATCATGTTACTTTTAATGCAGCTGCTTTCAATTTTCGGTTATAAAACTTCACAACTGGTCAGAAACAGCTTTTAAACATAGTATTTATGTACAAAGGTGGAGGTGGGTATTGTGTATAGCTTTTTCTCCTTATCTTTACCTGCCTCTGGTCTGTTTCTTGTGCTGCTGCCACATTTGAATTTCCCCTCTGGGGATCAATAAAGTCTTATCTATCACATTGCACTGATGCCGCAGCAGGACAGTGTGTGTGACTTTACCATCAGCTGGTATCTACTGCCACTGCATATGCTTCTACCACGGTTGTTTAGTGTGTGTGTTCCTGTGTGGCAATTAATGTGACATTTTTCTGTTCTTAAGAGTTTGCTGCTGAATTTGCAATACACACACACACACACACACACACACACACACACACACACAAACACAGCCGTATAGAAAAAAGGCCAAAAACCCTTTGTTATTAAGCCTGCTGGATTCTTTTTGCGAGGGAAAGAATAAAGAGATTCAGTCAATGAAAGATAGATGATACACAGAGGAGGAGAGGACAGAACATGACATGAAAGCGATTCGACAAAGAGCAGATGGAATTTACAGAAACTTAAAGCCTTTGTGTGTGAAAATCCCATCACATTTGACTAGGTGTATGTGTTCTGAGAGTGTGTGTGCTTCTTGGCATCCGTACCGTTTGAGAGTCCGCAAACGCTTTGTTTAGTTTTTTGTATTGTTCTTTTCTTTTCCTCCCTCTATTTTGGGAAATCTGTCTCGCTGCTCTACCCTGCATGAACCCTCAAAAACCCTCCAGAGAGCGAGAAACAGGCGGGTGGAGAAAGCAGAAAGGCTGCATGAAGTGAGAGTAAGAACATGAGCTAAAAGCGTTTGTGGAAGGAGCTACTCTGCCTACCCCCGTTGTTGGAGCACGACTCAGAGCTGCGAGGCCAAACCCAACTTCACCTCAACTTCCAGAAGTTTCTGTTGAAACACCCACCACAGCCCCGGGAGGGTGCCGCTTCTTTTTTTTGCGGTCAAATATGATGAAGCTAAAGAATAAATGTAGAACGATGAATTTCCATTAACGGTGTTTTTCTGTCTTGCTTTTTAACCTGACCCAAACCCGAAAAAATTAAGAGTGTGCCTGTTTGTTATTTCACATGGAAGACCTATTGCATTTAAAGGCTTAATTCCCTTTTTGGTCTCAGTCTTTAATGTGCTGCTGACTATTATAAATGTCAGCCCCTGTTAAATGTCAGCCACTCTGATGTCGATGAATACTGATGAATGCGTGTAGGTTTCCCAATCTGCATATCGGCGTATGCGTTTGTGCATGGCACGTGCAAATGCCATTAGCCTGTAATCGACTTAAATCGACTTAGGGAATGTTGCAGTGTTTATAAACAAGGGGATTTGCATTAGCTCTCAAAAGCCACTTATCACAAGCGCAGTAATCCACAGATCTGATTGGAGTGTGAATAGGTACACCACGAGGCTTCAGTCAGAGCCACAGCATCAGGGGTTACTGTTGCACTGCGAGGAGAGGCCCGTTGAAGGTAGGAATGAATGAGAAAGTTGAACATGGAGACGACATTTGACTATCAATACATCTTGCTGACGTGCACTCTGCTGCATAGTTTGATCTGAAAATACAAATGCAGAGGCAGCCACACACACACACACACACGCAAGTTGTTTCAATCACGCCAAAGCTTCCTAGCATACACTCTTACTCATAATTCAGACCCTTGATATTAGGTGCATTCAGGAACAACCACGAGCTTCCCACACAATCATAATTACAGGGAGGCCGACACATGCTCTCTCTCTCTCTCTCTCTCTCTCTCTCTCTCTCTCTCTCTCTCTCTCTCTCTCTCTCTCTCTCTCTCTCTCTCTCTCTCTCTCTCTCTCTCTCTCTCTTTCTCTTCTCTCTCTCTCTCTCTCTCTCTCTCTCTCTCTCTCTCTCTCTCTCTCTCTCCTCTCTCTCTCTCTCTCTGCAAGGAACAAAAGAACGCCCACATAGCCTCTTCTTGTGGCAGTCGTGTGTACTGTAAGCCCACTCATCCTTTTGATACTATCACTCCATTGTCATTCCTCTGTCGTATTCTGTCCTCTTTAGACTCCCAGAGTGTATAGAAAGCACGGGCAGAGGGATACAGAAACGGACAATAAATGAGGGAGTCAGAAAGAGGCTAACTGCATGAAACTTAGGGAGAGACAAAAAGAGAAGAAAATGGGAGCAGAGTGCACAAGATGGAGTTTAAAATTGGAGGAAAATGAACCACAGTGAGCTAAGAGAGTGAAAGAGAAGGAAGAAAAGAGGAGTTTGAGGAAGCAGGAAGGAAAGAGGGATGAGGAGTCGGAGTGTATGAATGTGTGTCGTTAAGCGGATGGGCAGAGAAATATGTAAAGGCGATAAACGGGTGAAGGCCGCCATCCATCACTGTCAGAGAGAGGGATGAGGGAGGGAAGAGTGGATTTGATTAGGGGATAGGGAGAGCGGTGTTGAAACTGAGTTTGTCAGAATTTACCGTCATGGTGGCAGAAAAAACAAAGAGAGGGAGGCATGGCTGAAGGATGGGGGGGGGGGGTCACTGGTCAAGAGAACGACAGTTAAAGGGGACGTAGATGCTAATTTTCCTGCCTGTCTGAATATACCTGTATGGCCCATTTCCTGCTCTAACAAGGATCTATTCAATCTTCATGTCTGTCTGTAGCAGTCATGTGTGAAGATCAACAGTCTCACTCTTTTTGTCAAGTGTGTGCCTCTCAAAAAAAAAACAAATCTGCAAATGTCAGTCATTAAGTTGTTTTTCAATCTGTACAGTCATCGTTTCCCTCCAGCCGTGTAGGTAGGGGGGGTATTGATGGAAAAGGCTTACAGAACCCCTGAGGTAAATAGTTGAAGCGAAGAAAGAGAGAAGAGGAAATCAGAGAAAATAACTGAAGTGTATTCTCTTTAAAATAAAAGGACTGCAGCTTCCACACAGCAGGGCTTCAGAATAATACAGTTCTTCTGAAATACTCCACTCAACTAATTCCTCCCGTGTGTGTGTGTGGAGCTCGGTATCAGCATGTTTACACCCATCTCCATGCACCACCCTCCCTGACTAAATCCTGTTGGAATTCATCCTATTTTGAAGATTTTTATAATTGTTTCTATTCCTGGAACAGTGCACAGTCAGATTTTTAAAATGTTTTTGTTTGGGTTGTTTGTTTTTTGTTTTTTTTTACACCTTTTTGGAAAACTTCCACTACTGCATCAGTTTAAGAATTAAATGCTTATATAAAGACCTTGTTTTTAGTCTCGCTGATGCACATTTCACAGCTCTTGCATGAGGACCGTAAAGAAATCCAGTTTGGTGATTTTCTTGAGTCTGAAAATGAAACGTTTGTCCGTATGTCTAGAAGAAGGACTTTTTGGAGACGTGAGAGTCTCATCAGAGCTGAGTGAAATTGTAGAGCTTTTGGCTACAGCACCTTATCTTAAGTAAGAAGTTCTTTAAAAGAATCTATAATCTTTTAACATGGCAACACTTCAGAGGACGCGAGCCACTCAAAACATAATAATAATATCGGTGGAGGCTTTAAAGTTCCCACACTTTGCATCTTCTTCGCACAGACGGGCAACCCAGTCTTTAATCTTTAACTTATTAAAGCATTGTCAAACATTTACATTTAAAAAGTGAAAAGTGGAGACGCCGACGGTACTTTAGATTCCTTTTGACGCCTGTTTCCGAGTGTAGAAAGGTAAGGCTGCCAGAAGCCTGCTCTTCTGAAAACCATGAGGCAGCGTTAACGCTCTGATGTGCCACAGGCTGTGAGTTGGTGAACCGTAAAGACTTGTGCAATGGTGGACAAGAAAAACCTCCAGCGGCGAAGCCTTAAGTAGGCCCTGCTCTCGTCTGCCTTATGAGTGTCACAACTCACATCTTTGCCCCCTAAATGGTTGTTTTTGCTCCCTGGAACCCGACTCCCATTTGTCCCTAATGATTTGGGGACTTGAAGGTCACTTGTGCTCGGGCTGAGCAGCAGAGAAGTGCTGTTGAGTGGAGCTGCAACGATTAGCCGGAAAAATAATGGGAAACTAATTTGATAAAGGATTAATCGTTTAAGTCACTTTTCATGCAGGGAACTGGGATTACTATGGGTTTATGGATCAAACTATTAATCGATATAATTGTTAATACGGTCGTAGTTTTTCTTTCAAATACTATCGTGAGTTGATTTGTGATATTTAACGGCACTATATATTAGACGCTATCATCATAAAGCTAAAATAAGATAAATATAGAAGCAGAGCAGCTTTAACTACATAGAACTAGGCGTTTGCATCTTCGTGTTCCAACAACTCTATCACCAAAACACTTTTCTCAGCAGCAGTGTGTGTGTGTGATATCTGTGGCAGCCAATCTCCCACTCCTCGCTCAGGATTTGTAATTTTGTTTCGCCCCTTTTGTAATCCTGCACGGCTGCACAGCTTGGGGAGCACATTTTCTGGGAGGTAAATTGAATTGGCAAACAACGGAGGTGAATGATTTTTTCGGCTCGGATCGTGCCAGGGAGCGGCCCTCACATGCTCTGCTGTGAAACTCTCACTTTTTGTAAGTTTTGTAAGTTATATCCACTATTTAGTCTTTACCTGCCTTTAGATCAATATGTGTGTCTATACTTATAGATGTATACTGGCACAGGCTTCTGGTGTTTGTGCAAAGTTTATTTTTACCTTGTAATGCTTCAATGTCACCCACGACTGCAACGTGGGATCTCAGTATTATCTGTTTGAAAGTCCCTCAGTAAACTGTGGAAGTAGTCTCATTCTAAACATCTAGAAAAGTCTCAGATACACACGGGGACATAAAGCGCCGCACAGAGTTCTGGCAGTGGCAGCGCTGTTCCACTGCTACACCAGGATGCCTGTGACTTGGAGGAGAATAATCTTTCATTGGTAGATATCTGTCATATTGGTGCCAGAGAGGCGGCTCTGTTTCGATGCATGCCGTACTCCAGATGGCACAGTTGCATCTGATTAAATTGCACAGTAACATGGTTTAAGATGGGGGCTGATGAAGCCAAAAATTAATAGCTGACTGTCTTAGTCATCTGTTAATGCAGATTCCATATTGTGCTGAATGTGATGGGGAAGTCTGAATGGACCGGCATCCTCTATGCCTTATTAAAGCGGCTATAATGAGTATGTATTGAAGGTGAAAGGCGTCGCTCATAGTGATGATACTACAACGAGTTAGCACCTGAACTGCAGCTCCTCTATTTACAGCTGTACAGAGCTTTATGGCCAGTTTAAGCTCATCGTTTAGAGCCATTATTTGGCCGCCGTTTTCAGTGAAAAAGCTCTTAAAAAGCACCCGTACACGACCTGCTCAGCAGCAATCAGCGCTCGGACACAGTTAGCGACTAGCTGGTGAACATAGTGGAGCATTTAGCAGCTGAAGCCAAAAAGAGTTCAAAGAGAGAGAATATTGGACTCGTGCTCAACTTAAAATCTTCAAGTTATTACAGACTTCAAAGGAAACGGCTATGAAGTTGGTCCCATTCATATCCGTTTGGAGTCCGTCCCAGTGTCTGCATCAAACTGTGACGGATTGGAAAAACAAACGCTGCTTAAAATTTTGTAATTATGTACCTGTCCCGTTAGGAGTGATAGTGCCATATCCAGCGGTTTGGGCCCATTTCCAAACTCTGGGAGTATAAAGCGTCTAATCTATTTGAGTCCAGTCTCACTTGATGCTCTCCTGCAGTTTGATGCTTTAGGATTTGTGGCAAGTGTACGTGAAAGGGGAGGCTGTGTGTGTCGGTCACACAAGAGAAACTCATCAACTTGAACTCCTTCAGTTTCTAAATCCTAATTTGCACACGCACACAAACCTAAATACATTTCTGCTTACACACACACACACACACACACACACACACACACACACACACACACACACATTTGCCTTTGCATGACACACATTATCACAAGTGTTGCAAAATAACTGACCTGCCACTCACCCTGAACATAATGCGCTTGCAGTTTTCTCTCCCCCTCTTCTTGTCCATCCCTTCTGTTTCTCCCCCGTCTCTTTCCAGCTCAACCTTTCTGTCCCTGCATGAAGCTAATTTCCTTCTCATTTCTCCGCCCTCCCTCACCACCGCATCTCCTCACTGCCTCAATTCCATCCTGTCCCTCTTCATTCTTCCACACAAGCCTTTCCTGCAGCCCTGCCATATTCCCAGTGTTTGTTTGTGCACCTGTGTATGTTGACATAGCTGCAGCTAATCAACAAAAAAAAATTGCAATCCACCACAAACACCGGTTAGACAAGCGACACATAAACACACCACTTCTGAGCTGTCGACATCTCCCGCACAATCAGAAAGCCTGCGGCGTCATTTATATGGACCCTGATTGGCTGACACGACGGGATGCGGCATGACAAAATGTGTGTGTGTGTGTGTGTGTGTGTGTGTGTGTGTGTGTGTGTGTGTGTGTGTGTGTGTGTGTGTGCGTGCGTGCGTGCGTGTGCAAGTGGCTGTTAGATGATTCAGCAGGGTTTGTAGTTTTCTGAGGGGAAATCCTGAGTAAGAACAGTTACTCAATCAGCGCTCTGCATCCAGCACAGTGGGATAATGACATGCCATCCAGGCCTCTGAGTCACAGTGATGGATGTATTGATTAATGCTAAGCGTGCACAGCTACAAACTGAACTCTACCTTCACTCATGCACTTCTTAGGGCTGCCCCCTCTTAGTCGATCAGCTGACTAATCGGTTGTTTTGTTCGTACTGGATTTTTTATGCCTTTATATGCTGAATGACTTACTTCCAAGAAACTTATGAGCACATCTCTGATAAACACAAGATTTAAAATGGGCGAAAACTTAGATCTGTCGATTGAATCAACTATTTAGTCGGAAGAATCGTGTGAGTTTTAGTCCACTACGAATTAATTTAGTCGAGGACAGCCCTACTTGTTACTTTTTATTTTAAACAGAAATGGTAAAATACACCAGGCTGCAGAAAAGACTTGGCACATGGAACAAAATAATTTTCAATGATCACTTGGTTGAGGCCTATTAGTGTCAGGCCTGTTTGATCACAGAGGCTACTCGACTATAATGATAATCACAAACTGCATCGTAAGTCGCCACAAAGAGCTTTTCTCTCCTGATGTGAGACGCTAATAAAAGCGAAACAACACGGTGCTGCAATGATCCGGTTTGTTTATCACTGCGTCTCATATTCTAATGCTTAGCAGAGCTGATGCAGGCAGGGCCACTCTGTGCCTCCCCGTCAGACTTCAACTATAGTGTATGTGTATGTGTAAGTACAAGCCGTTTTTTCTTCTGACAGTCGTCACCCACGCTGTATTCTGCAGCATGATTCACTTGCATCTACAACCTACTGCATCTGTTGAGTGTGCAGCTGTCGGAGAGGTGTTGCCAACATGCATAGCAGGGGCTCTCTCACAAACCATCTTTGTAAGAAACACCCCGTTGAAGGTTTTATATCACGTCTAAAAGAGTCCCGAACCACCGTCAAACATGTGGCACCATCTCTGGGTTTAGTTATTCATTTGAAGACATTGATCCTTTTCTATTGACTGAAAATCATCAACAGATCAATTAATAATGAAGCTAATCGGCAGCCTTAGTGTGATGAACGTCACCCATCTGCTCCTCACAGTGTAGAAGCTGAACAGGTTGTAGTTGTTCTCGGACGGACACATGTCAGTGAGCACTTTCCTAATTGTCCCTGAACACATCAAAGTTGTGTGTATGTGACATGTATGTATGTCCCTCTCTTCCCTCTCCAGAGGGAATGTTTCTTTACAACGCAGGACACGCAAATAACTTTGTGAAATTGTGTAAGTAATTATCAGTGCTCGTATCTGTATCACCAAGAGAACGGACTAGTCCTTTACGACTTCCTGATCCTGATTTGTGAATTTGCAGGGGAGAATCGGTTCTGGCTATTTCTCTCCACCTCCCTCTTTTCTTATTCATGCTCTCTTTCATCCTTCATTTCCCCCTTGTGTTACTCTCCGTTCCTCTAATCCCCCCCCAGCCAGTCACCTCACACACACACACACACACACACACACACTCTTTCACATTTGGCTCTCCTCCCTCCCCAGAACCATCCCTCCGTCTGTCTCCAGTGGTTGCCGTGGTTACAGTTTGTTCTGCTCATCAGGCGCCTGCTGTGCCTAAACAGACTGTCAACAGTTTAATTACTCATCCTCTCATCCCTCTGTCTTTCCTTACTTCTGCACTGGTCTGTGCGTGTCACTTCCTCCTCCTCTTGGTCAATCATCTTCATCATTGTCTTCCTTCCTCCCTGCTCTTTCCTACTATGTTTGACTACTAACAGTCGAATTACTCATCATCACGTTACTGTTTTCTTCCATTCATTCATCAATCTCCAGGAGCTTTGTTAGTGTAGTTCTCTCTATTCCCTCATCCCCACCCCCTCTTATCATCCCCCTCTCAAGTGTCATCGCTCGTCTCTCCACCCTCTAAGTGTTCGTCCCTATCTGAAACAGTCCATGATGTAATTACTGCTCTTCATCACGCTATTGCTCTATACCTCTCTTTCCATCATCTACCGTTGGGTTCCTTTTTGCTGTTGACAGCAGCATTATGTCTCCTCCTTTGATCTCTGTCTCCTCCTTCACAGCCCGGCCTTTCTCTTCTCTCCACCATTTGTCATTCGTCCTTTCATCCATCAAGTGCCATTTTCCTGACATTGGATTTCAAATCCCTCACTTCTCGCTTTGATAGAAAGCTGGTTGAATCAGAGGTGTGTGACATCCTACATCTTTCATTCATCGTCGAATGTGATGTCTTCTCATGTGACTATGTTTCCTGCAGCTTGAGATTTAGTTGGTCACCAACTTTAGAATACTTCATATCAGTCTGTCCCTCTCATCTTCCTGGTGACTTTTTATTCCTTAAACAACCGTTTGCCAAACCCCCTCCCCCGAACAGCTAATGGACAGTCACAGCTTTGTTTCTGTACGTTGTCGAGGCTTTCTCTGCATGGACCTCAACAACAGCACTCGCCCTACAATCCTTTTCTCATGTAACATTAAAAGCTAGAAGAGCAAAGGCAGAGCGCAGACCTCTGCCAAGGCCGTTTCCATAATTGAAAAAAATAGTGTGTGTATCCACACCGTCATTTGGCTCCGTTCCAACATTGAACGTGTTCTCCTTTGGCTCACGCTACACCCTTCTACCAAGTTTAATGAAAGTCGGTCCAGTAGTTTTTATCTTATCTTTAAAACGTAACCTCGCTGGTGGAGGTTATAAAAACATAGCGTTTGGGAAAAAGAGAAACAAAAATCTAGTTTCTTGCTTGTCCAAGTATGTAAGCTGAGCTAAGTATACGTTTACCCAGATATCATGTCTGTCATCGAGTGCATATCAAAGATGTCTTTTCAGATTCTAAAACTCAACAGCTGGAAACATTCAAAATGTCAGTTTTTGAATGTTTTCATTTCAGACATGTGATTCACTGTAAACTGCACATGTGCCGGATCAGAAAGCTTGATCGGCGTAGCAACAGTAATTTAGGAGGGAGAGGCATAGCGACCAGGAAATTCATTGATCTGCTTTTCTTTTGTGGTCCATTGCCGCCATTTTTGGTCTCTAGTCCTTTATTCACTTGCCGGTCTGCTTATGTTGGCAGATCCCCAGTGAGCATCCCATCTGCTCACACATCTCCCTCACTGCAGCCTGACTGGCACCCGCGGTAACAACCAGCCACACGATGATTAACAAGATAATTCAGATGTTCTTTTTATTTCCCAGTTTGAACCGTGTGACACTTACCTGATCTGTATTCTTCTGACTATCACTAGCTGCAGAGCAAATCCAATTATAGCATTATTATGATTTGGCTAATGGATATCAAAAAGCTTCTTTGTTACACCAGTCATCATCTTTTCAGAAATAGAGCTGCCGTGTTCAAAGCAAGAGAGGAAACTGCTGTAAACTATGAACAACTATGAGTAAGTAATGAGCCCCTTCTCAGTAACTCAAAACACTTATTGTTCATAAAGATAGTTTCACATGTGGTCGTATTGTTTTTAAGCCGAGTCTCTTTTGTTTCCCGGGTAATTAATGTTCCTCTAAGGTAGAATTTCACTTTCCACAAGTTGTGGCTCATAATTGGCACGTCTTTACATGGAAAAGCCCCGTGGTACGCCATACTCCCCTTGTAGTTGTATCTCTAAGTAGCTCATTACTGGTGTTGGTGATCTTTCAGAGACTTTTTGGGATCATGTAAGACTAATTGTAGCCAATGGTATAACAGTAGAAAGCTACATAATGATGGCCATCTGTCATTTCGAATTATTTCTTCCTCGTCTATCTTTCTATTTTTATCTCCCTACAGTTAATTTATAATTTTAGCCTCTTTCCAACCTTTTCTTATTATCTTGTCACTCATCATTCTAGACTTGGTGAAATATTCTTGTTTGTCTTGCTTATCATTTAATCAATCAATCCTTCGACATTTATTTTCTTCTCAAAGTAATTTCATGCTCCTCAAACACTTTATGTCTCCATCTTTCTTTTTATAACATCCTCTGATCCCTCCGTTTCTCCTCGTTATCCCTCCCTCTTCTTCCTGCCATCAGCCCTTCATAATTTCACTCTTTCCTTCCTTATATATTTTTCATTTTTCCCTCTTTCTTCCCTTCATCTGTCTCTTTCGATCCTTGTCACTTGAAGTCAATCACTGCTTCTCACTTCTCCTCTACTTACTACAATCCTTTCATTTGACCTCTCTTAGCCCTCAGTACCCATCACTGTCGTGTGTCGCCCCCTCCCTCCCCTTCTCCTCCATCTTGCACTTCCCCTCCTATCTCCATTTCTTTCTCACTGCTCTCTTATCCTCCCATATATCCACTCAGTCAGTCTGATCTCCTGTGTCAGTGTGCCAAATCTGTGTATGTGTGCATGCACTCAGACACAGCTTATGTAAAAAACGAAGGGAGAACTATTCTGTGCCGCTGCCGCCACCACACAAGCTCTGTCAGCCCTGCATGCACACACTCCTACCATGATGCACACACGACACGCCAGGTGAGCTTACATAAAGGCGAGGTGATGAAAGCCAAGCTTAAACGCACCTAGCAAGTAATCTGATACAGGACAGCTGGCTGACACACACACACACAACACACAACGCAGGATTCTCAGTAGGAGTATGTAGAGCAAAAAGAAAAAAAAGAAAAGTTAGGATTAAAATAGGATAAGAAAAGAAAAACATACAATCATGTGGGAGATTTGAGTGTGTGTGATCTTGTCCTTCACTATTTAGACATTTGCCTCTTATGGTTTTGTTATGAATGCTCATCTGTTCATTATTTAAAGGCCTGTGTGTGTGTGCGTGTGTGTGTGTGTGTGTGTGTGTGTGTGTGTGTGTGTGTGTGTGTGTGTGTGTGTGTGTGTGTGTGTGTGTGTGTGTGTGTGTGTGTGTGTGTGTGTGTACAAAGCATTCCCAGTCCAGTGAGTGCTGGTGTTCACCGCATTGATGTGCTCAATGATTCAGCACAAGAGAGCTAACCATGCAAACATTGATTCACCTGTACTGGGCCAACTGTGTGCGTGTGTTTGTTTGAAGCTGCATTGAAGTTACCTTTTCCGTCTGTGCGGCTCTATAATCCGAATCAGCTCCACATGTTATCCAGGTTTATGTGTGTGTGTGTAGGCGAGTGTTTAGCACAGATCTCGCCCCAGGTGTTTCTCCTTGTGCTGGGCCAGTGGGAGGAGGATGATGGGGGGGGGGGGGGGGGGGGGGGTTGTGTGTTGTTGGTGTTGAAACCTGTCCTACTCCCCTTCACACACACACGCCCCCATACACATCAAAAGGAGGCGGATGTAGGTCAGTGTCAGAAAACAGGAGAGTTGCAGAAATTCCAATCCCACAGTATCCTCTTAGGCTTCTATAGATGAAGAAAACCTGGAAAATCCCGAATTACTCGCTCAATCCTGGTTTGGTATTCCAACATCGAGACCTCCAGTGTGAGAAAAAATCCACGATTCCTCTTCGCTTGAAATCCTATTTATAGCGTTTGGATATGATTTCCTCATGGCTCCATTCAACTTCTCTTACATGCGGTGCAGCTTGACCGACGGAACAGGAATCCTGGAGATGTTGGCGTTCTTCACCTCCCCTCCTCATCCCTTTCCTCCTCCTTCTCTTGCTCCTTCTATCCTTTTTTATTCCTCCTTCCTCACTCATGCAGCCCTATCTTCTTATTTCTTCATTTGGCTTTCTCTCCTATTGCTTCATTATTTCACACATTGAGCGTTTCCCTCCCCTCCTCTCTCATCACTCACTTCCCCTGAGTGGTTTCCAGGGTGTGTCACTGGGACTCTTCACACTCTACACAGTGTGATCTGCGTTTGCTCTCTCACATTGAATTAGTTGTTCATTGATGACCTTGGAGCTGAAGGGATTTCTAGAAACCTGCAAAAGAGGAGAAACATGTGAGTGTGAAGAGGATGAACTGTGTGCACTGTCTATGTGTTCCCACGATGCCTCCTTCACCATCCCCGTGTGCAGAAATCACACACACATTGGATTGAGTCCATTATCACTTTTATGTCTCTTTTTCTCCCCCACCCATCTGACCTTCTCTTCTACATCCTCTCCCTTACTTGTGCTGTCGAACATGCACTCCTCCCATATGGCTTCTTTAAATCTCCTCTCCCACCTTACCACCTCTAATATTTTCTCTCCTCTCTGTCTCCCCCCTGCCTCTCACCTGTCTGTCAAAGAGAATCAATAGTTCTGAGACCCTCTTAGTGCCTCTCAGCAGGCTGCGTTGGCACACACACACACACACACACACACACACGCACACACACACGCACAGAGTCATGCAGCACATTCACCACCATCACTGTCGCACACATCCACTAAGTAGTCACGCGGTGATACTCTCCTGCAAGCACACACAGCCTCTGCATCCCTCTCTCGCTCTCTTCCACACACACACACACACACACACACACACACACAGTCTAATGAAACAATCGGGCTATTGATCAGCGCCATGAATGTCAGACAGTTCAAAAGTCTGCCTCCCCTCGCTCACAGGCCTGTCAATCAAACTCCAAAAGCCGACACCGTCAAGAAAACAATCTCATTATCTTGCTCTAAAGCTGAGCACTCACTCAGTGTGTGTGTGTGTGTGTTTCTTTGTGAGAGTGTTCTTTAGAGTATGTATATCAGTGCAGCAGCTACATATTTGCTGCCTCTCTGGTGGATTTTTTCAACAGGAAAATCCTTGATTATTTTTTCTTTCCTTTTACATTCCAGTTTCTCTGCTTCTCCTCCTCCAGTGTTCACTTTGCTTCTTCTAAAGCACAATAGAAATACTTGGTGTCCTTTTTGTTTAAAGTCTTTTTCTTGTTGTTTCCCCTGTTTTCTTTTGCCCTCCGCTGGATGAAAAGGTGGAATTACTAACCTTATTTTCCGGATCATTCCACCGCGACTCCTGGAACCGTCACATCTCGTTGTCTCCGCGGCTCTCTCTCTATCTCAGCTCCGTGGAAAAACACCCATCTCTCTCTCTCTCTCTCTCTCTCTCTCTCTCTCTCTCTCTCTCTCTCTCTCGCTCCCTCTCGCTCCCTCTCTCTCCTCTCTATCTCTATCTCGCACTGTCTATCCTCCCCTCTCTCTCCTCCCGCTGGTCGTCCCCTCACTCGGTCTCGACAGCTGCAGCGCTCTGTCTGCCTCCTCTGTCGCTTTTCCGTCAGGCTGGAGGCTGATTGAATTTTAAGTCATGTTAATCCCACAGAACAGGTACTGAATGAAGGAGGGCACACTGCAAAAAAGAAAGGAGAGAGAGAGAGAGAGAGAGAGAGAGAGAGAGAGAGAGAGAGAATAACAGAATGCAGGGAGTATTTTTAGAAATCTCCTTTCTCCTTCAGGGATGTTTTCTCCAATTTGTTTTCCTTTACTTGTCTTGCCTCCAGCCTTTCACTTCCTTTATCCATTTCATCCTCTTTCATTTCCTTGACTCTTTCTTTGTGGTGGAGAAGAGTGTGTGTGAGTCCCGACGAGGAGCAGAAGAGAGGACCGTGATCTGGCTCCGGCAGCGGCAAGCAACGGACTGAGAGAGAAAGAGAGAGAGAAAGAGTGCATGAGAGAGAGAGAGAGGGAGAGAGAGAGGCAAGAAGATGAGGGACAGGAGAGAGAAAGAGGGGGAGGGTGGGGGGTGGAGGAGAGAGTGAGGAGGAAGAAGGAAAGAGGAGAAGAAAGATGGAGTCGAGACGACGAGGAACTGGAAGAGGAGGGGAGGATGAGAAAAGAGAAGAGGGAACGGGGCGAGGGAAGAGGAGTAACCATTATTATAGAGGGCTGTGATGGAAAGTACATTTAAGAACTCCACTTAAGCACAGTCTTTAGATAGTTGAGGATTTCCATTTTATACAGAGACATACTTATAAATAGTGTCGTTTTTACTTTTTACTTGTCAGATTAAGATTTTATGCACAAACACATATATGCAACAATATGTTATATATATATATATATATATATATATATAAAACATATTGTTGCATATCAATGACACATAATTATGTCTTGCAACTAAAACTTACTCACGCACCAAATGTGTATCAATGTGCAACTGAAAATAGTTCCCAATAAATTCACAGTTTACTCCTGTTTGAGTAACGTTTGCTGCAGTGCCTGCTGGGAAGGTTTTCTGATCTGGAAATTTCAACTTGCAGACCAGTTTAAAAAGATGTCTGTCTGCAGCTACATTTGCTTTGTGTTTAGTTTGTAGGTTAGTATCCACCGTCAGTGTGTTAGCTGCAGTAGATGCAGTTTGGAGAACAGACAGCAGAAGCAGGAAGATAAACAATGTACAGCTGTGGACGAGCCGGCAGCAAAACATATTTTAGCTGCCTAAAAAATCAGTGTACGCTACATTTAGAATATATTCACTGCTCTACCTTGCTGTCAGACAGCCCTTTCCAACGGGGAACAGAAGGCGATATCTGTGCTTTCTTCAAAGCCACAAGACTGCTTTGACAAAAACAGTAATTTCACATTGCAGAATATGGAAGTTGCTGCTCTACCGCTGCAGGCAATACACTGACTATAGATGAGCCCCACATCAAAAAAAATCACATCTATCTCTTTAAGTTAAAGATCTGAGTACATCTTCAACACATATGGTGTGTTGGGGGGGTGAGGAGGAGAGGGAAGGAGAGGTGGAGGAAGAGGAAGAGATAAAAGTCTGCTGGTATGACGAGAGGAAGCGAAGCTCTCGGTGCCTCGAGCAACTCTGACCGGGATGAGAGGGGGAGCAGAGACGGATGATTAAGAGAGAGCGAGCACATGAGTGGGGACGTGGGAGGAAAGAGAGGGAGAGGATCTCTGGGGCGTAAGGGAGATAAGTTAGGAGAGAGAGGTTAGTGAGGGATAGAAGGGAGGAGTGGATGGAGTGATAGCATGGTGATAGGAACAAGTGTAGCTGATACGACTTCAAACGGTGGCCGAGCGCTTGATTTCCCCGCTGCGCCAATGGCTGCTGGAAATAGGCGTTTAATAGAAAACCGGCTGTGGGTGCGTGTGTGTGTGTGTCCCATTACTCAGGCAGAATCCCTAACGTTGGAGATATTGGATGTTGGAATTAAGTTGTTTCCGGCGTCACATATAGGTCCATTTTGTCAACACAAGCCCACACTGGAAATGAAACATCAGAACAAGGGCAGGGACACAGATTTGCTTGTGGATGAATTGGTTGTTCACGTATCAGTTTCCACCCAGGAGTCAATTTTTGTCCTTCATACGCTACTTGATCTTCCATGCCTCCCCTCCATATTTATTTGAAGTGTTTACCTCTCATCCCACTTGTACGCATGTCAGTTTCTGTCTTGAGTGTATTTGTATCCCCTGCTTTCCCCCTTTTTACTCACTCAATTTATTTGTGTGTGTGTGTGTGTGTGTGTGTGTGTGTGTGTGTGTGTGTGTGTGTGTGTGTGGCAGTCTATTTTTAACCTAGGAAGCCGGACCTCGCTCAAAGCAAGGTCCAGCAAGGAGAAGTTTGATATATCATTTCACACAAACGCATCCCGTTTACTGCGCGCGGCTTTACGGCTCGTTGCTTCACGATTAATCAAACCTCTAGTGGTTTGGCAGCCGCTCCTCTCGTCAGAGAGAGTGACCTTCCTGAAGGAAATATACTAACATGACCTCCCGCCGGGTGATGGATGAAGTGAGTTCACCAGTGAGGAGAAAATCTCATTACTGACTAGCTTGTTAGTTAACTTATATACATTAATTCAGTTTACATGTGGATATCATTAAATGCAAGTAACCATACATCTATAGGTTAAAGGTCAAAGACAATGAAAGTGTGTTAATAGGAGACACTAACATTTCTAACTAATAGCTATCTCCATGAAACTTCCCCAGTTAAGTACTTACGTACTTAAGTATTTTATTACTATACATATTCTGAAATGTTATGTTTAAATATGCATATGATGCATTATGTAATGCTAACTGTTAGTGACCGACACAGTTAGTAAAATAAACTCTGAATGTGGATTCTGCATGTTTTCTTTCCACTTGTCTGAAAGCGGAGCGGTGCATGAGGTCTGCCGTCTCCTTAAAGTGAGCAACGGGAAGTTCTGTTTCTCTCTGTGAACTAAACAGAGAGATTGTCAGGATCTTTGTTCAGCTAGTTCTGAGTAATGCTGCACTTAATCAGAAGGAGGGCCGACCTGTTCTCGTTCGGTCGGACCAAATTAGCCCTCAAAGTGAAAAGAGTTGCGGGGGAGTCGGCCTGCTGACCCTGGGCTGAACGAATCCATCGACTTTCTTTTATTACAAATTGATTCACTGGTCAACTCACTGGTGGTTTCAACAAAGTGGAAATATATTTATTCAGGTTTAGCATCTAGTCTGAATGCGACTCTCAGCACTGAAGCAGAGGCTGTTCACTGAACACTTGGACTTCATGGGACCTCAGATGTGTTGTTCATTTATTCAAGCTAAACTTTAGTATTTCTCAAGGATTTAAAACAAAACCTACTTTGTTATACTGTACAAAAATAAATGCAGCTTGTTATTTATTTAACTTGCAATTTTAAAATGTCAACAAATGACACAATAATGCATTCAGATAAGAATCCCGGTCCTTGACTTGTTTCTTGTGTGGTGGGATGAACCACGTCTCCACCTGGTGTCTCTCTGGCTGGTTTGTCATCTAGTGAGGACATTGTGTGTATTTTCTGTGTATAAATGAGTCACAGTGAGTTTGTGTGACGGTGTCTGAATATAAGCAATACACAAAGCCACTCAGTGAGCACCTGTGCACACAAACATGTCACACGTAATCACCAGTGTGTCAAATGTCCCTTTTCACACACACCCACACACTTTAACTTCACACGCAGATACACACCGAACATGCATACCACACCACGTCTCAAGAAGCACCACAGAACACACCGCATTGAACATACACACTAATATCACACATCAGGACACACACACACACACACACGCACGCACGCACGTCTTACACGGCTGAATTGAAACGCGCACACACACAGACACACACTTGCTCAGCTGTGATGTTAGGGGTAAATGGTGTGGAGGTTTAGATCGAAGGGCAGATCCCCCTCCATTTGTCTCAATCTACAGATAATGAGAGACAAGGACACACACACACACACACACACACACACTATTCAATTTTTTTTCTTAAAGCCATTTGCATGTCATTGTGCTTTTATTTCTTTCCTCTGCATTAGTAATAGTATCTCCAAATGATTTCCCAGTTACTGCTGTCACACCATTTCACCAGCAGCAGTCGATGAAGTAGGAGAAAAACATGCTGGGCCTCATTTGTCTGTATTGCTTTGAGTGTAAAACCTTGACAAACACACTCGGATGTAAAGACACGGTGCAGAAACGACCTCAGGGGTTGGTTAAAGAAAATAATCAAACATTCAAGCCAAATGCTTCCAAGGGTGAGTTTCTTTAATGCATTATGTGCCGCTGGAATTTGCAGTGGAAAGAAGAACCGATAGATAAGCGGCAACTAATAAAAGTTTCTTTGTGTGGCTGCAGGAATGTGTGTGTGCAGAAAGAGAAAGGCTGTTAAATGTTAAAATGCAAAGCCGGGAGGTGCAAATGAAAAGATTGCAAATTAGATTTTATTTGTTGATTTGCTTCCTCTGAAATAAGTTTCTTGGCATCTGTTCAAAATGCAGCGAGACACAGGTCTCAGAGGTGTGTGTGTGTGTGTGTGTGTGGGTGTGTGTGTGTGTTACAAAATAGAAACAGTACATTGACACATTTACATGCATATAATCATCAGATTACAGCTAATAATAAGCATGAAGATCTAGTCTTGTGAAGACTCTCTTATGGTTTGCATAATGAACTGATCCAATAATACTACAGATTCTGTAAAGCTTTGTTTCACCCCCGACTATCTGTGTTTGAACATTGCAGAGAAACTCTTGCTTTGACTTGTTCTCTTCACGTTATGTTCAGAGATGTTTCCCTAAATAATGATGAGCCGCTCTGACGCTGTAATCTGCACTCGGAGCACAGAAAGTTTGTTTGTATCATGCAGACGATGTGGTTCTGCAGGAGGAAACACATTCAGACACACATGTTCACAAACTAGCAGAAATTAGCATCTTTTATTTGTTTTTGTCGCTTGTGGTTGACTCAGGCGTGAGTGGTTGTGAAATAATAATAATATCGAGTGGGTTTTTTGCTCGATATGTAAGAAAAGCTTCACATCTAAAAGCTGCACACTCTTCACTATGCTAATGCTATGCTAATGCTAACTCTTACCTGATCTAGTTTCCCCGGACTAAGTTTATTTCCCCTTCAGTAGAGGAGTCAACAGGTCAAGTCAAGCTCAGACGTTTTATGAGACATAAACATCAGAAACACACATTTGTGAGAGGAGGGGATGTTCTGACGATGAGAATAATTGCATTAACAGAATCGGAGCATGTTGTTTACATGGCCCCCGTCTCAAACACATTACCGCTTTAATCGCTTTATGGTTGGAAATAATCTGTCTGAGCAAACATGGCTAATAATTGTCGCAGTAGGACAGTTTGACTTGTTAAATGCAGGTGTAACTAATAATGTCAATAAATGACTGCATTTAGATTGTGTGTGCCGGTGCCAGAGCCCTGCTGGTGCTCACGATGGCGCCCTGGCAGACCTTTCTGGCACAACGCTGGAACGTCATGAAATGGAACCGCCATCTCAGCAGCGCGTTCAGCGCACACGAGCTGTGTACTCACCGCCTCGTGACAAGAACACACACACGAGCCCCGATCACAGTATTAAATAATGAAATTTGAAAACCTATAAACACTGACTAGAAAATCACAGACAGCTGTGACACGGCTATAAAACATTCAAATAAATAATGCATGATGTTCTGCGCCAAGGAAATGTAGACAGTTATAGTACATTCTGTAAATAAGAGGCGGATGTTAGTCATTTGGTGCTCTGGGCTCCGCTAGTCCCTACAAATACAGACTGTGGATGTTTTAGGATTAAAGGCATCACGCTGAGCCATCGATGGAAGGAAAGGATTAAATATGGTCTTGTTGGTTGAGTCAACACGTCTATGTTAGTTACGTTTTTAAATAGGAGTCCAGCTATCTTAGCTCAATATCTATTAGTGTGGCATGGATGAATCACCTTTACACAGTCTGAGACGAGGCAGTATGATGATGATGGTAAATGGAAACGGGTTGAATGTGATGCGGGAGACGCTGCCTCACTTTGATCTGCAACATGTGACTCGCCTGAACCCAGAGACGTGAGGCAGATGCGTCTTTTAATGCATTAGGAACATTAACTGTATGAGCTGAACCTGGTGATGAAAAACTACTTTTTCTAAAGAGACAGGAGGTTATGTTTTCGGTTTGTGTTCATGTCCATGTTCATGGAACTTGGTGGAAGGGTGCAGCGTGGTTCAAGGAATTAAACCCATTCAGACTCTGTGTGGACACACACACTAGTATACACTAGAGTACTTTGTAGATAAAGCAGAAATCTAACCTTACGGATGAGCTAATTTCATATTATTATTGTATGAATTATGTCATCACACCTTACATATTGACCTCCTTGTTACAGCTTTGTTTGCTTTGTAACCACTTGATACACCTGATTTCTAACCCATCTGCGCTTCCTGCCATTATGATACTTAACCAAGTCTGTGTCTCCTTTGTTATTATAACACGATTTGCTGTTCAGAATTTGTTAGCGAGAGCATTGAAGCTTGGAGAACATTTTGTGATATAATATGCTTTCTAAGTGCACAGTCTGTACTTGTTAATTACTCTGGCAGAGGGTCGTGCGGCTGCAGTGTTTCTCTAAGACTGGAAATTGAAGGTCACACCTTGAAAGTTGATCTGCAGCTTCTTCTTGTGCTGTTTATTATCCCGGTTTATTTCTACTCTGTAATGCTGCTTCACTTTCCTGTACTGCACCTCCAGGGTTTATATACTTTTGGTACACTTTAATTGATTTCTGTTATTATTTCTGCTCCACTGACTATTTGCACCACATAAACGTACATAACACCAGAGAGCTGCTGCATGTTGCTCTTTAAATTATGGCTCTGAGCCTAAAATTAGTTTATTTTGGTCATTTGTAACATTAAAAACCTCATATAAACAAAAAAACAATTAGAAATCATTACATGTGAAGCTGATAACTTAGCTTATTACACCAAACCAATTATACTGAAAATGAAGACAAGAAACAAAATACAATTTATATCTATTATACATATCCAAAAAGTCCCAAACAATATTTAAATTAATTTTAAATGTCTTTAGTTTATACTCACAGGCCTTGTTGGGAACATGGCAGGTAAAAGTAATAAGTTATTCTAATAGTTGTGTGTGTCTAACCGTGTGTCATGATTTTAAATGATGGTTTTTGACCAACATTAATCTGTAAATTCTGAGTTATCGTTTCTTGCATTTAGTTGTGAGTAATAAGTTACCTGTATGCAACCCTGAGGTCTCAGCAAAACGATGAATTCCTGAGTTTAAAACATGTTCAACTCATGCTGTGAGTTTTCTCATCATAAACACACCAGTGACCCTCGTTGCTGAGCGTTCACAGCACATTAATAAAACCTGCCGCTGAGCTGGAGAAGATATTAAACCACACATCAACCCTAAAACAAAAATCATTTCTCACTTCTGACAGGGCTCCCGTCACAACGCACAGAACCCTGCATATAGGCTGTGGTTCTGCTTCTATGGTGTGATGTGATGGTAGGAAAACTTTATTGAGCTGGGAATTCCCAAAGTTTTCCTCAGGCTGTAAAAGGTTGCAGATCTCCTGCTGCTTGATGATGATTTCTTTATTTGTATCGTGCACACAAAAGGCCCAACTCTCCTGCGTTTACACGACAGCAACACACAGTTACAAACGTTTCTCTAAAGCGTTCTCTAAGTCATCGTAGATGGAAGTCATGTTACTGGAAAGTGCATCTCTTCTGTCGCCAGTAAAACAGAAGTGATGGTCATTTAAAAAGTTCTGTTTGCACGTCTTACTCTCTGTGAGAGCGAGATGATCTCTCACAGGTTCAAGTATAACTAACACAGAGGACCAACCACCTGCTGACAGTCTGAGACGACACACTCTGTGGGTATGGAGCACATCACAAGTCTTTAATGCGTCACAGAGCTACAGCTTAAGGATTCCCAAAATACCACTAAGTAGCTATCTGTTTTAATAAGCCTGCGTCTCAGGGTCCCTGGAAAAGGACTTCAGCTACTCCACCACCACAGGTGTTGATAGGTGAGTCACAGCCACGCTATTTAAGGATGAAACGTCACGTATCACTTCTGAATTAATTTCCTGGTGGTACAGAAACTGTTCTCGTGCATAGTTGTTTTTTTTTAATAGCAATTATGCGGCACAAATAGCATTCCATGGGTTGTTTTGTGTCTGTGTCGAGACGTACCTTTGTTGTATCCACTTCCCTTCCCTTCCCTCGTCATCTCATCGCTTCAGCTTGTCATCACGCAGAGTTACTTTAAGCAGTCCGCAGAGAACGCTGTGAACTGAGCAACCCCTATAAATTGGCGAGGAAGTGTAAGTGGTTAAAGCTATAATTATATTTCAGAGCACTTGAAGAAAATCTGTCAGTCATACATATTTTGTAGCTGCAAATAATTTGTTTTTTAGACCTCTGACAAATTGACTAGTGCATTTACAGTAAATGTGTGTGTGTGTCCCCTGAGGTGTTTACTGTCCACGCTTCAGATCTTAAATGTAGTTCTGCTGATGAACACTGTGACTCTGCTACATTACTTCCTGACAAGTGCAGTAGTCACCTCCTGTTAGGATGTCTGGCAGGTTCAGCACCATGGACAGCGTCCTGCCATGTCAGAGAGGCGACTGAAACACATCCAGCCTGTCCTCCATTACTGAGGCTTCTCTTTACTGTTAGTACGTACTGCAGCTGGCCTAACAAAGTACGTACTGTTGCATGCAGTATGTATGAAATTGGGACACGCTCCTTCTTCCTAACGTTTGACTCTATGGTAACCATCCTGGTGTTTCGTGCACGCTGCGTTTGAGTTTCTAAGTCTACGTTGGTCTCAAAGCTTCCTCCTCTTAGTCCTTTCCATATCTTTTAAAAGTCTTTGTGAGAATAGTAAGGGATCATTAAAGTGGACTGTCTGAGGGACAGCGACGCATGGGGAGAACATCTAAACTCATCCTACAAAGAGATTATTATTTGATATTGTGGCAGATTCCTTCATCGCCTATGAGCTTATTTCCAATAGAAATGTGTCTGGCCGCAGCTCCCCTGATGAACTCCAAGGTGAACATTTCTCTGCCTCAAAGGGATGGGAGTTATTACTGGAAAGATCACCAATCAGATTTGTATTTCACTGAGGAGAAAAGCCCCTTGGCAAATGTCAAACACTGATTACAGATTTTTAGGCGCAGCCATGAAATAGTCATGCACAAATCTGTTATCTGTGTAATGGGGCTGGTTGAGGGAGATGAGATGAGAAGTATTCACACTGCTGCTACTTTTCCTTTGGCATTAAAAACATTCTCAGCTATTTCATGGTTGTAAGGGCCACTGGAACCGGGTAACGACGGTTGTCATGGTGAATAGTGGTTACTTTAAGCGCGCGGAAGAAATAAAGAAGAGCTGAGGAAGTGAGCAGAGAATTCAAGCGTGACCTCGGAGGTAAAAGCACCAGAGGAAATTGAAAAGAGGCTCAGAGGCGAGACGCAGTCACTGTTGTTTGGACATAAACAGATTCACACACACGCATATGGAGGCAGAGACGAACGCATTCACACAGTTACTGCCCTGCTGTCCTTCTAATAAAATAATCACTGGACTCATTAATGTCCAGCTGAGACCAAAACATCTCAGCAGCTTCACACTGAGGGCGACTGCACAGAAGGATGTAAGAGCCAACAGCACTGACAGACACATCCCTCGTACTGTTTCTCTCTGTGACGATGACTTCCTTACCTTTCGTGCGGTGCCTCTGCACCTCGTCGGTCAGGATCTGTAGCTTCTTCTTCCATTGTTCTGCCTACAAATACACATACCTGCCTACAGAGGCAACATTCATACTTTACCACATGGATATTTGCAATCAGATGCATAAAAAGGGAAAATTGCACTCAGCTGCAAAACCTAATGGCCGTGTTCACACTGTGTCATTAAGACAATATCTTGTTTTAATCTGACCTTGAGACTGAGCAGTGTGTGTGTGTGTGTGTGTGTGTGTGTGTGTGTGTGTGTGTGTGTGTGTGTGTGTGTGCGTGCATTTTTAGGCCTGCCTTGTCTGCTTGAATACATTTGTATTTGATCAAATGTCTATGTGAGTGTACATTCCCTGCTCAGGCTGTGTGTGTGTGTGTTGATCTTGTTTATGTGTAAGGACCTGTGGTTAAGGCGTGACGGATGGGGAGAGGGGACACAGAGGAGGAGAGGAAAGAGAAGACAAATGACCTGACTGCTCCCCTATTCAACTCCTAATCACTGTGTGTGTGTGTGTGTGACACAGTGTTTGTGTTGGAGGAAGACTGAGATCAGGGGTGTGTCTGTGTTTGTTTGTGTGTATTTTTGTGAAATGCTGAGCACACGCTCTGCACATGATACTTTGCGTTTCCTGTTTTTTTTATATCGCCTCTATATTTGAAATCCACACAATTAAACTGACAAAACAGTTTTTCTTCCAGCAAAATAAAGTAGAGAAGAAAACATTTGGATAACATGACAATAAGATGATCTCTGAAGAGGTCTGTAGTCAGGTTGTGATCTCTGCAGGAGCAGGAACAGCACCTTCGGGTGACGGTGGATCCAGCTGCCAACACAATCATTCCACCAAACGTGTTCTTGGCTTTAAAGGTGAGCCTCAGGATTTTACACCTGAGCCAATACAAGGAGCAAAGAGATCCTGGGTTTATTGTTTCATTGCTCCTGACACTCATAACATCGATTCCAGGTCGGGTGCTCTGGATTGAATCTAAAATAACTCATTTAACTTTATGTGTGCGCTCTCAAAGCAAAGGCACAAGTGGAGAACAGGTTTGACTCTTTGGATCTTGATAATGAAAATGTGTAAATGTACATGACTTTCATTTCCCTTTAAAGTTTTAAAAGTATAGATGCACGGAAACATCAGGAGCAGCCTGCACAGTAGCACCTGGCTGTTTCCTGTTTGTTGTTCGTCCCACCTATTCGTCTGATTTGCGTCGTTAAAAATGAAAATCCCAGTGACGACAGATGTTGTACAACGAGAACACATAAAATAACAGCTGATATGTTTTCTTTTCCGACAAGATATCCAGACTGCGCTTTACGATCATGTCTACATCAGTCTATTTTAATAACGTTTGGATGTTGGATGACAACCGCTCCTTCTTCAAACATTAGCATGAACAAATGTTAGCATTTCTGCACACCGCTTGTATTTCAAATGTTATTTTTTAAATATGAAAAAATAACTTCTAGCCTCCAAGCCAGAAGCCCTGCAACCAGAGCGTGCGTGTGTCAAGGTTGCGTGGATCTGACTTGTGTTTGCACTCAGCATACAGCTGGGACATCAATACTTAACTCACTGTGTTGCTTTGGCAATCACCAGGACGGCTGATTGTAACGAGCGCTAACAAGCGGCTGCGAGTGAGAGAAGCGGTGAGACAGACAGTGATGTGAGAAGTCGGAGCACAATGTCGTTTTAGGGGGAAAATATGTACATAGGATTTCTATTTTCACCAGAATGAGTTAAATTGTCCTCTTTCATTGTGTGTGTGTGTGTGTGTGTGTGTGTGTGTGTGTGTGTGTGTGTGTGCGTGCGTGCGTGTGCGCGCGCGCAAACTCTTTCTATGACACCATAGAGATATGATTGTAAGTCATTACACTATGCAATATATAAATGTGTTTAATGGTTCATAACAATAATTGAATACCACAATCTGACATAACCTTTTGATGATTAACTGAATGATGCACATTTTACTAATGTTTCCCTAATAAACTAGCTTAAAGTCACTTATAATCACATTGTAATGCTTTATAGCAATGATTTTTAATGCATCATAAAAAGATTACAATGTATTACATCTACAGTTGTACAGGGCATGTAAATCACGTCTGTCGAGTTGTCTGTGTGTCACCAAGAGCCGGAGGAAGATGGAAAAAAATTCCACAGTGTTGGAAAGGGAGCGACCAGTGTGTGTGTGGGTCTTTTTAGAAAGTGTGTTTCACATCATTAAGGGAAACATGGAGAAAGAGTGGTGTGTGTGTGTGTGTGTGTGTGTGTGTGTGTGTGTGTGTGTGTGTGTGTGTGTGTGTGTGTGTGTGTGTGTGTGTGTGTGTGTGTGTGTGTGTGTGTGTGTGTGTGTGTGGTAGCCACAGGCTTCCAGAGCAGCCTGATAATGAACACATTGATCTGGTACAGCAGAGAGGAAAAGGACAAACCTCTGAGTATCGATGGCGTCTCTCCTCCCGCTCCGTTATTTCTGAGTCTTTCATTAATAGCTGCTGTTTGTGTTATTTATCTCTCATTCTGCGTCTCCACGTTTGTTTATTTCATTTACACCTTTTGATTGCTTTTTTTTTCTTCTTATCCTCACTTATTAGGTTTGTTTACACATGTAAATTATAGATGAAGAAGACATCAAACAGAAAAATAAGGGGATCATTTCTAAAGAAACGGTCTAATAAACAACCTTTAACGGTAACAACAACAATCTGAACTTCTCTTCAGACTTTTTTTTTCTTCTTTTCTACCTTTTGAACTTGTCAGACTTCATGTTAGCGAGAGAGAATCGGGGTTGATGCCGCGCTCATGTCTGTGAGGTAAATCAGGACGATGCTAGTAGCTGCTTAGCTTAGCTTAGCTTAGCATAATGTGGACTTAAAAGAAGATATAATGTTGGTTAGTAAGCTAAGAGGTGCTGGGAGGCAGATGTTATTACCTTTGGATGGCTGTTACCTCGTGAAGTCAAAGCTCAATTTTCGATGGTATACAACAATATGACAATATCCAGATTTCATATGGCTGCTTGTTTTCCTCAAGGACACATATTGCAATACAGTTCTTGAGCCAGAATCTATAAATGAAAGAAGAGATGTTTCTGAAGTCATATTGCAGTCACTGGTTGTGCAGCTGCAGAGCACGATCCCCTCTCCTCCCTGCAGCAGGTGGCTCAGGATATCGTGTCACTTTGTATGTGTTCGCCTCAGAAAATGAAACTCTCTCGTTGCTGGAAATGTTTTGCCTGGAAAGACGTTCACAGTTTTGTCTCTCAATATCTCAATATTAATGGTGCCTTTTTAGCTCGAGACGAAGCAGAAGATGTCTCTGAAATATATTCCGTGTTGAGTAGCGTTACATGTAATCAGATAATACAAAAGAAGTCGTTTAAAATCATATATATGATATATATATTGCTTCTCTCTGTATAAATCCCATTTGAGTTCTATTAGTTTGACAGACATGCTCTTCATTGATCGCTCTCTGGTTACGATCTACGTGGAAGTGTGTTTGGTCTCGTGCTCCACTTCCTTCTCGCATCACGTGATTCCTGAGTGACAGCGCTGCAGCAGATATTTCTCTCAGCTAAACGCCCACATTGTGCTTGTGAATCCTGTCCATCTGTGTGTTACACTTTGCTGTGTGGTTGGTTGTGTGTGTGTGAGACGATATATAGATAGTGAGGCCGGGCGTACAGGCCGCTGCTGTACACCTGATAGCCAGGAGGTCCTTGGGGGCCTCTGGATCGATGCACATTTATAAATAAAAAGGATATTTGGATGCGGGGTCATGACAGGCAGGGCTTTACTTCTTTTTAAATGCCCCTAAGACTCTTTGGGTCACATGCAAAGACTGTTTTAGCAAACTTTAAGAAATAATCTTTCCACACAGTGTACGTTCCTTCAGCCTCTACCTTCCCTCAGGGACAGAAGGAAACCTCTACAGCTGCTGCAAGGCCATATTAGCATATCATCCTTTCACTGAATCCCTTCAACTAACATTTCTGCTTTTCTTTCTACAAATCTCTCTCTCTCCCCCCCCCCCCCACATTGGTAAAACGAGCTAAGAAGAGGTAACAAATCTAGTAATGAAATTAACTCCAACAATTACGTCTCTCTCTCTCCTTCCTCAGTCACTCTCCCCATCTTTGTTAATTTAGAGAATTAATTGGCGTGATAATACTTCAGAGGCAAACAAAGGACAACAAAATATTAACAAATGTAATTACTTTCATGTGTTGACTTGCTGCTGTGTGCGTTTCTCTGGTGAAGCTGAGATTATGCAGTGTTTGGCGTGCTCTATTGTTAGAAAGTGGTTTTGGTGTCGCCACCATTTGTGCGTTCACCACTGTGTGTGTTCTGTTCAACACCGAAGCTCTGAAGCGATGTCTTCAAAAGAACTGCTCTTTTCTTTCAAGTGATTTTCTTTCCGTTTGTGTAAAACGCTCATTAAAGAAGACGACAAATTAAAATCCTCCCTCTCTGTCTCTCCATCTCCAGACCAACATCCCGTTCCTGCAGAATGTCTTTTCCAACCACCAGTTCCTCAACTCCACGGTGGACACGCAGTTCATCGACGAGAACCAGGAACTCTTCAACCTCAAACCCACTCAGAACCGAGCCCAGAAACTACTGCACTACCTGGGTCAGTGTGGACGCAGCACACACACACTCTGCGTTAACAGTTCATCTTTACAGGATGCTCAACATATTACAAACTGACTCTGTTTTTATGCTCCTATCCAGGTCATGTGATGGTAAATGGACCGACCACACCCATCCCAGTCAAGGCTAAGCCATCCTCCATTGACCCTGTCATCCCTCCTGTCACCATGGGTATGTCAATCAAATGCCAGCCAGCCAATCACAATGCATAATTCAAGATCTATCGCACATGCAAACCAGGTTAAGTCATGAGTCACATTCTTTCATTGACTGACACCAATGCATTAAAAGCAGTTTCTACTATATTTAAAAAGCTGTGTAGTTCTGTGTGTAGAGCAATGTGTCCACCAGCCACTGATACTTTAACACTCTTTAAACTATTTTTAAAAAGTCTCACGAGACAATGTTACCATAATAATGCCACAATGCATCTTCTTAATTGCGTTTATCTTTTTTAGACTAATTTAGCAAGGTGCTGCCACTGCAAGGGTTCAGGGTTCCACTTCTCCTCGGGCAACCGTGCTAAAGAAGTAAACACTTGTGTACCCGGAGGGCACTTTGGATAAAAGCACCCGGCGAATGACAAATGGGCTGTCGAACAGTCCGATGGCTGTGGGCGGGAAAGGCCTTCCTAAATGGCTCAGTTTAGCACTCAGGGAGGGAAGGGGTTTGGCCCAGGGTGCTCTGCTGAGCTGTGAGTACAGCGGTGAGAGGGTGCACTTCATTGTTTGTGAAAGCAGAAGTTGTTCTATGCTTCTCAGCCTGCTCTGCAGCAGCAGCCCTGGAGTCTCGCAGGCCGACGGCCAAGCTGAGCTCTTTGACGAGCTTGTTGAGTAACTTGGAGTCTCCGGAGTCGAGCTCTGCTGGTTGTTTTGTTCAACACCTTAACTTTAGTGTCTCAGTGAGTTTTGAAAGGTTCAACTAATGCTCTAATATAAAAATACTCTTTCAAATAGGGCTGCATTGATGGTTTGGTCTATAAAATGTCACAAAATAAATAAGTTTCTCTTCAAATGTTTAGGTTTGGCAGTCCAAAACCCAAAGAGATTCACTTTAATGTGATATAAAACGGAGAAAAGCAGGATACTTATATTTGGAGGCTGAAAACAGCATTTCCTGACGTTTATGCATGAAAACTGACCAACTATTATTAAAATAGTACATTATTCATCTGTTGATCGACTCATCGTTGCATCTATGAACATAATGATTAGATGTGCTCAGCTTTACAAGTGAATGTGTTTTAGAAACATTACATTATGTAGAAGGCTTATTTCACTTGAAGCCTGTCTCTGTGGCCGTTTTGCAATGATGCCTTTTCTGTCCTTTTCCTCTGCGCTCCCAGGTTTATTTTTGTACGGGGTGCAAACTGCCATGAATTTCTGCAGCTGCTCCTTTTGACAGCAACAAAATAGTCAGCTGTATCAATCTGACATGTTTATCACCACCCTGTTCTGCCTCACTACATACCGCAGCATGCCAAGTAAACACGAATCTATAACAAAATAATGTGAATAATATGAATCCTAATCAGGCATAACTAATCAAAGCTGACATCTGAGAACCGCGCACAGTGAAACGGAATGGAGGAAAATTGGAAAGAATAATCTGCGGTGTTTGTGTACGTCTGCATGTGAGTGAGCGAGGCGCCGTGCCGTGCTTACCCTCCTCTTGTCTACTTATGCAAATCTTGTGTTGACACAGCTATCATGGCCCGCCCCTCTTATTGCAGCAAACACACATGCATTTAATCTTGAAACTCACACAGACTTGTACTGTACTGAGCTCCCTGTTGTGTACATGCCCCCACTTACCTACTGTAAGGGGCTGATGAAGTATGCAGCACAGGCGCGCACGCAGCCATACCTAAAGCCTAGTAATGAGATTTGTAATGTGCTTATATCCTTTCTTTCATTCGACGGAGGAATTGAGAGAAGAGAGGGATTAGGCCTGTATTATCACACTGTGTGGAGGGAGGGACACAGGCGTGGAAGGAGAAAGGGGTTATGAAAGGAGAGTGCATGGCAGTTTATAATCCCTATATGTAGAGAACACGGTCACGGTCGCAGGCAGGGAGATATGATGGATGAAATGATCGAGATACATATATTAGGGAAGAGGGAGGATGAGGAAGAGAGTAGTGAGGACTATGCATGAAACATGTCACGATTATCCCAGATAAAATAATTGCGGTTCACAATGTTATCCCAAAGATATGCTTAAACTCTTAGAATGGCACTAAAAACATACTGGAATCACTTTTTCTTAAGAAGCAAGAGTTTGTATTGCATCACAGATAGAACACATCTTTGTTGTGACATAAGACATAAAGTAATCATAAATCATAAGGCCCCCTGCATAAATAAAGAGGAAAATAAATCACTGTAGGAGTCCTTTATTGGAGGATATTGATGGATGGAAGAATTCAGTTGCGTAAAATGCCAAGACCACTAAAAGTATTCAAATTGTTTATTATTTATTTATTTAAGTATTTAATAAATAACTTTACAAAACTGTGCAATAAATCCCATATTTTCTAACGTTTTGGTCGCCTGCTGAACGGCCATCTCTGTGAAATACAGAGCGCTTGACATTCCCCGCATGTGTGTGTTGTAGCTGCTGCTGCGGGCCAATCACACGTCACATTACATCCAAGGCAGCCAGCAACACTATACAAATGGCCTTTTTTCCTAGATCTTTGTATGAAAAGACATCGAATGAAAGTATCGTTTGACTGGAGACGTTTTGATAATACTTGATACTCATCACATCTACAGATTAGAAAGAGTTCCCTCCACCCTGAGAGGAAAGTGTTCCTGTAATAAAGGCTGACTGTCCTAAAAACATGTTAACTACTGAAAGGCCATTATTTTCTAATTAGGATTTGTAGTGTAAAACGTTCCCTGTGAAGACTGATTGCCGGAGCTTCATCGATGGTATAGAAGTACACCTTGTTCCAATTATTGTCTGGATTTATTTAATGGAGGACATCTAGAGGTTAATCACCAGATGCCTCTGAGCTAGCTTTAGGAATAATGACTAATAAAAATGACAGACTGCTTTCCTGCTTCCAGTTGTGCGCTGCATTTCCATTCTTAGGATTAAGGTAGAAGAGTAGTTTGTGGCACAAAATCCAAAATCTGTGCACAAATGGACTAAATGTCTTAATAATTTTCTGTTTCTACTCGTCTTTCTTTCTCTGCCTCGACTTTTTGATGCTTTCATTAGCAATCTTCAAACAGAAATGACTGTGTTTGTTATTTGTTTGCTTTTGTTTAGCTCCCAAACTCATTTCCAGGTAAAAATGACTCATAAAGAGTCTTAAATGTGGCTCTCTGAAAGCTCAAGATACTCCGGGTGTGTGTGCTGAAAAATAACTTATTTTTGTCTTTGTTCTTAAAAGCAATTTCTAAACAGTTTGTTTGTTTCACCCCTCTCATACAACTGTGGAGGGAAAACAAATCCTGTCCTTGAACAGTACTGCCAGTCAAAAGTTTTACAGCAGGCTGCGTTTAGGCAGTTATAGTAAAGGGCAGGTAACAACTGGACAGACATGTGGGCAGACATGTGGGCAGACATGTGGGCAGACATGTGGACAGACCTGTGGGCAGACATGTGGACAGACATGTGGACTGACATGTGGGCAGACATGTGGGCAGACATGTGGACAGACCTGTGGGCAGACATGTGGACAGACATGTGGACTGACATGTGGGCAGACCTGTGGGCAGACATGTGGACAGACCTGTGGGCAGACATGTGGACAGACATGTGGACTGACATGTGGGCAGACATGTGGACAGACATGTGGACTGACATGTGGGCAGACATGTGGACAGACATGTGGGCAGACATGTGGACAGACATGTGGACAGACATGTGGACAGACCTGTGGACAGACCTGTGGACAGACATGTGGGCAGACATGTGGGCAGACATGTGGACAGACCTGTGGACAGACCTGTGGGCAGACATGTGGACAGACATGTGGACAGACATGTGGACAGACATGTGGGCAGACCTGTGGACAGACCTGTGGACAGACATGTGGACAGACCTGTGGACAGACCTGTGGACAGACCTGTGGGCAGACCTGTGGACAGACCTGTGGACAGACCTGTGGACAGACCTGTGGGCAGACATGTGGACAGACATGTGGACAGACATGTGGCCAGACATGTGGGCAGACATGTGGGCAGACATGTGGGCAGACCTGTGGACAGACCTGTGGACAGACCTGTGGACAGACATGTGGGCAGACATGTGGACAGACATGTGGACAGACCTGTGGACAGACCTGTGGGCAGACATGTGGACAGACATGTGGACAGACATGTGGACAGACATGTGGGCAGACCTGTGGACAGACCTGTGGGCAGACATGTGGACAGACATGTGGACAGACCTGTGGACTGACATGTGGGCAGACATGTGGGCAGACATGTGGACAGACATGTGAACAGACTTGTGAACAGACATGTGGGCAGACATGTGGGCAGACATGTGGGCAGACATGTGGGCAGACATGTGGGCAGACATGTGGGCAGACATGTGGACAGACATGTGGACAGACATGTGGACAGACATGTGGACAGACATGTGAACAGACATGTGGACTGACATGGGCAGACATGTGGACAGACATGTGGGCTGACTTGTGGGCAGACTTGTGGGCTGACTTGTGGACAGACTTGTGGACAGACATGTGGACAGACATGTGGGTATTTGTGCAACTGGAGTATTCATTCTCAAATCTGCTCCAACTTTCTTCTGCTTCATCAGAGTCGGCCTGAAGACATCCAAATGGTCATAGCGCCAACTGCTGGTAACAGGAAGTTAGCCTTATGTGACAAACATCATCCGATTTACCTGAAAATTACATTGTGATGTCTACACAATGACACACATATAGAGCAATACAATTTCTAAGTGTGTGTTCTCCAGCCCCATGTAGTGCACACAGCAAGTGGTGCGAGAATCGCAGGTATGTCATTTCCAGCACATCACACTCCATGCAATACATAATGTTCACTCGTGCGCGCGGTCTCCTACGGTCACGGCAATGCACTGCAGCATCAGCTGGCGTCCCGCCAGAACCCTGACGTGCGTGTATGTGCGAGTACACGTTCATCGCTGCTTGCAGCTTTAATGTTGGTTGAAATTGGTTGGTACTAGCTTACGTAAGCACACGCCATGTTTTGTTTCACAGGAAGAAAAGATGATTGGATTTCGATACAAAAATACGAATTTTCTGTTTCTGCTGTGTATGATCACATACACATTAATCCACTCAAACGCTGACTACCTTTCTATAGGAAAGTATCGCATGCATAGGTCATTGTTTAGTCACTGTAGTCTCAGTAAAGATGTCCTCATTTCCTCTCCATTGTGTCAAAGAGAGGTAGAAACAGAGAAAGCTAGTTTGTAAGACTGCATGAGAAAGACTTTGAGTATAAATCATCTCCCTGTGTGTGTAGGTGTGTTCCCCAGTCGGCCGTATTATGCAAAGATCTTGATAAGTTCAAAGTGTCTGTATCTATTTGCTACAGCGGTGTGATTTCACAGAGCTCATCTAGCCTCTGTGTGTTTTTCCACGAGTGTCTGTGTTCACATGTGTGGACAAATGTGTCCACATCAGCGTGTGTGAGGAGTTCATTGTGCTCATGCTGGCCATGGAGACAATTACAGCAGAGATCATTTGTTTTCAGGGAAGAGGTACAATAAAAGGTCAAGAGCCAATATTCAGCTCTGCAGCGCGAGAGGAACAGATAGCACCTCGTGCACTAGTCTAATTGATTGATGATTGCACACACAGCAGCAAAAATGGATCCCAATTCCACTCCCAATATTTGAATGCCTTTGATTGTGCTCGTGTTAAATTGCCTGGCATGGAGAGGAAAGAGAGGAGGGTTAGGACAAAAGATCTCTGTAATGTCTAATGTTTGTTTTGAGCACTATTTAGCTTTTATAAACTGGAAATGTAAACATCTGTCTCGGGGATTCCAGCAGTTGTTTCTTTGTTGCTTACTGTATGTGATGCAACAGTCTTGCAAGCTAACCAGAAACACTCATCTAATGCCAGCATGTCCAACATGCAGGGTTCCTCTGGGGCTGCATCCTACAAGGCTTCTGAAACATTTTTAATGTCTTTTCATGTTGTTCATCTGCGAGCTTGCTTTACTCTCGTCTGCTTTTAAGCTACGCCAGCGGCAGGGAGGGTAATGACGACCACTAGTCCACACTGAGATAACTTCAGGATAGATTGCTATGAAGTTCAGTAGAGACATTCATGGTCTCCAGGGGATATATCCTACCGTGTTTGGAGATCCCCTGACATTTTATCATCAACTGGATGGATTGGCGCTATTTCTTATATAGATATTCACGTTCTGCAGAGGATGCATCCTAATTACTTTCTTGATGACATTTCCTTTGTGTGCTTTCGTGAGGTTTGCATGTGTGGTTCTGAATGAAATATCTCAACAGCCATTGGATGGATTGCCATGGAATTTGGTACAGACGTTCACATGCATCACAGAATGAGTCCTAATGAATGTGGTGATCGCCTGACATTACCAGACATACTATATATTTATATATATACATATATGGTGTTTAGTAGCTGTTAGTGTGCAGAAACTAAACTGAGATGTGTTCATCAACATGTTGCATGTGAATAAAGTCACAGTTAGTGTTTGAAGACTATTGGTCGTCATCGTCTTATTTTAGTCATGGAAATAAAAGGTTGTTGACGAACACATTTAGTCATAGTTTCTGCTGGATTTGAGACTAAAATGTTATATGGAAATATATAAAGCATATCAATATGTTAGAGAACATAGGTTAAAACGGGTAAAAATATATATTTTCAATGTTATTCATCTGGAGATGCCTCCACACTTTTGAAATGATTACATAAACATGCAAAGCTTAATTCTTTTTGTTGCTTGCTGGTGAAATTTTGGGACCTTAAACCGTCTTATGAGTCACTGTCAGCAGGAGAAATACATTTTTACAAATTGTGGGTGGTGTGTCTAATAAGCCGGCTGCTGGGCTTATGTTGCTGTATTTGAGCAGCAACGAGAAGCATCGGCCGCCTCATTAGTGGAAGTTATGACAAACGCTGGACTTGTCAACTGCTCGACCTGAGATGGAGCACAGTGTCAATAACATCAGTTCACCAGCTCGCCTGCCGTCTTCTTAAATTGATGTAAATCATTCATCTCGCAGCCACTTAAGCAGCGTCTGAAGTCAGTACAACACTAAATTGGATACATTTTAGGGCTTCCCAAATATCTTGTCCACCTATTCAAAACATATGTCACTCCTTTTGTTAGCACATGGTTGTCATTTTCGATCTGCGGTTTATGAAAGCTACATGAACAATTATTAATATTCAGGCCTGGAACTAACAATTATTTTCATTATCAATTAATCTGCTTTCAGGAAATAGTGATAAATGTCCATTCCAGTTTCTCAAAGTCCAAGGTTATGTCTTTATGTCTTTGTTTTGTGAGTCCAAAACCCAAAGATTTCACTTTAATGTGATATAAAAGAGAGAAAAGCTGAAAATATCCATATTTCAGAAGCTGGAAACTGTATTTTGACATTTTTTACCCATTTTCAGTGAGTGGATGATTAAGTATCTGCACAATCTGGTAGTTTGGAACATTTTAAAGTCTTCACCCAGCATCTGATTTCTCACAAATTGCTATTTTACATGTGCTGTATAACCACAAAAAGGAATTGGCCTTCAATTTCCCCTCCGTGTCACCGTCCACATTAATCTTCTTTTCCATATTTCTCTCTCTACCTCCTTCCCTAATAGGCGACCCTCCACTAGGTTTCCGTGACGTGTTGCTGCGTGATGGTCCTGAGGGATTCGCCAAGGCGGTCCGCGCCCACCAAGGTCTGTTGCTAATGGATACCACCTTCAGGGATGCCCACCAGTCGCTCCTGGCAACCAGGGTTAGGACCCACGACCTGAAGAAGATCTCGCCGTTTGTCAGCCACAACTTCAACAACCTTTTCAGCCTGGAGAACTGGGGAGGTGAGTCTGCATAAAACCACAAATTATCATTTCTATACCTTTTGTACAGACCAATAAGCTAATTAAGAGCTAGGTTAGCAGTTTCCCCCTGCGTCCAGTCTTAATGCTAAGCTAAACTGACCATCTCCTTGTTCCGGCTTTGTTTTTTAGCATACAGACTATAGACTGTACAAAAGTAGTGGGCATTGGTCCACCGGGACGTCTCCCATTGGTTGGTTGATTACTGTTTTGAAGCCTCAAATTTGGTATTTTGACCATTGCCAGTAACATGTTTACTGAGGTAATAAATCAAGCGAGAAGTAGAGTCATTTTCTCATAGACTTCCATACAACTGGACTTCTTTGTGCAACCAGAGGAGTCTCCTCTGCTGGTCGTGAGAAAGAACGCAGGTGTGGCTTCACTTTTCACATCCTGAAGTCGTCCAATGGTGCAGGGGGGAACAGACACGAGAGCGGCATCAGTCTTAGTTGCACAACAAACTAAAGCGACACCATTATTTGACACTTGGAAGTCTACCTGAGGAAATCTCCATAATAAGTGATCTCATGTAAGCTTGGCATGCAGTTCCCTTTCAGATGGTTATCATGTTAATTACACTCTTTGTGTTTGCACTCCCATATGTTAATGTGTCTGAACAGCCATGCCTGTTCTCCATTTTCTTCTCATTCATGTTGTAGATCTTTTCCATGTTTGATGGCGGTGATTGTACCTCTTTTGTTCTTCTTGTTTGAAGTGTGGAAATCTTGTGCCATTGAAAACGTATCTCGTGCATCCAGTCAGTCAGTCTTCAGCAAGTCAAGTCTTCAATAGACAATCACTGTACCCTTTCCTGCTCGTGAATGAATAGAGAAAATCATGCGTTATTGAAACTTCTCGAGGCATAAACAGTCCAACAGTGTCCTTGTATAATATGCAATTACACTGGAATTGGCCAGAGAACAAAAACTACGCGTCTCATGTTTAAACGTTTGGCGACGAGACCAATTATCAACACTTGTTGATAATAGCCCGATGTGAAGAGCAGTTGTTATGAACCGGTTTCAAAGAATACATTCAGTTTTCCTGTTTGAACTCTTAGAACACACATTTGTGGAAGAGATATGCCCAGTGAACCTCTTGAGGTTGAAACGTTTAATTTAATGCTCAATTATAGTAAACCAGTCAGAGTGATTGTGCTTATATTACGTGGAGCGTTGGAGTAAATCACAAACATGAGAACCAAACAACAGAGGCCTAAAGTAACAAAGCTTCCTGTTTGTGTGTGTGGAATGTGCTCGTCGTTAGATGGTTGAGCAACGTGAGGAATAAATAAAAATGCAAGGAGAGGCTGCCCAGCGACGCCTCCTCGGTGCTGTAAACGCTTTTCTGAGATTAAATTCCTCCCGGTAGCCGATTGTGGTGCACCAGTTAGGAGAAAACAATATATTTCATTACTGTGGGAGAGCACTTTGAGCATATTAAGCAACCGTCTACTCATCTCACGTTTGAACAGATAAAAAGGTTTTCAGCAGAAATGAAACATTGAGGAGATATCCGGGTAGTAAAGACTGAAACGCCAGTATAGCGGGACGTTCGTGCCACACTGACCAGAGAAAGATGGTGTAAATTCAGCTCAGCCGTGTTTGAGCAGTTACATTAAAAGTAAATCTTTGAAGAGAGACTGAAAACTCTGTGAACTCAGTTCATCACTCAGGAGGAAAGTGTTGAATAGGTGCCAGTGAAGCTCCTTCTCTCGCTGTCTCATTATACTGGGAGCCAGTTCTGAAAGTGCTTTGATTAAGAGACATAAATGCCTTTTTCAACATGTCATTATCTCCCACTTGAAGACCTAAAATAAAGACGTCCAGCATTTTTCAGCCCACACCGACATTAAAATGTTGTTTACCATCATTTATAATCGTGCAGTGACACAACCTCTCTTTACTTCTGAGGATGCTTCCACTCTGCCGGCGTCTCACTGGGTTCGCACACAGTCCGATCGTTTAGGCTTTCAAACTCTGACAAATGTCCTTTAAGGAAGGGGAAGCTCACCGCACAGTCAGACATGTCTATATGTTTCACTAATGAAAGAGCACAAACTGAGCTCTCTATCAGGTTCCTCTCACTATTTCTCGTGGCTTCATCTGTGGGAGAAACAGGAAACTGTGCAAAACAGTCAATAAAATCTGATAGAAGGCTTTGAGACCATTTTATGGCTGAGCCTTCAATATGTTAATTTTCTAGGAGCTTCCTGTCTTATCGTAGTTTATGAAAGCCTGAACCAGTGGCCCATTTAACTGCAGTTTCCAAACTAAATCTATAATTGGGGTCGTATTATGCTTCAATACGAATGATTATAAAGATACATTTAATAAGGTTTGGGCAAAAACAGTGAACATGTGCTTTTTACAGTGAGATCACATAATGTCATCACTTTCTTCTTCAGGCGTTAACTGACTTCCTGCTATACAAAGTGTAATTATGTGAGTTAAACACTCATCCTTTTAGCGTTTGCCGCAGCAAAAGTAAACACTGTGGAATAATCTGGCCTGTTATGATAAAACAACAAGAGAAAGGTGAACACGTCTTCTAGACTCTCATGAAGCTGCTCTTTGAGTTGCAGTGGGAGTCGACTTTTGAAAGCTCTTAAAGTTTGAGCGGCGTTCTGTCTTCAGACAAAGTGAAAACACTCGTCTGCCATTTATAGAACGACGGCAGATGTCCATTGAAATCAAATGTAAAAGAGGAACCTCTTGGTGTAATGGGCTGATATTATGAGCCACGAGCATCAGATTGTCTCAGTTATGAAAAGTTGCAGAGAAGTGAATCATGGAGGAGAAATGTGCTCGTGGATCCTCTCGAGGCGTCGCGAGTTCCTGCCTGAAACCATCGAGTCAGAGAAAACAGAATAGTTCTTTCTCATAATTATTTAAACACTTAAAGGCTAAATACATTTAGAAATATATCCCCCTGAATCCTGCCTGCAGTTTGTAATAGTTTGTATTAATATGCTTCCTGTGCGTATTAATATTTAGATGTTCATTTGACTAGTTAAGAAGGAACAACACATTTAGAAGTGATGGATTTTCCATCAGGCAAAAAGAAGACAAATTATCTTTTCTCATGACATTAAAAGTTTATTTCAATTGGTTGTTTTTGTGATTCTTAAACACAAAAATAGTCAGTATTTATATATATATATATATATATATATATATATATATATATATTATATTATATATTTTTTTTTTAACTTTAGACAGATTTTTAAGGCCACAAATAGGGATGTGTTAGTAAAGTCTAAAAGAACAAAATACAAAGTGCTTTTCCTTGATTTTATCATTTATTTCTTTGTGTTTTATACATTTCTAACCGCCCGAGGAGGAAGATTACCAGCCCGTCTTAATGAATCTCGGTGTACGGCTGTAGCGTCGGCCATTTGTGCTTCATTCGGTTTCTTTGGAATAATCAGGAAGTTCCTGATCTAGTAGGAATATCAACTCAGAAACAGCTTTTTTTGTTGTCTTAACGCTTTGAGTGATAAAAACAACAACACATCTTCTTTGTGGCGTCCATGTTGTTTCAACATTACGACTTAAAGCTTGTGAACACGCCGCAGTCGGAGCACATGAAGGCTCCGGTCTGCTGTTTTATTTGATGCCTTGTGTCTCTTCTGTCTTCCTCTTTCCCTTTGGAAGTCTGAAGCCCAAACAGACGCATCATTATGTTATTTATAAGACTTGATCAACTGATTCACCAGATGAGGAGCTTCCTTCACTTTGCCTTCAATACCCAAAGTTCCCAGATTTACACTACACTAGTTGCCATCTCTCTTGCCTGATATTGATTTAGGTTGTGAAACACAAATTAGACTACCATGCTGCAGTGAAGAGTTCAGCTCCAGCACGCACTGTTCCACAAGGACAGCTTGTAATTGTACATCACTAACTGGCCATAGGAGGAATAACTACCAAGTATATAATACACTTTTATTACAGAGTGATAAGAGAGAGTGGATATTACACTGCTGAAATCACACAGAGCAAAATAAATGACTATAGAGATGACCCTTGTGAGTATTGAACGCTGTTAGCTGGCACATTGTCCCTGTTCAGGAATATTTACAAATATTACACAAAGTGGTGTTAGACAGGGAATACAGTGTTGCTTTCGCATGTTGCAGCTGCTTCCAGGCAGAATGAATCACCGAAGAGATTAAGCCTGTGAAAGGCCTTTGAGGATTAACTCCCTCCCTGATATACTGTTCGTCCCAACACCATCAAGATACTGTAATATAAATTAGGTCACATAATGTATCTATATGCTTTCCTCGTATCTATTTCACACTTGGCAAATTTATCTGATGGTAAAGCTGCAGATTCTTAATTACTGTACACGGATGTTTGCATCTTCCCTTTGCCAGTGTTAAGGACCGAGTCTTCTGGTGCAGGCTGCAGACACACGAGCAGGAACAGCCTGACCAGCAAGATCAACCAATCCACAGTGATTAAGTGCGATCAGAGACATAAACATTGATCTGACGGGATGAACTGTCTGATGCATCACAGCCATAATTGCACACTTAAGCAAAAATGCTGATAACTGCAGAGGTGTGTGTGTGTGTGTGTGTGTGTGTGTGTGTGTGTGTGTGTGTGTGTGTGTGTGTGTGTGTGTGTGTGTGTGTGTGTGTGTGTGTGTGTGTGTGTGTGTGTGTGTGTGTGTGTCTTATAGTTGTTCATCTTTCCTTTTCCATCAGGGGCTTTCCTTTATAGGTTCGACGGCTATATAAGTTCATTTTATGGAACTTAATTTTACCACCAGGGGAAATTTGGATGGAGTAAAGAGTTTGTCAATATGATACAGTAAAAACCGTTGTATTATTGAGTTCTGTGCTGAATGTACTCTTACCCCAAACGTACAGAAGACTGTACAGACGATCCCAGGTGACCGTTTGTACAAAAATAAGCAATTTCACCCTCTTTCTTTAAACATTACATGGGTTGTTGAATACATTACTGGCAATATGGGCTCGATTTCATCTTGCTCCCTGATTCATTTCAGCTCGTCGTGACAGATTGTAGGCTGCCTCTCCTTCCTAAAGGAGGGAGGCTCCAGCAGAGCCCGGGCCTAATGTTCGGATACTGTGGGACCAGCTGCCAGTCTTCATTCCTGCCGTCCAATTATTAGAGTAGATTCCGCCTCCCTCAGCGTGTTGATAACTCACACGCTATAATGCATTAACACTAATATTTTTATCATCAGATTGGAGTCATGAAATGCTGATGTCGGCTAAAATTGAAATCGGGGGAGTAAAAAATCAAATGTATTGAGGAGGGTATCGGGGACAAAGCAGTTGTGCTTAGTATTCTCTCCGTGTCCAAATGTACGAGTGCGCCGAAAATGAAATTTAATGATGGCAGTGTTGGATCAGCAGAAATGCACTGGAGGCTTCAATATTTCTGGCTGATATGATAAACGGGTATGAGATTCACTAATCTAGTCCCCCAAGAAAGGGAAATGAGAGATGGCTATCTCTTTTTTTAGCCTCTCCCAATGAAACATGTCTCAGATTTTTAAAGTGACTTCAGAATGAAATGATGAAAGTGTTAGGATGAACAATGAATGTGCGAGTATCATCACGTATTTAATTTCAGCATCTATTAGCGTGTGTTTGTGGGTAACGTGACGCGTCTGAAATATTCGTTTTTCAGTGTAAACTTGAGATCAAAGTTGTGACGAGACATAAACTGTGTGTGTCTGTCCGTGTGTGTGTGTGTGTGTGTGTGTAGGTGCTACATTTGATGTGGCCATGCGTTTCCTGTCTGAGTGCCCGTGGAAGAGGCTCCAGGAGCTGAGAGCTTTGATCCCAAACGTCCCCTTCCAGATGCTGCTGAGAGGAGCCAACGCTGTGGGCTACACCAACTACCCCGACAACGCTGTCTTTAAGTGAGTAGCGCACACAAACACACACACACGTTACCCTGCCTAAAAAAATATATTACATTACAGGTCATTTAGCAGACGCTCTTATCCAGAGCGACTTACATTGAACTAAGTACAGGGACAGTCTCCCTGGAGCAACTCAGGGTTAAGTACCTTGCTCAGGGGTACAATGGTGGCATCGAACTAACGACCTTCTAGTGTTTTGTTTGGAAGGCGTACCACTAGACCACTAGGCCATCACCACACTATCTCCAATAATGCTGCAGAAAGGAACACACACACACACACACACACACACACACACACACACACACACACACACACACACAGCAGGTTTTAATGGGTCGATACACACACAAGTTTTTATGAATGCATTGAATGTTATACATATACGTGTTCAGTTTGTAAAATACATGCGAACAGATACTTTACAACACTTTTTTTAATTTGCTGAAAACGTTGCTATTGAATTGTTGGAAAGATGTTGTGGACGCCAGCTGCTGCTTCATTGTCTGTCACTTTCATATTATTTATCGACTTCGTTCATATTTACTTGTTTCTGAAAAATATTGAAAGTGAGCATTTTTGCCATCTGTGAATAATTATATGAACAATTCAGCAACACAATAGAAACGCAATCGCTCCCAACAGAAAACTAAATATCTTACAAAAACAATACACACACTCACAAATGATTTGCTGCAGAGCAAAACTGCACCTGCACTTCTTACAACACTACAAGACAAACACTGTTGTTTACTATACTATCACCAAATACTTTGTTTTAATCATACATCTCTGGTAACACTGTATATTTAGGTACACATAGCTTATTAGCATGCATGCTAGTAGCATATTGGCTGTTTATCAGTCGTTATAAAGCACTATGATGTATTAGTTTTATTGCCATGTAGGTGAATTGGTGCATCACAAAGACTTAGTAAGATACAAGTCAAATTAAAAATAAAAGCAAGTTTACATGAGATGGAGTATCCTTCATACAGGATTCCTCTCTCATGTAAATGTGTGTGTGTACATTAACATCATGATTACATGATCCTAACCAGAGTGTGTGATGTGAGCCCTGAGCGGATGGACACCACCTATATGCTATAAAGCGGTCTCTGTGTTCTGTAGCATGAAGCTGACGCAGCTGCTTTGTTTCTAAATATATCTAAATGTACGTTCTGTGCAACATCTACCCACAAAGCGTGCAGCTGACACGCTCAGTCGGGTCAGTTTGATGTGTTCCCGTTGCCTCCCGCTCACTGACTTCCACACATCACAGATACAAGTCGAGTCTTTAGGGCCATAAATACATCCTGCGTCTACACACATGCTCACACACGCCTCTGACACTTTTCCAAACGGATTCACAAGCTACCTCGATGATGTGTAGATGACTCATGTGGCAAACACACACACACTCACACAGACCTGCATGTAGTTCCACACAGACAAGGACACACACATGCAAGTTGCAATCCCCCTCACCTCAAATAAATGAGGAGTGGCTTTATGACTAATGCAGCTGTCCCCTCCTCCCGTTGAATCTCACACACGCAGACCTCCTGGTTCCTCTGCCCCCCCCCTCTCCGATCACATCCTCGTTATTTATCCCCACTTGTATAAGTCCCTTTTTATGCCTCCATTCATCTCTCTGCATTACACACTTCTTCCCCTCTTTTTAACTCCCTTTCTCTATCCCGAGTGCTCTTCATCTCCCCCCCCCCCTCACTCTCAGTGTCCCGTAGGGGCAGTACCATGGAGAATGTGCCCATGATTGTGATTAATGGTTTTGATCTGTTGGCCCGGCTCTCTCTCTGCCTCCTCCCTCTTATCTGTCATTTTCTCACCCGCGACGGTCTCAGTGCAGCAGCCCGCAGCCCAAGTGGCCCGAGTCACTGTCTTCCTTAACTAAATCAAGTTAAAGTGTAATTTAATTTAATTTAATTGATTTAAAGTGAATGTCTCAGGATCACAGTACACTCTGCAGCAACAAAAATTAAATATCTAATATGGCTGGTTGATCGCTAACTAGATGGACTTGTCACTTCCTCACACACACAGAGGTGGGAGAAGTACCACAGTGTGCACGTTCCCACAGCTCCTTGAAAGTTTGTGAATTTGATTTCTTTTACTACACATACTGCCGGGGTGCTTGTGAATTCCAAGGGATCAATAAAGTTTATATTAGTAATAATACATGATTATATTTTGTATTATGAATCTTCAAAGTAACTAAAGTTATCTAATAACTGCAGTTGAGCCTCTGAGATTTAGTTGAGGAGTGTAAAGCAGTACTGTACTTAAGTGAATGTACTTATTAACATAATGATGTCATCAGTCAGATAAGTATTACACGAGGTAGCCCGTGTAAACATTGTAGAGCTGAAGTACTGGACACTCAGACATTAGTAATCCTCTCAAGGAACAACATTAAGTGTCTCAATTTATTTACGAAAGCTCAGTGTGTGTAAATATTGCATTCACCCTAACAACGTAAAAATAGGCGCTCACCCCAGTTATGAAAAACCTGATTTAAAATAGCGAAGCCAAGGCAATAAGGAGGGATTTACCACACGCAGCTGGGATAATGAGGCGGGTATACATTTCTCTGCAGTCATTGTGGGCTCCTGCAGGCTGTGGAAGCTCACTTTTCATGGAAATACTGTGAATATTGTATTAACGCAGGTACAGTGGATATAAACAGCTTATCCCAACCCAGACGTGTGCTATTATCTGGGATACACTGTGCATGGAGACGCAGTTTGTTATTGTACGTGTGAGAGTGATTGTGTGAAACTCCCGTTTCCATTCCTGCCTCTGATTTTGAATGTGGATTTGTAATACCGTGTGTGTCTGTTATAACGGATCATCTCCTCTCCTTCCTCCAGGTTCTGCGAGGTGGCCAAGGAGAACGGCATGGACATCTTCCGCGTGTTCGATTCCCTGAACTACCTGCCAAACATGCTGCTGGGCATGGAGGCAGCTGGAGAGGCAGGCGGCGTGGTGGAGGCTGCCATCTCGTACACGGGCGACGTCTCTGATCCCATGAGGCAGAAGTACTCTCTGGACTACTACATGAAGCTGGCCGACGAGCTGGTCAAAGCTGGAACTCACATCCTCTGTATCAAGGTGAGGACATTATCAAATTAAAATAGGATCTAGTGTTTTAGATGTTCTTTTACTGCTTCTTCAACAATAAGACGAAGTTTGTCCGTCTGACATTTCGTCTTCAGTTGGTTTAATCCAAGCTGAAGCGCAAATGACCTTTTATTAATATTAATATTAATATTATTTAATTAAGGCCAGCTGCAGTGTGTGTGACTCCTGCAACAACCACCACTTCTATTTCTGTCACATGATGGTGCTACATCTACTGTACATCTACTGTAACAGATGTTCAAATATAAAAATAGATGAATACAATCTGGGTTTTCTAATAACTAGTTTCCTTAATGTGTCATGAAGTAAAAACCTTCTACTCACAAAACACATGCATGCATTTCGATTAGCCTTTTAATTAATAAAAAACATCAGTGCTGAACACGGCTGAAATCCTTCCGTCTCGCTGCGATTGAAATAACTTGTATATTTGAACCACTTTATCTAAATGAATATACCGATAATGCTCACATTGAATTAATTTCTTTATTCAAGCGTGACGGAATATTTTCAAACGTTAAAAAGATAAACTCCCACTCTACTGATGTGAACATCACGCGCAGCGGTGGCAGGCTCATAAAAGGCTTGCACGGCTAATGAGTTTAACTTTTAAAAGAGGAAATGAGCATGAATTATAACTTCATGGAGTGCAATGATCACCAAAGGGAGCGCAGCTGAACATCTGAGCTCTGTGAATGTTAATATCAATTAAGATTAATACGTAATCATCGCAACAGTGTTTGTGGAAAACCTCCAATATATGTTGTTGGTCTAAGTTATTACTTTCCATTACTTATTACTTTTTTAAAGAGTTGAGTTACTCCAGGACTGAATTATTTTGAGAATTTTACTAGTCCTTTCCGAGTCCTGATCACTTGAAGCATGTTGTTGTTTGAACATGTTCTTTCTGCTTCCATTGTTTTTGCTGTTTTATTTTTGATGCTTTTACTCGTTTTGTCTGTTTTGTCTGATCTGATCTCACCAGACCATCAGCTCTCTGTGGTCGGATGCAGCTTTCATGAGAAGCCTCAGGCCAGTGCTGCATGCACACGCTCACTAATGAGCTCTCAGACAGGTGGTTTATATCTAGTTATCATATCCAAAATCAAGATGTGTTGCAGAAAGCCACTGAAAACCCGATTAAGGGCGTCTGGATGAATGTCTGCTCCTCATGCATCCAGGACAAAGGCTTTTAGACATTTCTAAAAGAGAAAAGTCTTCGTAACATATGTAATATTTACCAAAACTATTAAGCTTAATGGAATCAGAAACAAATGATTTATGAATCGTGCTAAATGTCTCCTCGGTCTCTCTGTATTACCAGGATATGGCCGGCCTGCTGAAGCCAGAGCCCAGCAAACTTCTGATTGGCTCTCTGAGAGACCGTTTCCCCGATTTGCCCATCCACGTGCACACACACGACACAGCTGGAGCCGGTGTGGCCGCCATGCTGGCTTGTGCCGAGGCTGGAGCTGACGTAGTGGATGTGGCTGTGAGTATTCATCCTGTCTGTTCTGCAGAGATTAGCTGCATATAGACACACACACACACACACACACACACACACACACATGATCCCCTCCAGGCGATAGAAGGCCTCATAAAACTATCTAATAAACTTGTATTTTCTACTAATTTATGAAAGTACTTCACATGTGTGTCATGTCACCAGTAACAACTGCTCTATACATTAAACTGACATAACACTCGGTGCACCCACAACTCATCCTAACCACATAAACAAATATTTCCTCTCGCTTGCTGCAGTTTTGCAAAGACGGAACTATTGTTGAGTCCAGGAACATTTCTCTTACCGTGTTCACTGACGCACGCTGCCAGCTTTGGGAGTTTCATTAAAACAATTGGCTGCTACTCGCAGCTTTGGGCCGGTCTGCTGTTCAGTTCTGTGTAACGCTGTATGAAGGGCAGCGGAAGCGTCCAAGACTTAAAGGTTTTAAAGGTTAAAATCTCTTTCGATGGGAAACTTCTGTTTTTGTGCTTTATTCCCATTTTAATAAAGCGTATGTGCACACAGATGTGTAGACATGTTGCTCCATGTACATACAATAGAGCCTCTAACCCGTGGACACACATTACACACGTTGACTGTTGGATGTTTCCATTGGTTTACAGATTATTGCAGAAAATAAGCTCTGTTGCAAACAAAAGTGTATGATGCATGTTCAGAAAGATAATCTTCACAAATAAAAAGCACATTTTTGAAGCGTAATTGACTAATAGACAAACTACACCACGGTCACATGACTTAATGTTCCCGACGAGCAGTCTCGCCTTTTTTAAGACTCGTAAAAGCTTCAAAATTCACGAGTGGCGTATTTGACTATTTTACCCGTTCAAAAAACCCTTTGACCTCGAGACGAGGGAAGTGACGTGGTGGATTCAGGACTCATTCCTGCAGCGCTCCATGATTAAGGCTTTTAGTCAAAGCTGATCACATTGAATGTCTTCTGCAGGTCGACTCTATGGCCGGGATGACCTCTCAGCCCAGCATGGGAGCCATGGTGGCCTGCGCCAGGGGGACCAAGCTCGACACCGGTAAGTCAACATCGACAGATTCAAACCTATCACAAGATAAGGATGCATTTGTTTCATAAAGTCTATCATAAAGAACGTATGTTGGAACAAACACGTTTGAATATGCACATGTGATCTCTGTTATTGAGACAGAACCTCTCTTAGATCACCAGTCTGACTCTCACGCTCTACACAAGGGCGGAAAGATCAGTAAACAAATCAATAAATGACCGAGCACGTCGCAAATTATGGCTCTAAACACCGACATATTCTGCAAAGTGAGAACGTAAACAGCCAATTATGAGTGGAAGATGGAAACGGACCAAAATAAAGATGCCAATAAAATCTAATGCTCTGGTAAACAAAACATTCTTGATGAACATTTCAGATAGTTGTGAGTGGAAGGCAGAGTTATCAGCAGATCCATTTGATGCTTATGGACCCATAAAGCTTGTAGCCATGAATAATGTGGTGGGAAATCCATCATAGCGTGCTCCGTTCTGGAACCTGCTGCACAGGACGGCCACAGCTTCTGCTTTGACAGCTGAGCAGCTCTCTGTGGAGCGTTTAGGGGTTAAAGGTTTTCCCCAAGGCGTCCCTGACGGGGTTGTTGGTTACACACTCGCTTTCCCTCTGTCTCTGTCAGAGGTCTGGCATTCTCAGTCTGCTCCCCGCTGCTTTATTCTATCTTCTCAGAAGGTCAACAGATAAGAAGCGGGATGGCTTTATAATGTGTTCATTCCCCTTTGGCTTTGCTGTTGTCCAGTTTGTTCTGCTCAGTCATTTTCATTCCTCCCAACTCTGGCCTCTGCCTCTGCACAGTGTGCAGTATATTCACGCTGCCTGTTGAAAAACTGCTTTTACCAATTAAACATGAAACCGGCTTAAGGAATTAAAAGTGATGGGATGTTTGCTGCTTAGTTATGTAGAGGAATGCTATTGGGAAAAGTGCGTCAGCTCCACTAACTAGATCTGATAGCTCATTTCCACTCAGTAATAGCTAAAGAGCTGCTAATTCTGTTTACGCTACATTTACACAACACAGCTAATGTACTGTACGCTCTGCTGCTGCAGTGCAGGATACTTTAAACTGTTTGTTATTGTCCAAATGTAGATTTCTGTGTCTGCACGTCCTCCTCGTGTTCTTCTCTGATGATGTCGGCACAGTTTCCTGTCTCCGGCCATCAGAGACATATTATTTCCCTTCAGTGCGGTTTTATATAATCATGTGGTTTAGAGAAAACACTCACGCTAATATTCCGTAGCACAGAACATGTTTTACTTTTCATTTTTGTATCTTTGAGGGAAATTCTACCTTAAAATATTTAAAAATATTCTTTATATGTTTACATTAATAAACGTTTAGCACACAGTTGAGTCATTGCACATTTCAAACTAAACAACCATGTTTATGTGCAATAACAAAAAAGAAAAATATTTTCTAAAAGAAACAAGTAAGTACACCAAAAATGCATAAAGGAAATAAATAATGTTATAAAATACATTTGTTATTTATGTTCCTTAGTTTCCTGTCTTCTCTGTCAGCAGCTCGTCAGATTAAATGACCTCAAACATTAAAACTGTTTGAATAGAAGTTTAATACCAAGCAGGTGTTTTACTGCAGCGGGTGTGTAACCCCACCCAGCACACCTCCACATCTGCACCATCATCAACAAGCTGTCCCGCTGGTGTCGAGGTGCTCTTTGTATTTCTGGGTCACTTTAGTTTCCAGCTCCTGATCTCCATCCAACATGAAGTCACGATTGTATTGGCAGTGACGCTGTAAAGCAGAGGACGACAGTAAACATGATGTTATTAGTCTCTCGGGGCTCTTTCAAACAAAATGGCTTTCTTTTCTAGGCTCATTGTTAAATATTGCTGCAGAAACCATCACACAGGGAGAAGAGGAAGCTAATGCTGGTACAGTCCATGAAGCAGCGCGGCAACAGAGCCATTAAGACGTGCTGTGTTCGGAGTCTGACGTGAGACTCGTGCTTTGAAAGGAGAAACTCCCTGTCGACGCGTTTAACCCACGGCCGAGCGCAACAGGTTCACGTCCGTTCTCTCGAGCTGGCAAATATTGTTCGGGGCAATGTAGAAAGCATGAGGGAGAGAAACTCTGCCATCATTTAGACGCAGTCCCTGTTAGTGACAGGATATCAATTTATGAGCACACAGTTCCCCGAAAAGAGAGAGAGAGAGAAGAGAGCGACAAGGTCGTTACTCAAGAGCAAGAGGTTTTCAAGTGTGTCAGTTTATTCGTGGAATTTCAATTTGCCTCACTTGAGACCGAGATTTGAGCCTCACACACACACACACACACACACACACACACACACACATGTGCATACTTATAGAGTATCCTGATGGGACCCCGGTGCATGCATTATGCATCCACATGCAGGAAAACTTCAAAATTATTTTCTACCTGTCACCTTGTGCTCGTCTGTTCTTTTCATCTCTGCCTCTCTTCATGCCTCTCCCCCTTCCATCTCCGTTCTCACTACTTCTATAATCCAGCAGAGCTCTGCCTTGGATTCTTCCATACCTTCCTGACCTTATGCTGTTTACTGCTTTCCCTCCGTCTCTGTTTCAAAGCAGTAATCAGTGTGCTCTCCCTCCCTCTCTGCTCCCATCACCCCCGCTTCTTTCACATTGTCTCTCATCCTCCTCCTCTTCCCTCTCTCTCACTCAGTAAAAAAAGAAGCAATTAAGAGCACTTTACATGCATATTCCACTCCCCCAAACTCCCTCACTGTATCTCTTTGTCAAAGCAAGAGCAGCGCCTCTCCGGTTAACCCATTTGTCTTTCAGCTGTCAGTTTATTTATTCATTCAGTCACAGTGTGTGCGTGGCTTTTAAAAGTCATACATATTCACAAACACTCATGCTATTGAATGATGACACACATTAAAGTGGTCCTTGTGTTTGCTTGACACAGCGTTTACTGCCTTTCCTCGTGCATCATGCATGGGTTTAATTGACGAGGAATTTTCCGCCGCCACAACAATGCATCCGTCTAAGATGGAAGTCATCAAACACACAGAGGAATGTACACAAAGCTTAGATATTACTACATGTAGGCGTCAGCCGTAGACACACGAGCACACAGAAGGTGAGCCAACACATTTAGCTTCTTGTTCACCTCCCTCATCGCTCCCTTTCTTCTTCTGTCTGCGTTCAATTTCCCCGTCTTTTGTCCCTGAATCTTCTCCTGCTCATCCGTCTTCGTCGGTGTGCGTCTCCTCGTCTCATCAACCACAAACTGTGTGTGTCAGCGTAGAAATATGTACAACTTCTGAATGCAAAGTGTGTGTGTGTCTGTCTCCCGCATTAGTGAGTTTGATGGCACTTTGTCAACGCCAGGCCGCCATCTAAATGACTGATATACGCATGTGCTGGTGTGCCCATGTCATGACATACACGCAGCATAATGTTGCAGTGATTGATGATTTCGGGAGCGTAACCAGCAGTCCAGAAGAAACAATGCTGTATTTACTGTCAGCGTGATTTAGCGTCAGATTCCATTTGCAGCTGTTCTCCATATTTATAGGATACAGTGTAAAATAAACCTTTTAATCCCAGGAGATAAGTGAGGTCATCACAGGAGCAGAAACATGTGATGTGACTGAAACACGGTATCGTTACGCTCGCCGAAGGTTTCCGCTCGCTTTCCTCAGTCGATTCCACTTAACTTTGTGCTTCCATCGTTCTTCCCACCTCACACAGTGTTTTGCTAATTAGACGTCTCCTCGGGAAACTGTAGGCTCAGGCTGAGCTGCCTCCCCACCACACGGCCTGGGTCTCAGATCACACACTGTACATTAGCCAACAGTAGCTTCAGTACAGCAGAGTGTAATGTCTCCGCTACATATATGGTCGACGCTTGCAAATATCTGTTTTGCTCTCTAACGCAAAGCACAGGAAGTGGAGGCTGTGAGGTGCTGCTATCAGAGGGGAGACTTGGCCTAAGCTGATATTTAAATCTACAGATGATGCTGTCACTTCCCCTTGTGAATTGAGGCTATAATTTCATAATGGAAGCATAAATGAAAGCTAAATGTTCTCAAACAGAGAAGGAAATGGACCGAATTACTGAGCTTGGCAGGCAGTTTGAATTTGAGGAGAATCAACATGCACATTAATTTGACATTTATTTCACAGCAGCTCCATTTCCCCGCAAAGATCACAGTGGAGTCACACAAACACTTTTTAGAGTATGTACTCGCGTTGAATCATGAAAATACAAGCTTGTCACTCTGTTATTGTTGCTCCGTGTGTCTCATTAACATGGAGGATTTTTGTCATCATTAGCCAGAAGCTCACGCACTATCATCTCTGTCATGGCATTAAAACACATTCTCCCTTTCAAGGTAATCAGCTTTAGCACACCTAACTGGCTGCAGCAGAAAATCATGAAGATGAGCAACAGATGGCTCTTTTTTCGGGATCACAAAATAAGGGATTTAATAAGCGGCAAAGGCAAGATTTAAATGCACAATTATAGGCTAATAAGTGCGCTTTACCAACACTGGAGCTCCGGCTTGATTGTAGAAATGTATCCGGCTGACATTTTAGTTTCTCCTGCCGACTAGTTTGGTAATGAGGTTCCTGTATCGGAGAGAATAAAAACCAGCATACTGGACTGGTGGACAGATTGTTATATGTTCATAAAAACTGCGACACTCGCATAAGTTTTATATTTTCATCTAAATGAGCAGCATAAACCACAATTTGCTAGTTGGCAGCAACAGTCGACTGTCGCAGGTGAATGGCAAGTTGGCACACAACAACTACACTCATCAGAAAATAACACATTTTGTTTTCTATACACACACACAAATCTCTGCTCAATACAGCATGTGATTATAATCCCCCATAAATATTTCACCATATTCAGAGATATCACAAATACAATGTATGTTTTTACATTTGTCTTGTTATGTGTTTAGTCGATTGGCTCGCTTTGTCATTGAAATAAAAATGTGCACGCGTTGATTAGAGTTGTGTTGCTCTGCAGGCATTGCTCTGGAGCAGGTGTACGACTACAGCGAATACTGGGAAGTAGCACGAGGCCTGTACGCTCCGTTCGACTGCACCGCCACCATGAAATCGGGCAACGCTGATGTCTATGAGAACGAGATCCCCGGAGGACAGTACACCAACCTTCACTTCCAGGTACTCTCGGTTATTCTGGTCGGTTCTTTATGGTGTTTTGTGTAAGTGATTTGATTTTGAAGCTAAATCGGCTTCAAGCTGCATTTCACAAAGCTCTTCGCTCCATGTTTAGCTCCTCGGGGATGAAAGGATGTAAACACGGATCAGCTCAGTGTAACATTACATTTATAGTCACCTCAATGCACCTATAAAGCGTCACTTTTTACTGTTACATTTATGGACTATTGACAGAGAAAATGCTAAGTTTTAAGTTTAAGATATAATAGTCTGGAGAAAAAAACGTATTTCCCGCTACTCCTGACAAAGTGTGTGTGTGTGTGTGTGTGTGTGTAAGACATATCCTGCAGACATGCATTCATCAGTGACACCGTTTCAGAAATTCCCCAAACTGTTGCTTGAACAAGTTATGTTGGTGTTTGTGGTACATTAGGTACAAACACATTGAGCACAGTCACAGTCACAGACTATTTGAAATCCTCAACGCTGAGCAACCGCTGGAAGAGCGACGTGTGTGAACATCCTGTCGCTTAGCTTGTGACTTTATATCAACAAGTATTGAACAAACGCACTATGTGGCACGTTACAGTTCATCAGACTCGCCCATCTGGCCGACGCTCCACCAGCGTCTCCGCCATCAATTGAAAAGCAGTTTGTGGCACTTCACAAATTATAGCCTTAAATCACAGGTTGGCTCTGATTGAGCCTCCACTTTATTCCCTCACACTGAACATTAGAAAGCTTCTTTTTCTCTTCTCATTCATACTGGTGTTTGTTTTATTGCAGGCTCACAGCATGGGACTGGGACATAAGTTCAAGGAGGTGAAGAAGGCCTATACCGAAGCCAACAAACTCCTCGGAGACCTCATTAAGGTGAGACGTCACAAGTGTTCATTGTCGGGAGTGTGTCCATGTCTTGCATAAGATAAGATTGTTGCACCAATCTTCAATGCTCTCACACACACACTGCAGCACCAAGATGTTTCTGGCATGTGTTTGATATTCCTCCATTAGCATCTCTCCGCTGACACGACTCCAGATTAAGGTTTGATTCAGCCGCTCTGTTGGACCTTCCCTGGATCCCTCTGTGTTCTTACTCTACCCTTAGACATGTTTACTCTAAGCTAGCAAATTGTACCAATTGTGTATTGTATTTATTTTACCGTGTCAGTTACCGGGCCAGTTTTATTCTCACTGATCCTGAGCTGTGTTCTTAGTTTTGCCTTTACTCTATTTAAACGGAAACTCCAGCGAAGTAGGTTGATGTCCTGAAGGGCACATTCATCATAGTCGTGGAGAGAGAGTTTTATTGCTAATTTTGCAGTCAACAATTTCATTCTGAGCCTAAATTCACCTCCATCCTGCTTTTTTTGTTTTTCATTATCTTTCATTAATTCCTTTGTTTTCCGCTTAGTAACAGATTCATCCCTCTTTCACCGTGTTACCCTCACTCTGTAATTATTTAGTTTTCTAGTTTGCATTCTGTTTATCAAGTCTCTTTTCTCTTCCACCTTCCTCATTCTGTCGCTGCTTTACACACATTTGTTCCCCCGCCATCTTTATTAATTTGCTCTCTGTGGCTTGAGATTGTCCATTACTCTACATCCTCCTCTCTCTCTTTCTATTTCTCTTTCTCAACGTTCCTTCTCGGTTCTCCTCTCTCTTATTTTCTTTCCTCCTCTAAGTTTTCCTCATCAATTCCTCTCCCCATACTCTATCAATTCAATTAAGACTCTGCGGGCTTCACTGCACAAGCCAATGTTGGCTTAATTTGCCTGCGGGTCCTGCGATGCTCTCTGTTGTACCCTGTTAGCTTGACGATGGCTGCGTCTCTCTCACACAGTTGGCTTGTCGATAAGGGAGAGGGAGTGTGCTTGTCAGATAAAGATATAAAGGAGACTAACCACACACACTGCGCTGGCACTAAGCACAGCAACCCAGGTATATAAGTTGGCCATGCACACACAGCACTGCACAAGCCATATCTTTTAGCTCAGAGCAGGGATGAAGGATTGTGCTTGTCAGAATACTCAATTGTTCACACCACTTTACACCAGAACTGTGCTGCACCCTTCTACAAAGTTTCTGTAAACCTGCTGACAAACGAACCGAACTGAAAACAGAACATCCTTGGTGGAGTTTTAAGGAGAATAACAATTAATTAATACACTGCCCCTCCATCAAGTGTAATTATGTGAGTTTGAACTTTCTATCATCAGCAGTAATGTGTTTACCTACTTACCTTTCTTATCTTATTCATTCTCATTACTTGTTCTTTAATGGCTGACATCAAATGAAGATATTTGTACAGGGCGTCTCTGAACTGACAGGAAGGAAAACCAGACTGAGTGTCTCACTGGATCTCACTTAATTCCAAACGAAAAGCAATCCAAGAGACTGTGACGAGTCCAGATGTATTTAGATGTTTTATATCTCAATAATAATTCCACTAAAATAATTGCGTTGCGTAATTGAGCACCAAGTGCAAATTCCCCTAATCTGCCAGAATCCATGGACATGATTCACAGTTAATAAGGAGCTCCGTACAGCAAAGTGGAGGAATATAAAAAGATCCTTCAGTCTCTTGAGTTATCCTGATGGGATTAGTCTATTGACTATTAGTCTATTATATGAATATATATATATATTTAATACACTCATTATTGTTCACTTATGGAAGCGGTGTTGGCAGAGGTCTGGCTCTCCCTCGGCCTTTCTAGTTTAGTTAAGAAGAGTCCTGAAACTGTCAGGGCCTCTTTTCCTCCGCATTGAACTTGTG